>NC_050068.2:87761559-88064372 GCF_009764565.3 Dermochelys coriacea | reverse complement strand
CAAAAGATCAAGAACTGAATGAGCAGAGAAATACCTCTTGCTCACCTCTACTGGTACTCCTCCCAAGTCAAGGATGAGGTGCATTGACAGAGTGTTGAGAAACGTATTCTGTCTCTGACTGTATTGTCTATGTTTAATGGATGAGTAGAGGACTTTTTTCACTTTTTATATACATTTGGAGAACTTTTTATATACATTTTAAATTGAAAAAGAAAAATACTCCAATGTAATTACAAGAATATATACCAGAAAGACAACTGCCCTTCTTGAACTCCTGCTCAAAATAAAGAACTTTTCAATATGAAATCTAAACCGTGCCAGCTTAACCTGCTTCTGAAGCTGGATTCAATTTTGGTTTCTCAGTGATGATTCACCACTTCAGACTGCAAGAATAACTCCAAACATTGAATCTATCCATTATTTTTTGAGTGTTGAGTATATTTTTTAAAGAATATTAACTTCCCTGTTCTTAGTCTTCTTTTTTTTCCCCTTTTTCTTTTTCTTTTTTTTTTGTCATTTAGAATGAGAAATGTCTTTCTACATCCAGGAAGAGTTACTATAGAGGTGTTTTTTTTAAAAAAAAGAAAGCAGATCCACAAATCAGAGAATCACCACCCTGCACTTTAAGCCGGGGGGCGTTCTCTGGCTGGCTGAGAGAAGAGGGCAATGCTTTCTGGCTTGGGGGGAGGAGGGGAGACATAAGACTGCTAGAAGAGCAGTCAGCGTGGTGGATGACTCACCACCTAGGAATGAGGGGTTATAAAAGATCAGCATGGTCTTGGCCACTCCCCTCTTTCATTCGGAACAGGCTGGGCAGTTGGGGAACTGGTGGAAGCTTCCCCCACCCCTCACCCCCCATCCTCCCAACACCCCAAATTGGCAAGGTCCTGGCAAGGGAATTGCTGGAGGGACCTGGATAAATGCGGGGGAGTGGGTGGAAGCCCCCCCTCCAAAAAAAATTGGCTGGAATTGGAGGGTCCCGGCAGTGGATCTGCTGGAGGGACACAAATTTTGCACCCACACTGCACCTTTTTTATCCGCCGGGTTAGTCCCAGACATCTGTCTAATAATGAAATTGCAGCCTGATTCAACCCATATCTAATGTCTCTCGTAATTCTTTCGGCATAGCCAGACAAGCACATTCATTAAATCTAGTAAAACATGTCTTTAGAGACAATGGATAAGAAGGTCTGAGATCAGGAATTCAGCTCCCCAATCATTTTGCTCTTTACCATCCACCTATCAAACCATTTGAGATTTCGATTTTCCCTTTTCCAATTGAACAATTTCTCCATGCAAATTTTAAGAAGCTGTGACAATATGCATAAAGGCTAATCTGATAATAAAATGTAGTCGCCAAATACATTCCATTGTAAATTGAAGCTCAGATTGGCTAGGACCACATATGAACACAATAAGGAAGACTAGGTCCCATATGTGAAACACAAATTCACATACATAAAGTTAGACACATGCTTAAGAGTTTCCAGGATTTGAGCCTTAAGACGTAAAAGACTTGAGACCATCCCATTCCTTCCTGCAAAAAAAAAGGACAGGTTTCATTTAGTGATAAGAAAATAATATAATTGTCCATGATGCCACAAAATATATACAATAAGTCCCCACCAAATTCTATCTGGACAGGGGATTGATATTAAACATATGTAAGACACACGCTGAGCCATGTCAAATAGATTCTAACACACTTACTTGGGGCTCAATTCTGCAAGGTGATGAGTAATCTGGCCCCAGTCCAGCAGAGCTCATTTGTGGGCCTTCACATGTGCTTAATGTTAAGTCCCTTGAACTTGGTGAGGACTAATTTAAAACAATGGGATTACATATTTGCTTAAAGTTAAGCATATGCTTAAGTGTTTTGTTGGATTGGAGCACTTTATAGGATTGAGCCCTTATATTGGGTGAATTCACCCCTGTGAAGAGGATGAACACATGGTCCCCTAGAAAAGCCCTAAAAAGAAGAGTGACAGAATTTGGCCCCTAGTGAGTGCTGATTTGGCAAAGTACTTAAGCACATGCCTACTCAAGCACATTTCTGCATGTCCTGAAAGTTAGGCATGTTTTTAAAACTTGGTGAACTGGAGCAATGGTTAGCAGCAATCCACATGGATCTGATTACTTCAATATTTCAAAATAAATTTCGCTACTGATAATTAAGTTTTAGGAAACACTTATGAGATGTATATGATTAATCACAAGACTAGACCTTTAGAGACAAATGGATATGTATGTGTGATATGATACATTAAAAAAAAGGAGACACAGAATTTCTAATATGTTCCAAAAGCTTTTGATTGAATAATATTTGCATCCTATTTTATTACCCTGCCTAATTACACATAACCTGAAATAACATGCTGGCGAGTTAAAATGATTCTAATTCAATAGCTGCAATATATTTTGAACAGAAACACTCAAATAATTTTTTTCTGTCAGAAGGTGAGATGGGAGCAGTTCAAATAGTTTTTATTAACTGAAAGTAACACTGTTCACTGACTGGCCAATTTGTTTTTCCCTCTAATTAAAAACACACAGTACAATCCTACATTAAGAAAAAGTAATTTATTTAAAGTAGATACAGCCTTTTAAAAGTGTAACCAGAATGAGATATTAGATTTGACAGAATATGTTAGTGTCTGCAGCTATAGCCCTTTGGCTTGTGATTTTGTCCAGTTATATAAGAAGTGGGTGGGCCTGGTCAGTAATTGGAATAGAGACATCCGAGGGATATTTAGTGGCTGCAGAAAGCTGTTGATTAGGCAGGTATGACTCTGTCCTCTTAAACCAAACATAACATAGTAATAAGAAGGAAAGTGGTTGGTCTCACCTTTTAGATGGGATGTAAAGCAAAATTCCTATCCACCGTAATCCCAGTTGTTCAAAGATTAGAGATGTAAAATTTTGACAAAAAATATTTTTTCTAAAGAAAAAAAATGTCAAAAGGTGTTATTAAAAAAAAAATCTGTAATGGTGGTGCCTGATGGAAGTTGTAGTTCAGATTCTTCATGCTTCAATTCTCCCTTTATCAAAACATCTCCCTGGCTGGGCTACATCTACCATGGTTTCCCCTCTCTTTGAAAGGATATCATGCATTATGGCAGTCACAAGGCTATGGTGCGTCACAGAAGATGCAGCTGAGGATTCTAGCTTACAGAGAAGAAAGGGAGCATGAAGCATCCGTATTACAATTCCCACAAGTCAATGCAGCTAAGAACATAAGAATGGCAATACTGGGTCAGACCAATGTTTTATCTAGCCCAGGATCCTGTCTTCTGACAGTGTCCAGATACTTCAGAGGGAATGAACAGAACAGGGCAATTATTGAGTGATCCATCCCGTCATCCAGTTCCAGCTTCTGGCAGTCACAGGTTTAGGGACACCCAGAAAATGGAGTTACATCTCTGACTATCCTGGCTAATAACCATTGATCGACCAATCCTCCATGAACTGAAACGTTCTGAAAACTGAAAATGTTTAGATCAATTTTTTTCTGAAAAATTTCTTTCAGAAAAGTTTTGATGGAAAAATTTCAACCAGCCCTACAAAAAATGTTCATCTTTATTTCCTGTTATAAATTGCTATGACTTGTTACTGCTCTCTATCAAAAAGCTTCTATCTCATCACAGTGGTAACTGAAGTAACCTTTTTGTTCACTTTTAAACACCTTGAGATCCTTCTCGATGAAGTTGTCATATAAATAATAAAATACATTGCACTTACATAGGGCTTGTATCAATACAGTAGTATCAGCTCTATTTTACAAATTGAGTTCTGTCTCTAACAAGTTAGTGGTGATAAGGGAAATATATTCCATACTCCACGTCCTGTCTCTCATTCTCCTATTTTGCCACCCTAAAATGTACTCTTCTACTAATCTAAAACTGACAGGTTTCAGAGTAGCAGCTGTGTTAGTCTGTAAGATGATGTCTGTCTGTATCTGTATGAGTTTTTTCATGAAGTTGATAGATTTCCACTCCATACGGCTAAATTCAGTGCCTTGCATAATCACAGGTTTCAGAATAGCAGCCATGTTAGTCTCTAAGGTGCCACAAGTACTCCTTTTCTTTTTAATCTAAAACTGGAAACTATCTCTGTAGTACCGACCAGTTGGTATAACCATAAACAGTAGCATTTTTTGGACCTGCTGTTAGTGTAAGAAATTCATTGCTGCCGTAGTTTGCATTGCATCTGTTTTGAAGAAGTGTTATTCCTTTACACTTCCAACATAATCTAACACCTCATTTGTTTGCCTGCATCCACAGTTGAAAAGGCTATCAATTACTACTGAGAAGAAATAGAAAAAAATAATTACTATTTTTCCTCATCCTCAAAGGACCCGCACAACACTTTCAAAAGATGAGCCTGGGAGCTTAAATTCATAACTTCGCTAGACACTAAATATCATGGCCTGAAGAGAGACAATGGATTTATGGCTTATTACAACAATCTATACCCCACAAACAATGCCCCCCCCCATTCCCTCCAGGTGCTTCCCACCCCTCCTTTCCTCTCTATGAGTGGAGGGGTAGTAATGGGGCACTTCACCTTCAATGGTCCCTTGAAATATGTGTAAATGACTTATGCTAAACAATCGGTTCCATCTATTACTGCCTAGACACATGGATATTTCATTCTTGAGAATCATTAGCTCAAAAGCAAGCAATTACATCACAGAGAGTACACAGGTCTCTTGCTTTTGTCATGACAATTTTCGCAAAGGAGAGCTTGTATTTTTTTTTTTAAGCAGGACATTGATTCTTTCTACTACAGCACTTTTATCTTTCACTTGTACAGAAAGGCTCCATGTGTAATCCTTTAGTGTGCCTTCAGGATTCCTAAAAAAGCCCTCTGTGTTCTAAAAAAGGAACCATGGAAAGTTTGTCCTTGTTCTTCACATCGGCACAGATGTTAACTTGTAGCCACTTTTCAATTTTGAGAAGTTTTGCTTCTTATTCTTGGGGGGGGGGGGGGGGAATAATGAACTGAATCCATTGTCATTCAACGAAAACACAACACACAACAAAAATATGTTACAGGGAGGAACAATGGGTATGTGGGGAGGGGGTTTGCATGAAGAGAAGACAGTGGCAGGCTTTAATCTTTCTAAAAGGATTCTATGGCTGTGAAAGTGTGTTACATTATTATATTGGTTTTCATTCTGGAACTGGCAGGTTTTTGAGAGAGGACTCAGAAGAGGTTAACATCTCTCTTCATACAGCTTTCAGAATTCAGTTTTCATCTTTAACTCCTTTTAATTATTTGAATACCAGAAGCATCACTCTCGCCCCCAGTCCTTTTCATTGTTACAATGTCATGAATCATTTGTACAAAGCATTCTTCCTTGCTAAAATTAATTTCTTATGAAATTGTAACATATGCCTATCAAACCAAGGCCATTTAAACAGTATTTACAAGGCAGAACATAAGAACCAGTCCTGGGGGTGCAATTTTCTCTGAAAACTTACAACATCTGATCTGGACACCAACTTGCTTATTTTCTTTAATTGCTTTTGTTTGTTTGTTTGTTGGTTGGTTGGTTTTTTGAGCACAACTGAAAGAGAGGTCAAAGGAACTAAACAGCTGTTAAAAGAAAACAATCCACAGTGCATATTAATATACCTGTGAAAAAGCCATATAGGATTTTAAAATAGACACAGTGCTGACAATCAAGGGATATGGCTACAATTCAATATATCAGCCAGTAACCCCTAAGGTCTAAGAGTTCATTCCACACCAATATAGTTGGATGCCAATTTCTGTGCTATCTCATTCAATGGATAGAAATCACAATCGCTCCTGAACCACTATTTGGCTCCAAACCTGAGATATTCAAGCTTATGGTCCTATTAACTGCACTGAAACTGAAACATGTGCTTAAGTGCTTTGCTAAACAGAGGTGGCTTTCTGAATAAGGATCTCTCTGACTGGGTATCTCCGGAATAGTTAAGACTCCACGTATTATCTCTTTCCCCCAGAAGTAGAAATCCCTACATCGCCCGGGACATTCAGTCAGCATCATGCAGCCCAGTAATAGTCAAATCCAAATGACAGTCACATTTAAACAAAATTCTGTAAAGTTAAGAGAAAACATGCAAAGAAAAGCATTTAACTTTAATCTTTCCCTTATTGTCAACTGTGAGAAACTGCCATAGTATTTGCTATGGTTTTAGTTACAAATGTTAGGTAGGTGTAAAAGCAGCCTCAGCAGGTCTTGCATCAGGGGAGGAAATGGGGAAAATGGGGTACAGCTACAGTCACTCCACACCCCCAGCATTCCTCTTAACCCAGACTGTGAAAGAGTAGCTCCCCTTCCCTCTGGGAAACCAAAAACCATATGGCATGTTCCCAAACCATGTGGGATTCAGAAGAAAGAAATTCTAGGTCGTGCCAGTTCCAGGGCTAGAGAAACTAAAGCCAACAGCAGCCACAGAATGGTCTTTAGGACACTGATGATGTCAACAATGCTTATTGTAATGTTGACTGGACATTGTGCCATCCCCCTCCCACCTTTTTCCTCACAGTGACTTCTCCTCAGCCTCATTCCAATTGCCCTCCTTGCTCCCCTGCTCCCTTCCCTCGCACTTCTATCCTGCCCTGTTCCTCCTGACTCCCTTCCTTCTTCTCAGACTAGAAGTAAACACATTGTCATCAACAGGATCAGCTGGCCTGTGGTAATGCAACATCCACCAGAGGTGGGAGCACATAGATCCCAAGGATTGCAAGAGCAACTACAAAGCGGGTAAGGCCACTCAGAGAGGTTGAGGTAACATAGTGACTAAGCATGCCTCCTGGGCATCCTCTAATGAGGGTGTCCAATTGGCCTGAATTTAAAGCTTATCTCCCACAGTGGAAACCCCATTGGAGAATGGCAGCAGTGAAACTGGCCTGATTTTCCACAATGGTGAATTCTCACACTGCCTAATAGCTCCTGTGGGTATAAAGCAACCACATACCACACAACAGAACCACTAACCCAGGAACCTATCCTTGCAACAAAGCCCGTTGCCAACTCTGTACACATATCTGTTCAGGAGACACCATCATAGGGCCTAATCACATCAGCCACACTATCAGAGGCTCGTTCACCTGCGCATCTACCAATGTGATATATGCCATCATGTGCCAGCAATGCCCCTCTGCCATGTACATTGGTCAAACTGGACAGTCTCTGCATAAAAGAATGAATGGACACAAATCAGATGTCAAGAATTATAACATTCAAAAACCAAAAAGAAAAGGAGTACTTGTGGCACCTTAGAGACTAACAAATTTATTAGAGCATAAGCTTTCGTGAGCTACAGCTCACTTCATTGGATGCATTTGTTTTTTTTTCCACCAAATGCATCCGATGAAGTGAGCTGTAGCTCACGAAAGCTTATGCTCTAATAAATTTGTTAGTCTCTAAGGTGCCACAAGTACTCCTTTTCTTTTTGCGAATACAGACTAACACGGCTGCTACTCTGAAACCATTCAAAAACCAGTTGGAGAACACTTCAATCTCTCCGGTCACTCGATTACAGACCTGAGAGTGGCTATCCTTCAACAAAAAAAACTTCAAAAACAGACTCCAGCAAGAGACTGTAGAATTGGAATTAATTTGCAAACTGGATACAATTAATTTATGCTTGAATAGAGACTGGGAGTGAATGGGTCATTACACAGAGTAAAACTATTTCCCCATGTTATTTCTCCCCCCCATCCCACCCCCCACTGTTCCTGAGACGTTCTTGTTAACTGCTGGAAATGGCCCACCTTGATTGTCACCATAAAAGGTTTTCCTCCTCCCCACCCCCACTCCTGCTGGTAATAGCTCATCTTAAGTGATCACTCTCCTTATAGTGTGTATGATAAAGCTCATTGTTTCATTTTCTGTGTGTGTATATAAATCTCCCCACTGTATTTTCCACCGAATGCATTTGATGAAGTGAGCTGTAGCTCACGAAAGCTTATGCTCTAATAAATTTGTTAGTCTCTAAGGTGCCACAAGTACTCCTTTTCTTTTTGCGAATACAGACTAACATGGCTGCTACTCTGAAACCTATATAAAGAATATCATATAAAGAATATCTTCCAGCCTCATAATAATGAATCTGTTCCAAAGTGAGTATTCCACGCTTGCAGTAACCTATAGTTTACACACAAGGATAGCACAGGGCTTATGTAGCTGTCCAATAAATTCAGTATAATATCCCTCATCGTTTTTTCATATTTATCTGACACAACCAAATGACAAGACCAAAACGAACTTCCTTAGTCTAAATCTATAAATCATAAAATAGTAACAATCCTCTTGTCACAAATGACATTTCACTAAAGGAAACATCTGAACTGGGGATTGGGGATTGTCTGGGATTGTTGAGCACAGAATGAGACCTAAGATTATAATATTTTATCACGCTATCTCCTCACAGTAGCAAATGTCCTTAAATAAGACCTACTTTTTAACAAGTAACTACAGATTTTGGGGGACCAATGTGAGACACTGGGCCTCATCTTCAGAAACTGTTGAGGCAACATTATTAAAATATGACTAGGTAGATGTATTTGTCAGATTCCAAAGGGAGAGCAAATGAGATTGTTTCTGTACTCATTAGTCCTGGAGTTTAAACATGAAAAGAAGTTGTTTAAGTATAAGGCAGCTTAATAGAAACCATTGAAGTATATCTCTGATGCCTACTACCAAGGAAACCCTAGCATTTCATATTTTATTAGCCACCGGACACTAGCTAAACCATGTAAGATTTATACTCTTTCACTTTCCATCACTTATTTCCCTTCATCTCCACTTGATTTTCTCCTTTCTTCTCTCTTATTTCCCTCTCACTGTCCCTATCCCTTCTCTGACATTCATTCTTTTATTTCTCTCCTCATCTCTTCCCTACTCTCCATTCTCTATACTTACCCATTTTCCCTCTTTCCTTTCTTGTTTTCCAGCATTATTGGGAGTCCCTTTGAAAATTGACTCAAACATATTGAAGGACATTGGAATAAATGAGTGAAATTCCTCTCTTGTAATGCTAGTAGTAATGTTTTCTAAGAAATACTAAAGTGTTGCTGTTGCTTTAAAACCTGCAGAGAAAGATGCACATACTATTTAGTGAGCATAATTGTAGGCAAATCCCTATGCCTTATTCCTTTTGCCAAAATTACTTTATTTCCTTCATTCCCTGCAAAAACTTATGCTGATGTGTAGAATGAAAACTTATTGTCTGCTATCTGAGACCTTTAAAGACATATATGGGGCTTATGGATGTATTTGAGCAGTTATAGGTTACCAGTGCAAATGAGAACTTGCAATTTCATGCTCCCCAAATGACTTATGTTTTGACAGGATTTCTGAGTTCAGTGAAGAGCCAGTAATACTCATACTACTAGTAGTCACTGTAGCTGAATCAGGAGGAAAAAGGTATTCACCTTTTTTCTCTGGTGTGGAGAAATACAAGGGTAACAATATATGCTACTCATTCATGGAGAATACACCTACGAATCGTGTTAAGTAATGAGATATTGTACTGTTAACAAATCTGCACAGTTATTCCCATAAATAGTGTCTTAAAATGACAAATATGGCATGGGAAATTGATTTTTCTCCCTGTGTCTCTGGAAATAGGTCACCTATCCAAGCTCTTAGAGTACTAAATGGAGCAATGAAGCCAAACAAAATTAACAAACTGCCTTCCCCTTTTCTCGATAGTTCTCAAATAAAAGCTTGGTTACCTAACTCATGATGCAAAAGAAAGTTGTTATTCTTGACTTCTAGTATACCATCATATCCCCACATAGAGAAAGAAATTATAGCTTAATCAGAACAATCTGTTTTCCTGGGCAAGCTCTTGCTGAGAGCGCATTTTTTCATTCAGTCTAAAATTTCCTTTTCCTAAATTCATGAAGTTTTTATCTAGATCCTCTTGTCCCAAACTATTTTTTTCCCTTTCAGTTTTTAGACATGTTAAATATTTGTGGTATGTTATCAGGTCCCCCTCCATTTTCTTTCTTATACAAACTATGTATATTTAACTCATTATTAAGTCAGTCTTTCCACCCAACCTCATTATTTGTTGTTTTCCTTTGATTGTCATCTATGTGTCTCAATCAATAAGATCCCAGTAACGAGCACAATATTTCTCATGCTGCTTTGTCAGAGCCATGTAGAGAGGGCCTACTACCTCCCTAGTCTGTGACAAGTTGTGTATGAAACACAAATCTATATTGCAAACTCATATCTAATATGCTCTTCATTATCACAATTCCATACCTTTCCACTATTTTCTCTCCGCTTGAATACCTGTATTTGGATTAACTTTTCCCCAGACGGATTAGCTTGCAAGCTTGCTAAATTGAAACCTAAAATTCTAATCTCTCTATATATTTTTTCACATCAGTTTCATCCATCAATGTTAACATGATTTTTATCCTTTCTTCTTAATCAGCAATGAAGATGTTAAATAAATCTGCATCTAATACCAATTCCTAGAGTACAGCGTTAGATACTTCCCCTATGAGCTACATTGTTATTATCTTTTGTTAATAACCCTGCAATGAACTGATGATTTTCAATACATCAGTGATCAGAATCAAGTCAGTTTCAATTACAGTTAAGGATACAATGCAAAAAACTATCAAAACATTTAGAAAAAACCCAAACAATATAGTACATCTTTTCATCCAGTAATTTTATAATTCTGTCCAAATAAGTAATCTGACAGGATTTTTTCTTTATAGTCCATACTGTTATATGAATAAATATCCATTGTCCACGGAACCATTGAATTTTGGAGTCCCTTCCTCATTTTTGAATGAAGCTTTTAAAATCTCTAATTTAAGATTTCAGTTATCATCTATGACATTAGGTCACACCAACACTTCAGGCAAGGCCTTCATTACATCAATATATTTTACACAATTTCTGAGAGAGGCTCCTGTGTAGGATTCATCTAGAGCAGGAGGCAAAGTTTGAGATTATTCTTTGGGAGGGAGGAGAGAAAGAGGAGGATCAGCTGAGAACATTGTAAAATATATTCAGTTTCTATGCAAATCCACCATCCATTTTTTCAAACCTGAAAAAGTAACTAGTATTTTAAATCTAATACTGAACTCTGAAATTAGGGGCCAGATTGCAATTGGCGCTTCTGTGAGAGAGAGGAGGTGCAAAGAGCCATCAGATAACATTCCACCCCAACCCACCCAGTACACAGGCCAGCCACAATCACTGTCGGGATTCATCCGACATGATGGCAAGGTCCCAGAGTCCACCCCTTCCAGAACTCTCTCTGTGGCCCAGCAGTTCTGCACCAGTCCCATGGTGAGACCGTACTGAGTGGGACAATCTAGCTCTAAGTATTGGAAATAGAAAGTTTGATAGGATTTCAAATGATATCACTCATCTATGTGTGCACAGAGTTTCTGTAACTCTTATAGAAATGATCAGGTATTTTCAGGCTACTGTGAGATGTCCTGGCAAGGATGAAAAAGAGCTTTGTGATATAGGGAAGCCAGACAGCATTCTAAATAAAAGTTAACGAGTACCTGTGGCACCTTAGAGACTAACAAATTTATTTGAGCATAAGCTTTCGTGAGCTTAAAAGTTATCAACTATAATTCTAGGCCAGGAGTTTTGGCATCACAACCTATACATACAATCTTCAGAAAAAACCCTGTATAAAGGGATACTCTGTAAAATAGATCGAAGAGATCAAAGATAATTTCTGTACCCATGTAAATGTACTGACATACTAACAATCAAAAGTCCTACAGTACCAGTAAATAGTTAATTTAAGGAGATCCTCTGCAGCATTATTTTTATTATACTTCCTGGCATTAGCCGGTTAAAATCTAGTTGCCTCAGATACCAAAAGTCTAGTCTACTTATTTTTATTGAATATTGAACCTATCCTCTACTGTATTTGACTTAGGACTCAGTAAAAACAAAGGCACTAAAGGTTCAAACCAATGAGATCTGGATATAAACACACACACACGTGAACTCACACACACACACACACACACACACACACACACACACACACACACACACGTAAAAGCCTCATTTCATAGTTTAAAAAACAACATTCTTATGAACTAAAAATAGAAATACATCTCCAGTTCTGATGTTCACTAAATGATTGTTTATTGGGGACAGAAACATCTTTTTGATTATTCTAAAGAAGAAACTAATCTTTTGACATTATCATATTCTTGGGTACTACATATAGTATTTTTACACTAAAAAGAGACTCTGGGATGCACAGACAACCATTCCCCCAAAAGCCAGAGACAGGATTATTTTGTAATGAGAGTCAATAACAAATTATTCAGCATTGGATTATCCTGTATCACAAATATTCAGATAGAAATTAGGAAGGGAGCTGAAAGCTGCATATGTACTCTTCCTAGTCTTCTTAATTAAACGGACATCATTCACAAGTGAGGGAAGGGAAGATGCTATTGTGTGGGTAAGACAGGGTCTATCAGACTTTCTCTGCCCATGCTAGAGGCATCTGTGCTCAAGGAAAACCCATTCAGACCAGGCTACCAACAAGACTTACTTCTCTGGAGGCCTAGAGGGTCTAGGAGGGAATTTATCAATTTGGAGTCAGCAACCTGGTTAACAAGAGGCAGTGTTGGGTGAGATTGGGATGTGAGACTGGGATGGAGGAGAAACACATCAGTGCTAGCCCAGAACCAGGTCAGACCTTCCCTTCAAGCACCACACTTAAGTGCTTGTCTTTGAGGTGTGTTGGTTTATTTAAAGGTGCCAACAGCTGAATCATGAGTTTGCTATTTTTGTTTAGAGACCAAGCTCATGACATAGGCCACCCTGTTCCTAGTAGGTGGCCACAATTTGTGGACAAAGGGTACTATGGAGACAGTGGGGTACTTGTAAGATGTTGTGATTTTTTTAAATTGCTTTAGGAATGGACTATTACCTAAGGTAAGTTTGACATTCATAAAACACTCATCCTAATCTGCCATGGTTTTGAGCTGGAAACCACCCTGTTTTGCATGAGTTCCACTTTAAACTATAAACTGAGCCCAATTTTACTTGAACATTGGCATAAACTAGCAGTTCCCAAAATGTGGGTCACACCCCCAAATGGGGTTATGCCATCAGTAGATGGAGTCATGGCATGGCCATTTTGCACCACACAGCATGGCCTCACATGTAATGTATATGCAAGGTCATAATGATATAGAACGCCACTTTGCTCTACAAAATGGCATCATCCATATAGTCTGGGGTCCCAGCAGGAAATATTTCATTAAATTGGGGTCATACCAGCAAAAAGTTTGTGCTGAGACTCACCAGAAGGTCCATGAACATCAGAAAATCTTTTATTGAACCCTTGTGAGGAATCTCTGAAGTTTCTCTAGCTATCACATTAAGGACACTGCTTACTCCTATTGCTGGCAGATTAGGAGGGGTCCCACAGCAGATCATTTTTAGGATAGAAAGACAGCATGGGGAGTATGAGTAGGGGATATAATAGTTGGTCTCTCCAAACAGGGAGAAGGTAGTTCATGCTCTTCCCTGTTTCCTGACTCTGTTGTCTCCAAAACTTCAGATATTACAGTCCCAATTTAATTTAGGAGGACAGCCTGCATCTTATAGCCTCAACTCAAGAAATTTCATCTCCAGTTAATTCATATAGGTAATGCCTCTTATTTGTGTATAGAGTAAAACTTGGATACTCCCTACCATTAGATACTGTACAACAGCACAACAAATATAACAGTATGTTAGTCAGAAAAGAGGCTAAGAAATATAACAAGTCTCTTATCCAGATAATACATCATGTCATGATATTAACATGTCAGAAACATTTCATCACCTCACATACAACATCTAATAAAACAGGCATGAATTGCTGTCTTGCTTATAAGTAGGTCCCTACCAAATTCATGGACATGAAAAAAGCATCATGGACCATGAAATCTGGTCTCCCCTGTAAAATCTGACTAATATAGGGGAGGGACAGGGCTGGGGGCTCCTACTGTGCACCAGGCTCCAGCTGCTAGGCCCAGCCAGGCTGGGGAGGGACGGAGCTTCCTCTTTCCCTGAAGGGCTGTTCCCAGGGGCAGGTAAAACGCACCTCTGGGAACCTCCCCTGGCTGCAGGAAGCTCATGGCTTCTGGCTGGGAACCCAACTCTGAAAGCAGCACGATTACCAGCAGCAGTGCAAAAGTGAGGTTGGCATGGTATGGTTTAATATGGATTTAAATATCTGAAACTGTGAAATTTATGATTTTTAAAGTTCTATGATGGTGAAATTGATCACAATGGGCTGTGAATTTGGTAGGACTCTAGTTACGAATTTAGAAGATTAAATTAAACATCATACCCTGAATTATTTTTAAAAATAGAACATATCTCTGTGATAGGAAATAAGGAGAATGTCAGAACCTGAGAGTCTTGTGGATTGAGTTCTTTAGGAACAGTATTTCTTGAGAAAATGAATATAGTTTGAAAGAGAAATTGGCTTTGGAAATAGAGAATCTTATAATCTCACACTTGAGAGGCAAACTATTACATCTGATGATCAAAACACTGGTTAAAGCATTATATAACAAAACATTTAGAATCCCAAGTGCTTAAGTAGTAAGTCATAACATTTTCTCTCTGATTCTGGTGTAATGACTTATTTTAGAGTAAAGATAGAACACTGTATGACAGCCAAATCCAAATGAGTGTAGGCATGTCTATCAAGGCTCAGAACTCACCCAGGCTGACAGATGTAAAATTTACCAGAGATCTTGCAGCTCACCAGCAACTATCAAATTCCTTTAGAGCATGTGAAATCCACAACTCCCAAATTAAGCCACTAGTGCTCAGAAAGTTTGACAAGATAAAATTGCTTGAGAGAGATTATCAGTAAAGTTTTGTAGATTAATAGTAATATCACTGAACCTGCTACACTAAATTTGCCAACATGCAAAGCTTGACTGAATGTAATTTGAGTATTTTGCAGAGATGGTTGGAATAGATGTATGTCTTAATCTTAAATATCCTTCAAAGGCAGAAAGACTCTATGCAGAGAGAAATAAAAAGCAAAGCTGGTTAATCACAGCAATGTACTGAACGGATTAAACAATGACCAGAGGGAAATCTTGGTAAGAGGCTTTATAATAAAGATTCAGAAAGGTCCATAGATTTAAGTGATGAAAATAAAGTTGAAAAGGAGCTTGGGAACATTGCTGAAGTCCTGGCAGTACACCTGCCATGTAGTATTATAAAGAAAACAAGTCAATGAAAGAGCAAAATTATGGTTTAAAAGAAAATTTGGATACTGTGACAAAGCTCTGTCCTTGCCTCCTTGGATCCCACGGTTCCTGGTGGATCTCGCTAGCCTCAGAGGCTCACTGTGACCCTCCACGTAACCCTTCTTTCTCTAGACAAAGGTCACAGTCTACTGAGCCATTTTCATCATAAGCCAGCGAGGGAAGTGAGGAGAAGTTATCCTTCCTTGGACAGTCTCTGTTGTCTCCCAGTCTCAGTGATTAATCAAGAGGCAAAGGTGTGGGGGGGGGAGCCCGGGCCCACCCTCTACTCCGGGCTCCAGCCCAGGGACCCTAATAGTATCATCTATGGTAGCTGACCTTTTAGAAACATAACATGTACTATTGCCTAGGCTACTTCCCCCATAGCAGCCCTCATTTCCTCAAGCTCTACTTCACCTTTACCTCAGGGCCTCCTTTCTTCTGCATGATATGATGTGTACTACTCAGACTGTCCAACCGTGCAACTTCTTCCCACAGCTCCTAACATGCACAACCACCTGACTGACTAGGAGGCTTTTAACTAGTTTCAGCCAGTCTCTGATTGGCTTAAGGTGTCCCAATCAACCTAGCCATCTCCCTGCCTTCTGGAAAGTTCTTAATTGGCCCCAAGTGTCTTAATTGACCTGGAGCAGCTACCATTTCACTTATCCTGGTACCAGGGATTTGTTTAGTGTGGAGCGAACCTCTCTCCCTCCCACGACTCTCCCATAGCCTTCTAGCTTGGAGGGAGGTGGGAAGCTGCTACTCCTCCTGCTAGGCCCTAAGCTCTCCCTGCTGCTCCAGCTGCTCCCCTGGCTGGGCCAGACACCCCCCATTCTCTGCTACCTGGTTGCTGGACCCCCCACTCTTGGGTGCTGCTACTACTCCAACTGCAGCCCTGGGGTGGGGAGGGAGCTGCTAGCCCACTCCCCAGAGAGGAGGAGTGAGGGACCCAAGCCACTGCTGTTGTGGACACCACCACCAGCAAGACCACCTGAGAGGGGTCCATTCTGCCTGCCTGGACCACCACCTGGAGTTCCTGGAGCTGCTGCTGCTGCAGAGGCCGCTGCCTGGAGCTGCTGAAGCCCGAGGAGGAGAAGAAGAGGATCATCTGCCAGTGGGGCAGCACCTAGAGACTTTGCAGACCACCGTGGAGGGGGCCCTAAGACTGAGTAATTTTTCAAACTGTGCTCTTGTGGTGGGGGTTTTGACTGTGTTTGTAGGGACACCGGGGGTGTGGCGTGGAGCTGCCCCCTGATCCATCTGTGTGTCCCCCCCAACCCCCACCACTATTACTACCACCGCTGCCCCCTCCACCACCCCCACCGGCTGTATACCATCTGCCTCAGCTCCTGCCTCTGGACTCAGCTGCTTGCTTGGCTTGCCACGCCCTATTTCCATCCTTTGAGCCAGAAGCAGCAGCCAGCTAAAAAAGACTTGTGCAAGTGCACATGGGCACATGTGCCCCCCCTGGACTGCCTACCCCCCAGCTTTGCCCTTTACTACCTGCCCCATTTGCCACTTGCTTTGCCTCCTCTTTTGCTCCAGCCCCCCTTACTAGCTTCAGTTTGTTTGCCTGCCCCGCCCATTTCCTTCTGCAGCCTTTGTTTGTTTGCCCCGCCCCAGCCTCTGAAGCTAGCCCCTTGGTTTCCCTGTTCTACCCCCAGACCGCTTAGCCCCTCCCTCCATGTGCCCATGCCCCTCCTATGCGCTTGTGCAACTCCCCATTTCAGTTGCAACCCTCTTCACTGCACCTTCAATATTGTTGAATCCCCCCCCATAGTGCACCAAGAGGAGCCGGAATTCCACCTTGTGTCGATGACTGACCCCTAACCCCTGATTGCCCCCCGTCCAGCCCACCCCTTTTGGTGCCCTCCTCCCCTGCCTGCAGCCTAGCGGGGAGGAGTGGTCGACCTGTTTCCCCTCTTCCCTCCTCCTTTTGGTATCCCCCTTTCCTCCTTGCTCATGATGGCGGGGGATGAGACGGGTGAGACCCCTCCAGTAGCCCGAGCTCTCCCTCCCCCGCCTGCCCCTCTGTCACCCCCCCAAGCTTCTACGTCCGCTGCCAAACCATCTGCCATCGCGCCCGCTGGGGCACCAGAAGCGACGGGCACCGGGGTGACCTCCACTGCTGCCACGTCTATCACCCCCTCAGATTTGGGGGGAGTCCTCCCAGCCGGCGGGAAGGGCCAGGGGAAGAAGAAGGGGAAGGGCCCCGCTAAAAAGACCAGGCCCTCCATGGCAGGGGCTGCCCCCGATGCCCCGGCCCCATCTCCAGCTGGGGCGCCCCTCCCCGCTGTTCCCTCCACCAGCTCTGCAGGTGTCCCTCCCCCGGCCCCCAGAGCATACGCCCAGGTGGCGGCAGCCCCCCCGCCTGCCGCTACATCATTTCTCCAGCCCACCGCCTCCGCTACCATCTATAGCGGCCGGGGCCCCTTTCCCACCATGACCAGGAAGCACGGCGTCCGTTGCCTCCTGGTGCCCGCCTCACCCCACGTGGAGACCTATGTGCGGGCATTGGCGAGGGTGGTGGGGCCCACGGCCATTGTGGCGGCCTCCAAAATGTATGGCAAGGTCGTCTTCTTCTTAGCATCGGAGGCCGCCGCCCAGGAGGCGGTGGAGAAGGGCCTGGCGGTGGGGGGCGTGTTCGTCCCCTTAGAACCGCTAGAGGACCTGGGCGTCCGCCTGGTCCTGACCTCCGTCCCTCCCTTTCTCCCCAATGCCGCCCTGTTACCCGCCCTTTCTACCTTGGGAAAGCCCATCTCTGTCATCAGCCCTCTCCCGTTGGGCTGCAAAGACCCCGCCCTCCGTCACGTCCTCTCCTTCCGCCGGCAAGTGCAGCTTCAACTGCTCCCGGCGGCACGCGACGGAGAGGCACTGGAGGGGTCCTTCCTAGTCCCCTACCAGGGGACCCCTTACAGGGTGCATTATTCCACGGGGGAGGCCCGGTGCTACCTCTGCCGGGCGATGGGGCACGTCCGGAGGGACTGCCCCCTCGCCCGGGAAGGAGGGGCATCCAGGACACCCGAGCCCCGGCAGGTCACTGGCCCCGTCATCGCCGACGCCCCTGGCTGCCCAGCACCCGAAACCGCCCCTCCTCCCTCCCAGTCCACCATTGCTCCCGCTCGGGCCCAAGGGGAACCTCCCCCACTATGCCCAAACAAGCGGGAGAACCCCGCCCCCGCTGTTTGCAATCTGGCGGGGCCTGTGGAGGAGGGTGCGGCAGGGACACCGCCAAGTATGGGAGAGGGCCTGCCCCAAGGGGAATCTTCCCTCCCTTGTGCTGCCCCACCGTTACCCCCTCGAGTCCCTGAGCCATCGCCTCTGCCCCCTGACACAACCCCTGCTAGCCAGCCCCCGGATGATGCCATGGAGGGCTGGGCCCTAGTCCAGGGGAAGCGGGGCAAGCGGAAGGCTCGAGCTCCGCTCCTCCCATCTGACGCGGAGGCCCCCCGGAAGACCAGGAAGGGGGGCACTGATGCCGAGCCTTCCGCTCTACCCACGGGTGTGTTCCACCCACCAGAGCCGGCTGGGGAAGACGTGGCAGCACTGGAAGACGGTATCTCCCCTCCACGGGAGTCCCTCCCCTCCAAGACCCCCGAGGCACCATTTGAAACCCCAGTGTGCCCCGAAGTAACCATCGCGTCAGGTGCCGGCGGGGAGAATCCCGGGGTAGCGGAAAACAATTTCCCCTCTATATATGAGGAGATCGAGGCCCTGGGTCTGACCCCGGTCACCCAAGGGGAGGACGATCCTATGCCAGCGGGCCTCGATCTGGGCGACTTCTTTCCGGCCCCCTTTTCCCCATACTCCCTCCCCGTAACAGTTGCTTCTGCTCCCACCTCCGAGGAGCCCCTGGACTCCTCCATCAACCCGGCTGCAGAAGGCACCCTGCTGAGAGCCACCGAGCCAGTTGAGGCGACGGCCAGTGCCACGCGGCTGGAACCTGAGCCACCAGGGGCATCCCTCGCTGGTGAGGAGCATTCGACCTCCTTTCCGGGAGAGGACCCTACAGAAGAAAGTCCACCTCCTGATGCCGTGGCTGCCAAATCCACCAGAGAGCTTGCGCCCGGCATCGGTGAGAGCCCTCTCCCGACCCAGAATCTCATCTCTACCCCTGCCCCTGCCCTTCTCCCGCCCACCTCCCGAGATATTATTGCCACCCCTGGGACAGTCTCCTTCCCCTTTCCAACAGATGACTCCCAGGGAATGGCCTTTGTGTTTGCCCGTCCCGACCCACCAGGGGCTGCTATCCTCCCTCCGCCGCCCCCTATCACCCCAGCACTCAGGTCAACCCATCAAGAGCCCCGTCGGGGGTCCGCACCCTGTCTGCCCGTCCCGCTGGGCCAGGGGCTGTACCAAGGGCCCCATCGGGAAGCAACCAGACCGTAACCCCAGCCCCCCATGCGCTGCGAGAGGAGTTGCGGGAGTTCCTAGAAGACGTCCGTGGCTCCCGCAACAAAGTCCAGCTTGCCCTCCAGCGATGGGGGGACTTTAATCAAATCCTCCGGGCCGCAAGGGCCCTCATGGGGGAGGGGAAAAGGACCGGGAGACAGGGCGCCGCGGCCTACCAGCGGGTCCGCCACTTCCGTGACTCCTTACTCACCTACGGGGTGGGTCACGGACTGCTACGCGGCCCGCCGGGAGCCACGAGCATTCCTGCTGGCGAGGATCCCCCCAAGCCCTCCTCATGGCACCCTTTACCATCGCAACATTGAACACCCGTGGCTGTAAGATGGGTCTCCGCAGGTCCCAGGTGCTCTCATTCCTTCGAGAGGGGAGGTACTCTGTGGTTTTCCTGCAGGAGACCCATACGGATCCGACCGCCGAAGACAGCTGGCGGCTGGATTGGGGAGACAGGGTCTACTTTAGCCACCTCACAGTTCATACGGGTGGAGTGGCGACCCTGTTCTCCCCCGACCTACGGCCCGAGGTGCTGGGGGTCGCCGAGGCTGTGCCGGGTCGCTTGCTGCACCTCCGGGTCCAAATGGAGGGGCTCGTAGTCAACCTCGTCAACATCTATGCCCCAGCAGCGAGCCCAGAGCGGCTGCAATTCTATCAGCAGGCATCCGCCTTCCTCGGCACCCTGGATCCTCAGGAGTGCCTGGTCCTGGGAGGGGACTTTAACATCACCCTTGAGGAACGGGACCGCTCGGGGACCGAGAAGAGCCCGGCCGCCGTCGCCGTCCTCCAGGAGATAGTCGAACACCACTCCCTGGTGGACGTCTGGCGCGACCACCACCCGGATGACACTTCCACGTTCACCTTTGTCCGGGTGGAGGCCCATCGGTCGCGCCACTCCCGGTTGGACCGCATTTATTTATCACGCTTTCATCTTACACGAGCCCACTCCTCCAGCATCCGGCCGGCCCCATTTTCTGACCATCACATAGCCACCGTGACAGCCTCCCTCTGCGCGGAGAGGCCGGGGCCGGCCTATTGGCATTTTAACAACAGCTTGCTGGAGGATGCGGGCTTCGTGGCGTCCTTCCGGGAGTTCTGGCTGGCCTGGCGAGGGCAGCGGCATGCCTTTCCCTCGGCACGGCGATGGTGGGACGTAGGGAAGGTGCGCGCTCGGCTCTTCTGCCGTGACTACACCCGGGGCACCAGCCGACGGAGGGATGCAGCGATAGAGCAGTTGGAACGGGAGGTCTTAGAGCTGGAGAGGCGTCTGGCCGCCAGCCCCGAGGATCCACCCCTCTGCGGAGCGTGCCGGGAGAAGCGGGAGGAGCTCCGGAGCCTCGAGGACCATCGGGCCCGGGGTGCCTTTGTTCGATCCCGCATCCGTCTCCTTCGGGAGATGGATTGCGGCTCCCGCTTCTTCTACGCCCTGGAAAAAAAGAGGGGGGCTAAGAAACATATCATCTGCCTACTGACTGAGGATGGCACCCCCCTCACGGATCCGGTGGAGATGTGCGAGAGGGCGAGAGCCTTCTACGCAAGCCTTTTCTCCCCGGAGCCGACCGATCCTAACGCTTGCAGAGTGCTGTGGGAGGAGCTCCCGACGGTCAGCGTGGGCGACCGAGACCGGCTAGAGCTGCCTCTCACTCTGGCCGAGTTCTCGGAAGCCCTCCGTCGCATGCCCACCAATAAATCTCCGGGCATGGACGGGCTGACCGTGGAGTTCTACCGTGTGTTCTGGGACGTCCTGGGCCCAGACCTAGTCACCGTCTGGGCCGAGTCTTTGCAGAGCGGGGTCCTCCCTCTTTCGTGCAGGCGAGCCGTGCTCGCCTTATTGCCGAAGAAGGGGGACCTCCGCGATTTACGAAATTGGCGTCCCGTCTCGCTCCTCAGCACGGACTACAAAATCGTGGCAAAAGCCATCTCCCTGAGGCTAGGGTCCGTGCTGGCGGACGTGGTCCACCCAGACCAGACCTACACCGTCCCGGGCCGCAGTATCTTCGACAACCTATATCTGGTCCGGGACCTATTGGAACTTGGGTGTAGGGATGGTCTGTCGTTCGCCCTCCTGTCCTTAGATCAGGAGAAGGCGTTCGACAGGATGGATCACGGGTATCTAATGAGCACTCTGCAGGCATTTGGCTTCGGACCCAGGTTTGTGAACTTTCTCCGGGTGCTGTACGCTTCCGCAGAGTGTCTGGTAAGACTCAACTGGACCCTGACCGAACCGGTCAACTTCGGGCGAGGAGTACGGCAGGGGTGCCCCCTCTCAGGCCAGCTCTACGCTCTGGCGATCGAACCCTTCCTCTGTCTCCTCCGAAGGAGGTTGACAGGGTTGGTGCTGAGGGAGCCGGAGCTGCGGCTGGTCCTGTCGGCGTACGCTGATGACGTGCTCCTCATGGTCCAGGACCCGGGCGACTTGGTGCGAGTGGAGGCTTGCCAGGCCATCTATTCAGCAGCCTCCTCTGCGCGGGTCAACTGGGTCAAGAGCTCTGGCTTGGTGGTAGGGGACTGGCGGCAGGCGAGCCCCCGCCCACCCGCGCTTCAAGCCATCCGGTGGAGCACGGGTCCGCTGCTCTATCTGGGCGTTTACCTTTCTGCCACGCATCCCTCTCCGCCGGAGAACTGGCAGAATTTAGAGGGCGGGGTGATAGAGCGGCTCCGGAAATGGACAGGACTGCTCCGGTGCCTCTCCCTTCGAGGGAGAGCGTTAGTGCTTAATCAACTAGTCCTGTCCATGCTTTGGTACCGGCTCAACACCCTGGTCCCGGCCCCGGCTTTCCTGACCAACCTGCGGACATCGATTCTGGAGTTCTTTTGGTCAGGACTGCACTGGGTCCCTGCAGGGGTTCTCCATCTACCTGTGGAGGAGGGAGGGCAGGGCCTCAAATGTCTGCTTACTCAGGTCCATGTCTTCCGCCTCCAGACCCTGCAGAGGCTCCTTTATGGTGCAGGTAGTCCGGCGTGGAGCATACTGGCGCACGCCTTCCTGCGCCGCTTCCGAGGGCTCCGATACGACCGACAGCTCCTTTATCTCCATCCGAGAGGTCTTCCGCGAGACCTCTCCGGGCTGCCGGTCTTCTACCAGGACCTCCTCCGGACCTGGAAACTCTTTACAACGAGCAGGTCCGTGGCGGCCACCGAGGGGGCAGATCTCCTCGCGGAGCCCCTGCTACACAACCCCCAGCTCCGTTTGCAGGTGGCGGAGTCCCGCTCGGTGCGCCAGAGGTTGGTCCTGGCAGAGGTCACAAGAGTCGGAGACCTCCTGGACTATGACCGGGGAGACTGGCTGGATCCCCTTACCTTCGCTCAGCGCATGGGGCTTTCCAGACCTTGTACTCCCCGATGCATACTTCAGGAGGTGAAGGCCGCTTTGCCGCCCGCTGCTCGGGTTTATCTCGACCGGGTCCTGCACGAGGGCACGCCCCGCCCACCCACTACCCCAGGCCCGCCGGACCTTTTAATTGGACCCCTCCCCCGTGGACCCAACCGATCCCTTCACCCCTTCACTAGAAGCCGGCTGCACGAGATGCAGCCGGTCTGTTTTCAAACCGCGCCAAGAAAACATCTCTACACGCTCGTGTTCCACACCCTTCACGCCCGCACCCTCGTGTCCCGCCCCGATACAAAATGGCGGGACCTCCTGCCACCTTTGGAGGGTGAAGAGCCCCGGTGGGCCAGCCTATATTCCATCTTAGTCCCAAAGCCCGCCGGGGATGTCAGTTGGCGGCTCCTTCACGGAGCCGTGAGCACGGGCGTGTACTTGGCGCGGTTCACCACAATCCCAGACACCTGCCCCTTTTGCGGCGTGAGGGATACCCTGGCACATGTCTACCTGGAGTGTGCCAGGCTGCAGCCCCTATTCCGGCTCCTCACCAATATCTTATTACGTTTTTGGTTGCACTTCTCCCCTCACCTTCTCATTTATGCACTCCCTATCCGTGGCCCCACAAAGCCCCGGGATCTCCTGGTCAACCTCCTCCTGGCCCTAGCTAAAATGGCCATCTACAAAACCAGAGTGAGGAGGTTGGCCGATGGAGTCTCCTGTGACTGTGGGGCCTATTTCCGATCCTCGGTCCGTTCACGTATCCGGGCAGAGTTCCTCTGGGCGGCGTCCTCTGACTCCCTTGACGCCTTTGAGGAGCAGTGGGCTCTGTCCGGGGTTCTCTGCTCGGTGTCCCCGTCCGGTTCCCTTCTTTTGACCCTTTGACCGCACTCCTGTCCCTGTTATTTTATTAGTTGTCCCCCGGAATTTTTTGGGTATCTAGGTCCTGTGGATCCCCCTTTTAGGCTGGGGGGGACCCTTAGCAGTGGACGGGCTTCGCCCGCCCACTTCCCAGATCCCAATAAGACCGGCTGTATACCATCTGCCTCAGCTCCTGCCTCTGGACTCAGCTGCTTGCTTGGCTTGCCACGCCCTATTTCCATCCTTTGAGCCAGAAGCAGCAGCCAGCTAAAAAAGACTTGTGCAAGTGCACATGGGCACATGTGCCCCCCCTGGACTGCCTACCCCCCAGCTTTGCCCTTTACTACCTGCCCCATTTGCCACTTGCTTTGCCTCCTCTTTGCTCCAGCCCCCCTTACTAGCTTCAGTTTGTTTGCCTGCCCCGCCCATTTCCTTCTGCAGCCTTTGTTTGTTTGCCCCGCCCCAGCCTCTGAAGCTAGCCCCTTGGTTTCCCTGTTCTACCCCAGACCGCTTAGC
Source organism: Dermochelys coriacea (assembly GCF_009764565.3). NCBI lineage: Eukaryota > Metazoa > Chordata > Testudines > Dermochelyidae > Dermochelys > Dermochelys coriacea. Next base: position 88,039,996 of record NC_050068.2, on the reverse strand, counting down.
CCCTCCCTCCATGTGCCCATGCCCCTCCTATGCGCTTGTGCAACTCCCCATTTCAGTTGCAACCCTCTTCACTGCACCTTCAATATTGTTGAATCCCCCCCCATAGTGCACCAAGAGGAGCCGGAATTCCACCTTGTGTCGATGACTGACCCCTAACCCCTGATTGCCCCCCGTCCAGCCCACCCCTTTTGGTGCCCTCCTCCCCTGCCTGCAGCCTAGCGGGGAGGAGTGGTCGACCTGTTTCCCCTCTTCCCTCCTCCTTTTGGTATCCCCCTTTCCTCCTTGCTCATGATGGCGGGGGATGAGACGGGTGAGACCTCTCCAGTAGCCCGAGCTCTCCCTCCCCCGCCTGCCCCTCTGTCACCCCCCCAAGCTTCTACGTCCGCTGCCAAACCATCTGCCATCGCGCCCGCTGGGGCACCAGAAGCGACGGGCACCGGGGTGACCTCCACTGCTGCCACGTCTATCACCCCCTCAGATTTGGGGGGAGTCCTCCCAGCCGGCGGGAAGGGCCAGGGGAAGAAGAAGGGGAAGGGCCCCGCTAAAAGACCAGGCCCTCCATGGCAGGGGCTGCCCCCGATGCCCCGGCCCCATCTCCAGCTGGGGCGCCCCTCCCCGCTGTTCCCTCCACCAGCTCTGCAGGTGTCCCTCCCCCGGCCCCCAGAGCATACGCCCAGGTGGCGGCAGCCCCCCCGCCTGCCGCTACATCATTTCTCCAGCCCACCGCCTCCGCTACCATCTATAGCGGCCGGGGCCCCTTTCCCACCATGACCAGGAAGCACGGCGTCCGTTGCCTCCTGGTGCCCGCCTCACCCCACGTGGAGACCTATGTGCGGGCATTGGCGAGGGTGGTGGGGCCCACGGCCATTGTGGCGGCCTCCAAAATGTATGGCAAGGTCGTCTTCTTCTTAGCATCGGAGGCCGCCGCCCAGGAGGCGGTGGAGAAGGGCCTGGCGGTGGGGGGCGTGTTCGTCCCCTTAGAACCGCTAGAGGACCTGGGCGTCCGCCTGGTCCTGACCTCCGTCCCTCCCTTTCTCCCCAATGCCGCCCTGTTACCCGCCCTTTCTACCTTGGGAAAGCCCATCTCTGTCATCAGCCCTCTCCCGTTGGGCTGCAAAGACCCCGCCCTCCGTCACGTCCTCTCCTTCCGCCGGCAAGTGCAGCTTCAACTGCTCCCGGCGGCACGCGACGGAGAGGCACTGGAGGGGTCCTTCCTAGTCCCCTACCAGGGGACCCCTTACAGGGTGCATTATTCCACGGGGGAGGCCCGGTGCTACCTCTGCCGGGCGATGGGGCACGTCCGGAGGGACTGCCCCCTCGCCCGGGAAGGAGGGGCATCCAGGACACCCGAGCCCCGGCAGGTCACTGGCCCCGTCATCGCCGACGCCCCTGGCTGCCCAGCACCCGAAACCGCCCCTCCTCCCTCCCAGTCCACCATTGCTCCCGCTCGGGCCCAAGGGGAACCTCCCCCACTATGCCCAAACAAGCGGGAGAACCCCGCCCCCGCTGTTTGCAATCTGGCGGGGCCTGTGGAGGAGGGTGCGGCAGGGACACCGCCAAGTATGGGAGAGGGCCTGCCCCAAGGGGAATCTTCCCTCCCTTGTGCTGCCCCACCGTTACCCCCTCGAGTCCCTGAGCCATCGCCTCTGCCCCCTGACACAACCCCTGCTAGCCAGCCCCCGGATGATGCCATGGAGGGCTGGGCCCTAGTCCAGGGGAAGCGGGGCAAGCGGAAGGCTCGAGCTCCGCTCCTCCCATCTGACGCGGAGGCCCCCCGGAAGACCAGGAAGGGGGGCACTGATGCCGAGCCTTCCGCTCTACCCACGGGTGTGTTCCACCCACCAGAGCCGGCTGGGGAAGACGTGGCAGCACTGGAAGACGGTATCTCCCCTCCACGGGAGTCCCTCCCCTCCAAGACCCCCGAGGCACCATTTGAAACCCCAGTGTGCCCCGAAGTAACCATCGCGTCAGGTGCCGGCGGGGAGAATCCCGGGGTAGCGGAAAACAATTTCCCCTCTATATATGAGGAGATCGAGGCCCTGGGTCTGACCCCGGTCACCCAAGGGGAGGACGATCCTATGCCAGCGGGCCTCGATCTGGGCGACTTCTTTCCGGCCCCCTTTTCCCCATACTCCCTCCCCGTAACAGTTGCTTCTGCTCCCACCTCCGAGGAGCCCCTGGACTCCTCCATCAACCCGGCTGCAGAAGGCACCCTGCTGAGAGCCACCGAGCCAGTTGAGGCGACGGCCAGTGCCACGCGGCTGGAACCTGAGCCACCAGGGGCATCCCTCGCTGGTGAGGAGCATTCGACCTCCTTTCCGGGAGAGGACCCTACAGAAGAAAGTCCACCTCCTGATGCCGTGGCTGCCAAATCCACCAGAGAGCTTGCGCCCGGCATCGGTGAGAGCCCTCTCCCGACCCAGAATCTCATCTCTACCCCTGCCCCTGCCCTTCTCCCGCCCACCTCCCGAGATATTATTGCCACCCCTGGGACAGTCTCCTTCCCCTTTCCAACAGATGACTCCCAGGGAATGGCCTTTGTGTTTGCCCGTCCCGACCCACCAGGGGCTGCTATCCTCCCTCCGCCGCCCCCTATCACCCCAGCACTCAGGTCAACCCATCAAGAGCCCCGTCGGGGGTCCGCACCCTGTCTGCCCGTCCCGCTGGGCCAGGGGGCTGTACCAAGGGCCCCATCGGGAAGCAACCAGACCATAACCCCAGCCCCCCATGCGCTGCGAGAGGAGTTGCGGGAGTTCCTAGAAGACGTCCGTGGCTCCCGCAACAAAGTCCAGCTTGCCCTCCAGCGATGGGGGGACTTTAATCAAATCCTCCGGGCCGCAAGGGCCCTCATGGGGGAGGGGAAAAGGACCGGGAGACAGGGCGCCGCGGCCTACCAGCGGGTCCGCCACTTCCGTGACTCCTTACTCACCTACGGGGTGGGTCACGGACTGCTACGCGGCCCGCCGGGAGCCACGAGCATTCCTGCTGGCGAGGATCCCCCCAAGCCCTCCTCATGGCACCCTTTACCATCGCAACATTGAACACCCGTGGCTGTAAGATGGGTCTCCGCAGGTCCCAGGTGCTCTCATTCCTTCGAGAGGGGAGGTACTCTGTGGTTTTCCTGCAGGAGACCCATACGGATCCGACCGCCGAAGACAGCTGGCGGCTGGATTGGGGAGACAGGGTCTACTTTAGCCACCTCACAGTTCATACGGGTGGAGTGGCGACCCTGTTCTCCCCCGACCTACGGCCCGAGGTGCTGGGGGTCGCCGAGGCTGTGCCGGGTCGCTTGCTGCACCTCCGGGTCCAAATGGAGGGGCTCGTAGTCAACCTCGTCAACATCTATGCCCCAGCAGCGAGCCCAGAGCGGCTGCAATTCTATCAGCAGGCATCCGCCTTCCTCGGCACCCTGGATCCTCAGGAGTGCCTGGTCCTGGGAGGGGACTTTAACATCACCCTTGAGGAACGGGACCGCTCGGGGACCGAGAAGGCCCGGCCGCCGTCGCCGTCCTCCAGGAGATAGTCGAACACCACTCCCTGGTGGACGTCTGGCGCGACCACCACCCGGATGACACTTCCACGTTCACCTTTGTCGGGTGGAGGCCCATCGGTCGCGCCACTCCCGGTTGGACCGCATTTATTTATCACGCTTTCATCTTACACGAGCCCACTCCTCCAGCATCCGGCCGGCCCCATTTTCTGACCATCACATAGCCACCGTGACAGCCTCCCTCTGCGCGGAGAGGCCGGGGGCCGGCCTATTGGCATTTTAACAACAGCTTGCTGGAGGATGCGGGCTTCGTGGCGTCCTTCCGGGAGTTCTGGCTGGCCTGGCGAGGGCAGCGGCATGCCTTTCCCTCGGCACGGCGATGGTGGGACGTAGGGAAGGTGCGCGCTCGGCTCTTCTGCCGTGACTACACCCGGGGCACCAGCCGACGGAGGGATGCAGCGATAGAGCAGTTGGAACGGGAGGTCTTAGAGCTGGAGAGGCGTCTGGCCGCCAGCCCGAGGATCCACCCCTCTGCGGAGCGTGCCGGGAGAAGCGGGAGGAGCTCCGGAGCCTCGAGGACCATCGGGCCCGGGGTGCCTTTGTTCGATCCCGCATCCGTCTCCTTCGGGAGATGGATTGCGGCTCCCGCTTCTTCTACGCCCTGGAAAAAAAGAGGGGGGCTAAGAAACATATCATCTGCCTACTGACTGAGGATGGCACCCCCCTCACGGATCCGGTGGAGATGTGCGAGAGGGCGAGAGCCTTCTACGCAAGCCTTTTCTCCCCGGAGCCGACCGATCCTAACGCTTGCAGAGTGCTGTGGGAGGAGCTCCCGACGGTCAGCGTGGGCGACCGAGACCGGCTAGAGCTGCCTCTCACTCTGGCCGAGTTCTCGGAAGCCCTCCGTCGCATGCCCACCAATAAATCTCCGGGCATGGACGGGCTGACCGTGGAGTTCTACCGTGTGTTCTGGGACGTCCTGGGCCCAGACCTAGTCACCGTCTGGGCCGAGTCTTTGCAGAGCGGGGTCCTCCCTCTTTCGTGCAGGCGAGCCGTGCTCGCCTTATTGCCGAAGAAGGGGGACCTCCGCGATTTACGAAATTGGCGTCCCGTCTCGCTCCTCAGCACGGACTACAAAATCGTGGCAAAAGCCATCTCCCTGAGGCTAGGGTCCGTGCTGGCGGACGTGGTCCACCCAGACCAGACCTACACCGTCCCGGGCCGCAGTATCTTCGACAACCTATATCTGGTCCGGGACCTATTGGAACTTGGGTGTAGGGATGGTCTGTCGTTCGCCCTCCTGTCTTTAGATCAGGAGAAGGCGTTCGACAGGATGGATCACGGGTATCTAATGAGCACTCTGCAGGCATTTGGCTTCGGACCCAGGTTTGTGAACTTTCTCCGGGTGCTGTACGCTTCCGCAGAGTGTCTGGTAAGACTCAACTGGACCCTGACCGAACCGGTCAACTTCGGGCGAGGAGTACGGCAGGGGTGCCCCCTCTCAGGCCAGCTCTACGCTCTGGCGATCGAACCCTTCCTCTGTCTCCTCCGAAGGAGGTTGACAGGGTTGGTGCTGAGGGAGCCGGAGCTGCGGCTGGTCCTGTCGGCGTACGCTGATGACGTGCTCCTCATGGTCCAGGACCCGGGCGACTTGGTGCGAGTGGAGGCTTGCCAGGCCATCTATTCAGCAGCCTCCTCTGCGCGGGTCAACTGGGTCAAGAGCTCTGGCTTGGTGGTAGGGGACTGGCGGCAGGCGAGCCCCCGCCCACCCGCGCTTCAAGCCATCCGGTGGAGCACGGGTCCGCTGCTCTATCTGGGCGTTTACCTTTCTGCCACGCATCCCTCTCCGCCGGAGAACTGGCAGAATTTAGAGGGCGGGGTGATAGAGCGGCTCCGGAAATGGACAGGACTGCTCCGGTGCCTCTCCCTTCGAGGGAGAGCGTTAGTGCTTAATCAACTAGTCCTGTCCATGCTTTGGTACCGGCTCAACACCCTGGTCCCGGCCCCGGCTTTCCTGACCAACCTGCGGACATCGATTCTGGAGTTCTTTTGGTCAGGACTGCACTGGGTCCCTGCAGGGGTTCTCCATCTACCTGTGGAGGAGGGAGGGCAGGGCCTCAAATGTCTGCTTACTCAGGTCCATGTCTTCCGCCTCCAGACCCTGCAGAGGCTCCTTTATGGTGCAGGTAGTCCGGCGTGGAGCATACTGGCGCACGCCTTCCTGCGCCGCTTCCGAGGGCTCCGATACGACCGACAGCTCCTTTATTTCCATCCGAGAGGTCTTCCGCGAGACCTCTCCAGGCTGCCGGTCTTCTACCAGGACCTCCTCCGGACCTGGAAACTCTTTACAACGAGCAGGTCCGTGGCGGCCACCGAGGGGGCAGATCTCCTCGCGGAGCCCCTGCTACACAACCCCCAGCTCCGTTTGCAGGTGGCGGAGTCCCGCTCGGTGCGCCAGAGGTTGGTCCTGGCAGAGGTCACAAGAGTCGGAGACCTCCTGGACTATGACCGGGGAGACTGGCTGGATCCCCTTACCTTCGCTCAGCGCATGGGGCTTTCCAGACCTTGTACTCCCCGATGCATACTTCAGGAGGTGAAGGCCGCTTTGCCGCCCGCTGCTCGGGTTTATCTCGACCGGGTCCTGCACGAGGGCACGCCCCGCCCACCCACTACCCCAGGCCCGCCGGACCTTTTAATTGGACCCCTCCCCCGTGGACCCAATCGATCCCTTCACCCCTTCACTAGAAGCCGGCTGCACGAGATGCAGCCGGTCTGTTTTCAAACCGCGCCAAGAAAACATCTCTACACGCTCGTGTTCCACACCCTTCACGCCCGCACCCTCGTGTCCCGCCCCGATACAAAATGGCGGGACCTCCTGCCACCTTTGGAGGGTGAAGAGCCCCGGTGGGCCAGCCTATATTCCATCTTAGTCCCAAAGCCCGCCGGGGATGTCAGTTGGCGGCTCCTTCACGGAGCCGTGAGCACGGGCGTGTACTTGGCGCGGTTCACCACAATCCCAGACACCTGCCCCTTTTGCGGCGTGAGGGATACCCTGGCACATGTCTACCTGGAGTGTGCCAGGCTGCAGCCCCTATTCCGGCTCCTCACCAATATCTTATTACGTTTTTGGTTGCACTTCTCCCCTCACCTTCTCATTTATGCACTCCCTATCCGTGGCCCCACAAAGCCCCGGGATCTCCTGGTCAACCTCCTCCTGGCCCTAGCTAAAATGGCCATCTACAAAACCAGAGTGAGGAGGTTGGCCGATGGAGTCTCCTGTGACTGTGGGGCCTATTTCCGATCCTCGGTCCGTTCACGTATCCGGGCAGAGTTCCTCTGGGCGGCGTCCTCTGACTCCCTTGACGCCTTTGAGGAGCAGTGGGCTCTGTCCGGGGTTCTCTGCTCGGTGTCCCCGTCCGGTTCCCTTCTTTTGACCCTTTGACCGCACTCCTGTCCCTGTTATTTTATTAGTTGTCCCCCGGAATTTTTTGGGTATCTAGGTCCTGTGGATCCCCCTTTTAGGCTGGGGGGGACCCTTTAGCAGTGGACGGGCTTCGCCCGCCCACTTCCCAGATCCCAATAAGACCGGCTGTATACCATCTGCCTCAGCTCCTGCCTCTGGACTCAGCTGCTTGCTTGGCTTGCCACGCCCTATTTCCATCCTTTGAGCCAGAAGCAGCAGCCAGCTAAAAAAGACTTGTGCAAGTGCACATGGGCACATGTGCCCCCCCCTGGACTGCCTACCCCCCAGCTTTGCCCTTTACTACCTGCCCCATTTGCCACTTGCTTTGCCTCCTCTTTTGCTCCAGCCCCCCTTACTAGCTTCAGTTTGTTTGCCTGCCCCGCCCATTTCCTTCTGCAGCCTTTGTTTGTTTGCCCCGCCCCAGCCTCTGAAGCTAGCCCCTTGGTTTCCCTGTTCTACCCCCAGACCGCTTAGCCCCTCCCTCCATGTGCCCATGCCCCTCCTATGCGCTTGTGCAACTCCCCATTTCAGTTGCAACCCTCTTCACTGCACCTTCAATATTGTTGAATCCCCCCCCATAGTGCACCAAGAGGAGCCGGAATTCCACCTTGTGTCGATGACTGACCCCTAACCCCTGATTGCCCCCCGTCCAGCCCACCCCTTTTGGTGCCCTCCTCCCCTGCCTGCAGCCTAGCGGGGAGGAGTGGTCGACCTGTTTCCCCTCTTCCCTCCTCCTTTTGGTATCCCCCTTTCCTCCTTGCTCATGATGGCGGGGGATGAGACGGGTGAGACCTCTCCAGTAGCCCGAGCTCTCCCTCCCCCGCCTGCCCCTCTGTCACCCCCCCAAGCTTCTACGTCCGCTGCCAAACCATCTGCCATCGCGCCCGCTGGGGCACCAGAAGCGACGGGCACCGGGGTGACCTCCACTGCTGCCACGTCTATCACCCCCTCAGATTTGGGGGGAGTCCTCCCAGCCGGCGGGAAGGGCCAGGGGAAGAAGAAGGGGAAGGGCCCCGCTAAAAAGACCAGGCCCTCCATGGCAGGGGCTGCCCCCGATGCCCCGGCCCCATCTCCAGCTGGGGCGCCCCTCCCCGCTGTTCCCTCCACCAGCTCTGCAGGTGTCCCTCCCCCGGCCCCCAGAGCATACGCCCAGGTGGCGGCAGCCCCCCCGCCTGCCGCTACATCATTTCTCCAGCCCACCGCCTCCGCTACCATCTATAGCGGCCGGGGCCCCTTTCCCACCATGACCAGGAAGCACGGCGTCCGTTGCCTCCTGGTGCCCGCCTCACCCCACGTGGAGACCTATGTGCGGGCATTGGCGAGGGTGGTGGGGCCCACGGCCATTGTGGCGGCCTCCAAAATGTATGGCAAGGTCGTCTTCTTCTTAGCATCGGAGGCCGCCGCCCAGGAGGCGGTGGAGAAGGGCCTGGCGGTGGGGGGCGTGTTCGTCCCCTTAGAACCGCTAGAGGACCTGGGCGTCCGCCTGGTCCTGACCTCCGTCCCTCCCTTTCTCCCCAATGCCGCCCTGTTACCCGCCCTTTCTACCTTGGGAAAGCCCATCTCTGTCATCAGCCCTCTCCCGTTGGGCTGCAAAGACCCCGCCCTCCGTCACGTCCTCTCCTTCCGCCGGCAAGTGCAGCTTCAACTGCTCCCGGCGGCACGCGACGGAGAGGCACTGGAGGGGTCCTTCCTAGTCCCCTACCAGGGGACCCCTTACAGGGTGCATTATTCCACGGGGGAGGCCCGGTGCTACCTCTGCCGGGCGATGGGGCACGTCCGGAGGGACTGCCCCCTCGCCCGGGAAGGAGGGGCATCCAGGACACCCGAGCCCCGGCAGGACACTGGCCCCGTCATCGCCGACGCCCCTGGCTGCCCAGCACCCGAAACCGCCCCTCCTCCCTCCCAGTCCACCATTGCTCCCGCTCGGGCCCAAGGGGTACCTCCCCCCACTATGCCCAAACAAGCGGGAGAACCCCGCCCCCGCTGTTTGCAATCTGGCGGGGCCTGTGGAGGAGGGTGCGGCAGGGACACCGCCAAGTATGGGAGAGGGCCTGCCCCAAGGGGAATCTTCCCTCCCTTGTGCTGCCCCACCGTTACCCCCTCGAGTCCCTGAGCCATCGCCTCTGCCCCCTGACACAACCCCTGCTAGCCAGCCCCCGGATGATGCCATGGAGGGCTGGGCCCTAGTCCAGGGGAAGCGGGGCAAGCGGAAGGCTCGAGCTCCGCTCCTCCCATCTGACGCGGAGGCCCCCCGGAAGACCAGGAAGGGGGGCACCGATGCCGAGCCTTCCGCTCTACCCACGGGTGTGTTCCACCCACCAGAGCCGGCTGGGGAAGACGTGGCAGCACTGGAAGACGGTATCTCCCCTCCACGGGAGTCCCTCCCCTCCAAGACCCCCGAGGCACCATTTGAAACCCCAGTGTGCCCCGAAGTAACCATCGCGTCAGGTGCCGGCGGGGAGAATCCCGGGGTAGCGGAAAACAATTTCCCCTCTATATATGAGGAGATCGAGGCCCTGGGTCTGACCCCGGTCACCCAAGGGGAGGACGATCCTATGCCAGCGGGCCTCGATCTGGGCGACTTCTTTCCGGCCCCCTTTTCCCCATACTCCCTCCCCGTAACAGTTGCTTCTGCTCCCACCTCCGAGGAGCCCCTGGACTCCTCCATCAACCCAGCTGCAGAAGGCACCCTGCTGAGAGCCACCGAGCCAGTTGAGGCGACGGCCAGTGCCACGCGGCTGGAACCTGAGCCACCAGGGGCATCCCTCGCTGGTGAGGAGCATTCGACCTCCTTTCCGGGAGAGGACCCTACAGAAGAAAGTCCACCTCCTGATGCCGTGGCTGCCAAATCCACCAGACAGCTTGCGCCCGGCATCGGTGAGAGCCCTCTCCTGACCCAGAATCTCACCTCTACCCCTGCCCCTGCCCTTCTCCCGCCCACCTCCCGAGATATTATTGCCACCCCTGGGACAGTCTCTTTCCCCTTTCCAACAGATGACTCCCAGGGAATGGCCTTTGTGTTTGCCCGTCCCGACCCACCAGGGGCTGCTATCCTCCCTCCGCCGCCCCCTATCGCCCCAGCATTCAGGTCAACCCATCAAGAGCCCCGTCGGGGGTCCGCACCCTGTCTGCCCGTCCCGCTGGGCCAGGGGGCTGTACCAAGGGCCCCATCGGGAAGCAACCAGACCATAACCCCAGCCCCCCATGCGCTGCGAGAGGAGTTGCGGGAGTTCCTAGAAGACGTCCGTGGCTCCCGCAACAAAGTCCAGCTTGCCCTCCAGCGATAGGGGGACTTTAATCAAATCCTCCGGGCCGCAAGGGCCCTCATGGGGGGAGGGGAAAAGGACCGGGAGACAGGGCGCCGCGGCCTACCAGCGGGTCCGCCACTTCCGTGACTCCTTACTCACCTACGGGGTGGGTCACGGACTGCTACGCGGCCCGCTGGGAGCCACGAGCATTCCTGCCGGCGAGGATCCCCCCCAGCCCTCCTCATGGCACCCTTTACCATCGCAACATTGAACACCCGTGGCTGTAAGATGGGTCTCCGCAGGTCCCAGGTGCTCTCCTTCCTTCGAGAGGGGAGGTACTCTGTGGTTTTCCTGCAGGAGACCCATACGGATCCGACCGCCGAAGACAGCTGGCGGCTGGATTGGGGAGACAGGGTCTACTTTAGCCACCTCACAGTTCATACGGGTGGAGTGGCGACCCTGTTCTCCCCCGACCTACGGCCCGAGGTGCTGGGGGTCGCCGAGGCTGTGCCGGGTCGCCTGCTGCACCTCCGGGTCCAAATGGAGGGGCTCGTAGTCAACCTCGTCAACATCTATGCCCCAGCAGCGAGCCCGGAGCGGCTGCAATTCTATCAGCAGGCATCCGCCTTCCTCGGCACCTTGGATCCTCAGGAGTGCCTGGTCCTGGGAGGGGACTTTAACATCACCCTTGAGGAACGGGACCGCTCGGGAACCGAGAAGAGCCCGGCCGCCGTGGCCGTCCTCCAGGAGATAGTCGAACACCACTCCCTGGTGGACGTCTGGCGCGACCACCACCCGGATGACACTTCCACGTTCACCTTTGTCCGGGTGGAGGCCCATCGGTCGCGCCACTCCCGGTTGGACCGCATTTATTTATCACGCTTTCATCTTACACGAGCCCACTCCTCCAGCATCCGGCCGGCCCCATTTTCTGACCATCACATAGCCACCGTGACAGCCTCCCTCTGCGCGGAGAGGCCGGGGCCGGCCTATTGGCATTTTAACAACAGCTTGCTGGAGGATGCGGGCTTCGTGGCATCCTTCCGGGAGTTCTGGCTGGCCTGGCGAGGGCAGCGACGTGCCTTTCCCTCGGCACGGCGGTGGTGGGACGTAGGGAAGGTGCGCGCCCGGCTCTTCTGCCGTGACTACACCCGGGGCACCAGCCGACGGAGGGATGCAGCGATAGAGCAGTTGGAACGGGAGGTCTTAGAGCTGGAGAGGCGTCTGGCCGCCAGCCCCGAGGATCCACCCCTCTACGGAGCGTGCCGGGAGAAGCGGGAGGAGCTCCGGAGACTCGAGGACCATCGGGCCCGGGGTGCCTTTGTTCGATCCCGCATCCGTCTCCTTCGGGAGATGGATTGCGGCTCCCGCTTCTTCTACGCCCTGGAAAAAAAGAGGGGGGCTAAGAAACATATCATATGCCTACTGACTGGGGATGGCACCCCCCTCACGGATCCGGTGGAGATGTGCGAGAGGGCGAGAGCCTTCTACGCAAGCCTTTTCTCCCCGGAGCCGACCGATCCTAACGCTTGCAGAGTGCTGTGGGAGGAGCTCCCGACGGTCAGCGTGGGCGACCGAGACCGGCTAGAGCTGCCTCTCACTCTGGCCGAGTTCTCGGAAGCCCTCCGTCGCATGCCCACCAATAAATCTCCGGGCATGGACGGGCTGACCGTGGAGTTCTACCGTGTGTTCTGGGACGTCCTGGGCCCAGACGTAGTCACCGTCTGGGCCGAGTCTTTGCAGAGCGGGGTCCTCCCTCTTTCGTGCAGACGAGCCGTGCTCGCCTTATTGCCGAAGAAGGGGGACCTCCGCGATTTACGAAATTGGCGTCCCGTCTCGCTCCTCAGCACGGACTACAAAATCGTGGCAAAAGCCATCTCCCTGAGGCTAGGGTCCATGCTGGCGGACGTGGTCCACCCAGACCAGACCTACACCGTCCCGGGCCGCAGTATCTTCGACAACCTATATCTGGTCCGGGACCTATTGGAACTTGGGTGTAGGGATGGTCTGTCGTTCGCCCTCCTGTCCTTAGATCAAGAGAAGGCGTTCGACAGGATGGATCACGGGTATCTCCTGAGCACTCTGCAGGAATTTGGCTTCGGACCCAGGTTTGTGAACTTTCTCCGGGTGCTGTACGCTTCCGCAGAGTGTCTGGTAAGACTCAACTGGACCCTGACCGAACCGGTCAACTTCGGGCGAGGAGTACGGCAGGGGTGCCCCCTCTCAGGCCAGCTCTACGCTCTGGCGATCGAGCCCTTCCTCTGTCTCCTCCGAAGGAGGTTGACAGGGTTGGTGCTGAGGGAGCCGGAGCTGCGGCTGGTCCTGTCGGCGTACGCTGATGACGTGCTCCTCATGGTCCAGGACCCGGGCGACTTGGTGCGAGTGGAGGCTTGCCAGGCCATCTATTCAGCAGTCTCCTCTGCGCGGGTCAACTGGGTCAAGAGCTCTGGCTTGGTGGTAGGGGACTGGCGGCAGGCGAGCCCCCGCCCACCCGCGCTTCAAGCCATCCGGTGGAGCACGGGTCCGCTGCTCTATCTGGGCGTTTACCTTTCTGCCACGCATCCCTCTCCGCCGGAGAACTGGCAGAATTTAGAGGGCGGGGTGATAGAGCGGCTCCGGAAATGGACAGGACTGCTCCGGTGCCTCTCCCGTCGAGGGAGAGCGTTAGTGCTTAATCAACTAGTCCTGTCCATGCTTTGGTACCGGCTCAACACCCTGGTCCCAGCCCCGGCTTTCCTGACCAACCTGCGGACATCGATTCTGGAGTTCTTTTGGTCAGGACTGCACTGGGTCCCTGCAGGGGTTCTCCATCTACCTGTGGAGGAGGGAGGGCAGGGCCTCAAATGTCTGCTTACTCAGGTCCATGTCTTCCGCCTCCAGACCCTGCAGAGGCTCCTTTATGGTGCAGGTAGTCCGGCGTGGAGCATACTGGCGCACGCCTTCCTGCGCCGCTTCCGAGGGCTCCGATACGACCGGCAGCTCCTTTATCTCCATCCGAGAGGTCTTCCGCGAGACCTCTCCGGGCTGCCGGTCTTCTACCAGGACCTCCTCCGGACCTGGAAACTCTTTACAACGAGCAGGTCCGTGGCGGCCACCGAGGGGGCAGATCTCCTCGCGGAGCCCCTGCTACACAACCCCCAGCTCCGTTTGCAGGTGGCGGAGTCCCGCTCGGTGCGCCAGAGGTTGGTCCTGGCAGAGGTCACAAGAGTCGGAGACCTCCTGGACTATGACCGGGGAGACTGGCTGGATCCCCTAACCTTCGCTCAGCGCATGGGGCTTTCCAGACCTTGTACACCCCGAGGCATACTTCAGGAGGTGAAGGCCGCTTTGCCGCCCGCTGCTCGGGTTTATCTCGACCGGGTCCTGCACGAGGGCACGCCCCGCCCACCCACTACCCCAGGCCCGCCGGACCTTTCAATTGGACCCCTGCCCCGTGGACCCAACCGATCCCTTCACCCCTTCACTAGAAGCCGGCTGCACGAGATGCAGCCGGTCTGTTTTCAAACCGCGCAAGAAAACATCTCTACACGCTCGTGCTCCACACCCTTCACGCCCATACTCTCCCGCCCCGATACAAAAGGGCAGGACCTCCTGCCACCTTTGGAGGGTGAGGGGCCCCGGTGGGCCAGCCTATATTCCATCTTAGTCCCAAAGCCCGCCGGGGAGGTCAGTTGGCGGCTCCTTCACGGAGCCGTGAGCACGGGCGTGTACTTGGCACGATTCACCACAATCCCAGACACCTGCCCCTTTTGCGGCGTGAGAGATACCCTGGCACATATATACTTGGAGTGTGCCAGGCTGCAGCCCCTATTCCAGCTCCTCACCTATATTTTATTACGTTTTTGGTTGCACTTCTCCCCTCACCTTCTCATTTATGCACTCCCTATCCATGGCCCCACAAAGTCACGGGATCTCCTGGTCAACCTCCTCCTGGCCCTAGCTAAAATGGCCATCTACAAAACCAGAGTGAGGAGGTTGGCCGATGGAGTCTCCTGTGACTGTAGGGCCTATTTCCGATCCTCGGTCCGTTCACGTATCCGGGCAGAGTTCCTCGGGGCGGCATCCTCTGACTCCCTTGACGCCTTTGAGGAGCAGTGGGCGCTGTCCGGGGTTCTCTGCTCGGTGTCCCCGTCCGGTTCCCTTCTTTTGATCCTTTGACCGCACACCTGTCCCTGTTATTTTATTAGTTGTCCCCCGGAATTTTTTGGGCATCTAGGTCCTGTGGATCCCCCTTTTAGGCTGGGGGGATCCTTTAGCTGTGGACGGGCCTCGCCCACCCACTTCCCGGATCCCAATAAGACTGCTCTCCCATAGCCTTCTAGCTTGGAGGGAGATGGGAAGCTGCTACTCCTGCTGCTAGGCCCTAAGCTTTTCCTGCTGCTCCCCTGGCTGGGCCAGACACCCCACGTTCTCTGCTACCTCGCTGCTGGACCCCCCACTCTAGGGTGCTGCTACTGCTCCAACTTCCGCCCCGGGGGAAGGGGGTGGAGGCTGCTAGCCCAGCCACTGTGTTTGTGGATACCACCACCACCACCTGAGAGGGGTCCTTTCTGCCTGCCACGATCACCACCTGGAGTTCCTGGAGCTGCTGCTGCTGCTGCTGCGGTGGAGTCTGCTGCCTGGAGCTGCTGAAACCCGAGGAGGAGAAGAAGAGGACCACCTGCCAGTGGGCGAGCACCTAGAGACTTTGCAGACCACTGTGGTGGGGGCCCTAAAACTGAGTAACTTTCAAACCGTGCTCTTGTGGTGGGGGTTTTGACTGTGTTTCTAGGGACACGGGGGGTGTGGTGTGGAGCTGCCCCCCGATCCATCTGTGTGTCCCCCCCAACCCCCACCACTATTACCACCACCGCTGCCCCCTCCACCACCCCCACTGGCTGTATACCATCTGCCTCAGCTCCTGCCTCTGGACTCAGCTGCTTGCTTGGCTTGCCACGCCCTATTTCCACCCTTTGAGCCAGAAGCAGCAGCCAGCTAAAAAAGACTTGTGCAAGTGCACATGGGCACATGTGCCCCCCCCCCCCGGACTGCCTAACCCCCAGCTTTGCCCTTTACTACCTGCCCCATTTGCCACTTCCTTTGCCTCCTCTTTTGCTCCAGCCCCCCTTACTAGCTTCAGTTTGTTTGCCTGCCCCGCCCATTTCCTTCTGCAACCTTGGTTTGTTTGCCCCGCCCCAGCCTCTGAAGCTAGCCCCTTGGTTTCCCTGTTCTACCCCCAGACCGCTTAGCCCCTCGCTCCGTGTGCCCATGCCCCCTCCCATGCGCTTGTGCAATTCCCCTTTTTAGTTGCAACCCTCTTCATTGCACCCTCAATGTTGTTGAATCCCCCCCCCCCGTAGTGCACCAAGAGGAGCCGGAATTTCCACCTTGTGTCGGTGACTGACCCCTAACCCCTGATTGCCCCCCGTCCAGCCCACCCCTATTGGCGCCCTCCTCCCCTGCCTGCAGCCTAGCGTGGAGGAGTTGTCGATCTGCTTCCCCTCTCCCCTCCTCCTTTTGGTATCCCCCTTTCCTCCTTGCTCCTGATGGCGGGGGATGAGACGGGTGAGACCTCTCCAGTAGCCCGAGCTCTCCCTCCCCCGCCTGCCCCTCCGTCACCCCCACAAGCTTCTACGTCCGCTGCCAAACCATCTGCCATCGCCCGCGCTGGGGCACCAGCAGCCACAGGCACCGGGGTGACCTCCACTGCTGCCACGTCTATCACCCCTTCAGATTTGGGGGGAGTCCTCCCAGCCGGCGGGAAGGGCCAGGGGAAGAAGGGGAAGGGCCCCGCTAAAAAGACCAGGCCCTCCATGGCAGGGGCTGCCCCCAATGCCCCAGCCCCATCTCCAGCTGGGGCGCCCCTCCCCGCTGTTCCCTCCACCAGCTCTGCGGGTGTCCCTCCCCCGGCCCCCAGAGCATACGTCCAGGTGGCGGCAGCCCCCCCGCCTGCCGCTACGTCATTTCTCCAGCCCACCGCCTCCGCTACCATCTATAGCGGCCGGGGCCCCTTTCCCACCATGACCAGGAAGCACGGCGTCCGTTGCCTCCTGGTGCCCGCCTCACCCCACGTGGAGACCTATGTGCGGGCGTTGGCGAGGGTGGTGGGGCCCACGGCCATTGTGGCGGCCTCTAAAATGTATGGCAAGGTCGTCTTCTTCTTAGCATCGGAGGCCGCTGCCCAGGAGGCGGTGGAGAAGGGCCTGGCGGTCGGGGGCGTGTTGGTCCCCTTAGAGCCGCTAGAGGACCTGGGCCTCCGCCTGGTCCTGACCTCTGTCCCTCCCTTTCTCCCCAATGCCGCCCTGTTACCCGCCCTTTCTACCTTGGGAAAGCCCATCTCTGTCATCAGCCCTCTCCCGTTGGGCTGCAAAGACCCCGCCCTCCGTCACGTCCTCTCGTTCCGCCGGCAAGTGCAGCTTCAACTGCAGCCGGCGGCGTGCGACGGAGAGGCACTCGAGGGGTCCTTCCTAGTCCTCTACCAGGGGACCCATTACAGGGTGCATTATTCCACGGGGGAGGCCCGGTGCTACCTCTGCCGGGCGATGGGGCACGTCCGGAGGGACTGCCCCCTGGCCCGGGAAGAAGGGGCATCCAGGACACCCGAGCCCCGGCAGGACACCGGCCCCGTCATCGCCGACGCCCCTGGCTGCCCGGCACCCGAAACCGCCCCTCCTCCTTCCCAGTCCACCATTGCTCCCGCTCGGGCCCAAGGGGTACCTCCCCCACTATGCCCAAACAAGCGGGAGAACCCCTCCCCTGCTGTTTGCAATCTGGGGAGGCCTGTGGAGGAGGGTGCGGCAGGTACACCGCCCTGCATGGGAGAGGACCCGCCCCAAGGGGAATCTTCCCTCCCTTGTGCTGCCCCACCGTTACCCCCTCGAGTCCCTGAGTCCATTTGACCCTTTGACCACACTCCTGTCCCTGTTATTTCATTAGTTGTCCCCCAGAATATTTTGGGTATCTAGGTCCTGTGGGTATCTAGGTCTCCCTTTTAGGCTGGGGGGATCCTTTGTCGGTGGACGGGCTTCGCTCGCCCACTTCCCGGATCCCAATAAGACTACTCTTCCATAGTCATCTCGCCTTGCCCCGTCACAATACACAAAAGGCTCCTTTTGAGATCTGAAAGGGGAAATCTCTAATGAAACATGACTGTCATTTAGGTAATGGAAATATTATAAAATATATGATAGAATAAGAGAGGCACTGGTTTATAATAAACTTGACTGACACAGAAGTTAAAATAACTATATGACACAAGCACTATTTTTTGAAGTGGTTAAAAAAAAAGAAGGAAGAAATCTGGGAAATTTAGGCTCTTTAACCCCAAAAGAATGTTTATTTTTACTTCTAAGAATTAAAGAAACTTTTTTTCTTTTAAATGGTTTAACTACACAGGTGTTTTTCCTGACAAGGATCATTAAGCAACATCTTGTGCAGGGTTCAGTGTGGACTGTCACTGCACCAGTGGGAGGTCAGGATGAGACCATGCCTCTGGAGGGAACAATTACTCCTAGCTATGCAGGGGGAGTAGATACCCTTCATTATTCTTTTGGGAATAGAGCTTCTCTTTCTATGTTCTACCTCTTATAAGGCCTTAAATACCCACACTGAGCCCATTACTACCCCCAGGGATATTAGGAAGGAAGAGCCTCTGTAGTTGCTTCTAACCCCTGAAGAATGCATTCAAGAAAATAGAAATCCCCTTCCCTCTGCCCTGTGTGAGAGGCAGTATGGTTTACTGGATAGGACCAACCTTCAAAATCAACAGAGCAGAGCTCTATTCCTGACCTGCTGGGTGACTCTGGAAAAGTCACTTCACCTGTCTATTTTCATTTACTCTCTTGTTCTGTGCAGTCAGTTCAGACTGCAAGTCTCCTCCTATGCATTTGTACTGTGGTTAGCACAACGGGGTCCTGATATCAAGCAATGCCACTATAATACTGTAATGGCCAGGTTTCACATTTTAACATATTCTGAACTTTACTTCACATTTTTTTGCTCTGAATGAATACTTTGTTGAAACAGCAATGTCTTCAGAATGCCAGGGAATAGTTAATAAAACCTGAGTGTATCCTGAGCTTAGCACATCTTTCCCACAAGCTAACTGTAACACAGATTTTCTTCTTGTAGCTGAATCACTGCATTCCTATGTTCTCAGAAAATGTTACTGTCAAGTAAATAAGTTACCAAATTGGTATGATGAGATAATTGCAAAATTATGTCAATTAGCAAAGAGAACGGACTGAATAGAGGATGCAATAATAAAATGCACAGTAAATTGTAAAGTGACATAAAATCAGGAATCTGGTACTGAGCCATTGTGAATCATCTTTCCCTCCTACCAGGAGCACATATCATCAGAAGGTAAAAAACTATGTTTAAAAAGATCATGCAAGCAAATGCACAGATTTCAGAAAATAAATAAAATGCCAGAATCACTAATCTTAGCAATTACACATACATAGGCTGCAAAAAGAATAACCTCAGACATACTTATTTGCTTTACTATTGCAAATCCCAAGACAACAGGTAAAAAAGTGCAATGCTAGAAGCCTATTGGAGTTGACAAAATAGCCCACATAAGTGGAAACATCCCATTCTTACAGTGCTGGCTTGGCAGATGGATTCAGTAAAAATTACTATGCCGTATTTTCATATTCTCTACTAAGGTCATCACTTGCATGCTTTTTAGGGAAAAAAACAAACAAACAACCCTGTCCTCCTTTCCAGAAGATACCAGAAATAATCAGCCCACACCAATACTAGTTTCCAATAAAGAATATAAATGTTCACTTTAGCAGAGGGCTGAATTGTCAAATACTCATAATCATGACCCTTCTGTGGAGAAAATATAATATAAAAATTACAATTAAAATTAAAGAGAGTCAGAGCAGGGTTATGATGGCTTTGACTACAATTCTAAATGAATAGTCAACTGAAGCAATTAAATGTTATACTGTGTTGAGAGCTAGAGAAAGTGACTCTTAATATCATATCCACATTTTTTTGAGTATCAATCATTACCTGGAATTTCCTCAGTTTAAGAACCTACTGGATCAGATTATCCAGTCTCTAGCAGTTTCTTCTTCAGTGGCCCAGGTTTGATGTTTTAAGAGAAAGTGAAATCCCCACACATAAGATTATTTAGCTATTTTATCTATTTTGTAAAGTACCTATCACATTTTGGATTCTCAGAAATAATAAAGCACCTTCCATCAAGAAACTCAAACTGTTCTCTTCCTAAACAATTGTGCAATTATGTACATTGAACAAACAATTCCTTCTTTAGCCCTAAGGTTAACACCCTGAATCACAATTAACTACCCATATACTAATGTACCTTATAAATGTTATTGATCAGATGGTTATTAAGCCCTTTAAAAAAATCCAACTACAGTATTTGATTTGACTTCCTGCAACAGTGAGCTCATTATACATTGTTTTGCAGCAGTATTTCCTTATATTACTTCTAAATTCACTGGGCATCCATTTCCTCTAGTTGTCCCTTGCTCTTATTTTCCAGGGCATGATAAAAGGGAGGCATCACTTGTTTTTGTCATCTTTTATAGCTCTGGAAATGGTAGTCAAATCATCTCTGTCAATTGTCCTTTATATGCAAAATAATCCTAGTGTTGCCCTTTCTCTCTTCTTATGTAAGCTCTGCTATACATAACCTGTAACCTTCTTCATTATCCTTCACTGGACCTTTTCAATCTCAGCTGTTAAAAATCAAAGCTACAGCTTTTTTTTTTTGTCCTGTCAACACTCCAAATTCAGTCGTGGCTATAAAAATCTAAACTTTTTCTTTTTCATACATCATCTCCATCCACCAGCTCCAACAATAAAGTTTACTGCATTTCTGTATTTAATGGGCAGTTTTGATGATGACACAGAAGACAGCATATCTTTTCTTCCCCAGCATATCTAGAGCCAAATTCTGACTTTATGCCTCCACATGGCTCCCACTGACACTAATGAAAGCCCCACATGTGTATCCTATCTATTTATCTAGGCATTTATACTAGTACAAGGTATTAATACTCAAACTTGTTACAGTGGGAGTTTTCAAAAGTTGGGTATTTCAGAATGGGAATTTCAAAAGCTATTGGAATGTTAATGAGCAAATCCCAGAAAAAATGAACAGTTCATCAGTTTTGAAATGGTTCTTTTTTTCTAAAAAAACGTTCTCTAATACAAACAGGAAATGATTTGGGGGAAGTACTATGGCCTGTGTTTTACCAGATGTTGAGATGAGGTGAAGATGTGGTAATATAGATTCTGACGGGCAGATATATTTTTATAATGCATGCTTTTATGTAATTTATTTATAATATATGATAAATAAAATGCATGATGTGTGGCAATACAAAGGACCAGCTAGCTATCATTTTGGATGATCTGCAAAACTCTCTCATGACATTTTTAACAACACACCATTGTGAACTCTTTCTTTCATTGTAGATATGCAATATGATGTTTGGCACATGCCCCTGGCTTTGAGAATTAGTGATAAAAACCCATCCTAATAGCTATTTTGTAAATGAATACATATTTGAACTACATGAGTGAGAATTCATGATGTGTTGCTGGTGGTAAAACAACCAAGAGTGAGATTTGCATATTTTTTTAAAGTGCCATTGGTTTGGACTTCTCATTCTTTTTGTTTTTGTTTGTTTGTTTTATGCAACAAGTACATTTTCTTTCAGATTCATTATATCCAATTAACATAAAAACATAGACTTACTTTCAAGTCACAATTCCACACAGTTTTCCAGAGTGAGCAGGTTTAATTACCAATAATAATTATAGAACTAAGGCCTGGTCTACACAACGAGTTTATGTCGGATTTAGCAGTGTTAAATCGAATTAACCCTGCACCCGTCCACACAAGAAAGCCATTCTATTGCTTGCTTGGTTCTCTCTATTACCTCAAGAAAGCTATACTGAGTGGAATGATTTCTGTCACTGAAGTAACAGAATAGCAGAGAAATTATTTTAAAAACTGCAATGAAGAAAGTTTCTGTCAATTAGGGAAAGAACACAATATTTTGACAAGTATTGCACTGTTAATACCAAACTATGTTTGGTTTCAGTTGTGATGCAATTAATTACAAAATGCAGACAGATGTGTGTGGTATTTCACTGTGGACACCACAAAAAGAAACTGAAAAGATAGTGAGGCTGACAAACTCTGAAGATTTCAGTTTTGTGTGCGTGGTCTGATTGAGAGATGTGACACTGAACAAGCCCCTGTAGGATTGGGTTCTGTAGATACAGTATTCTAGTTGTATACTGTTGTTGTTTGTTTTTTTTAGTTCAATCAAAAAGCAGATTAAAGTTTCTAACACCTTTTAATATAAGAGCTAATCATCATCATCTTGATGTTTTTTTTCCTCCATCCCATAGGCACATTGCTCAGAATAACATCATTTTCTAGGTCAGGAATTCTCAATGTTCTTCTAAATCCCAAACCTCACAAACTTCCTGTTAATGCCCATCACATGTTTAAATAATTCCATACCCTAGATCCCTCTGAGTCCCTATCCCAGCAGTCTTCATTCAGTTATGGCTCCTTGGTTGAGAACCACTACTCTTGTTACTTGCAGACAATTGGCTTGAGCTAACTTCCATTTAAGTCAATATAAGGATTCCCCTTGACTAGGATGGGAATTGTCTTGGGCCCTATTTCTCTTGAAGTTTGCCTTTTTGCCCCTAATTATTAATTTATTTTAAGTTTTCCAGATGGTATCTGGCAAATAATAATACGAAATACATCAAAATATACACAGGAAACCTCCATTGATTAATTCTATTGCACAAATTATATGGCCAAGCACAGGCATACTAGAGAACTTAAGCATCTGGTTTACTAAAGACCAAGTTTTATCCTTCCATGCAACACTGTGTGGTGGGGGAAATAATTAAGTCAAAAGTTGCATGAGTATAAGCTTGGCCCCACTTAGCACATGGTGCAGAGGAAGAAAGTGAGGTTTAAAAATGTGTTAGCTCGTTATGGTAAATGCAAGAGTCCTCCTTGGAAATAATGCAATATTGTGTATTTGTTTTCATCCCTCTGCATTGTGTATGGGAGGGACTGGACTCATTTCAGCAAGTTTGGTCAAAAGGTTTTAGGTGGAAATTAAGAAGTAATGATTGACACAGAACAGGAATTAGAAAAGGGCCCAAGCTGAAAAGCTGGGAGACATTTCAATCCAGAATTTTTGTTCAGACCATTATTACAATAATCAGAGTAGCACAAACTCAAGACCTTTTAAATAAAGGTCCTATGTAACTTTATACCCATACATATTAACATTCATATCTCCTTTTGCTCCACAATTAATAACTGAAATCAGCACTCAGTAAGTACACTATATAAATGTATTCAAGAGCTACCACTGTGCCTTAATAATTACTGACAGTTAAATAAACAAGTTCAACAAATGAAACAAAATAATTCCAAGCAAGGCTGAAGTCAACATTACACTAATTTATTTTTTCTGTGCAGATGGCAGCCATCTTGAGTGGTTCTCTTTGCATTATAAATTAAATGTCTTCACTTAGGCCATGTCTACACTATGAAAGTACTCCAATTTTACAGAAGTCAATTTTTGGGAACAGATTGTATAAAGTTGAGTGCATGCATCCACACTAAGCACATTAATTTGGTGGGGTGCATCCACAGTACCATGGCAAGCGTAGACATTCCGAACGGTACACTGTGGGTAGCTATCCCACAGTTCCCGCAGTCCCCGCTGCCCATTGGAATCCTGGGCTGAACTCCCAATGCCTGATGGGGCCAAAATTTTGTTGCGAGTGGTTATGGGTAAATGTCATCAGTCAACCCTCCCTCCATGAAAGCAACAGCAGACAATCATTTTGTGCCCTTTTCCCTGTATTGTCCAAGCAGACGCCAGAGCATGGCAAGCATGGAGCCTATTCAGCTCACCGCAGCAGTAATAACCATTGTAAACACCTCACGCATTATTGTGCAGTTTATGCAGAACCAGCACATGAAAAACCAGGCGAGGAGGTGACGGCAGCGTGGTGATGAGGATATGAACACAGATTTCTCTAAAACCACAGTCCCCAGCAATTTGGAGATCATGGTGTTACTGGGGCAGGCTCATGCTGTGGAACGCCGATTCTGAGCCGGGAAACAAGCACAGAGTGGTGGGACTGCATAGTGTTGCAGGTTTGGGATGATTCCCAGTGGCTCCAAAACTTTCGCATGCATAAGGGCACTTTCATGGAACTTTGTGACTTGCTTTCCCCTGCCCCGAAGTGCAAGAATACCAAGATGAGAGCAGCCCTCACAGTTCACAAGTGAGTGGCAATAGTCCTTTGGAAGCTTGCAATGCCAGACAACTACCAGTCAGTTGGGAATCAATTTGGAGTGGGCAAATCTACTGCAGGGGTTGCTGTGATGCAAGCAGCCAACGCAATCATTGAGCTGCTACTATCAACGGTAGTGACTCTGGGAAATGTGCAGGTTTTACTGGATGGCTTTGCTGCAATGGGATTTCCTAACCGTGGTGGGGCTATAGACGGAACGCATATCTCTATCTTGGGACCGGACCACTAGGGCAGCCCGTACATAAACCGCAAGGGGTACTTTTCAGTGGTGCTGCAAGCACTGGTGGATCACAAGGCACATTTCACCAACATCAACGTGGGATGGCTGGGAAAGGTTCATGACACTCACATCTTCAGGAACTCTGGTCTGTTTAAATGGTTGCGGGAAGAGATTTACTTCCCAGACCAGAAAATAACTGTTGGGGATTTGAAATGCCTATAGTTATCCTTGGGGACCCAGCCTACGCCTTAATGCCCTGGCTCATGAATCCGTACACAGGCACCCTGGACAGTAGTCAGGAACTGTTCAGTTACAGGCTGAGCAAGTGCAGAATGGTGGTAGAGTGTGCATTTGGACGTTTAAAGGGTTGCTGGCACAGTTTACTGACTCGCTCAGATCACAGCAAAACCAATATTCCTATTGTTATTGCTGCTTGCTGTGTGCTCCACAATCTCTGTGAGAGTAAGGGGGAGACTTTATGGCTGGGTAGGAGGTTGAGGCAAATCGCCTGGCCACTGAATACACGCAGCCAGACACCAGGGCGGTTACAAGAGCACAGCAGGAAGGGCTGCACATCACAGAAATGTGAATGTGAATGCTTTGAAATCCAGGGTACTGTGTGACACTTCTGTTTGTTTTTCCTTGATAAAAACCCACCCCCTGGGTTGCCTCTAAATTCCCTGTAAGCCACCCGCCCTCCCCCCTTCAATCACAGCTTGGTTGCAAAGGAAATAAAGTCACTATCATTTTAAAAACATGTAGTCTTTATTAATTGATTATAAAAATAGGGTAGCCTGGGTGGGGTGTGGGAGGAGGGTAGGAGGGAATGAAAAAGCCACTTTAAACTTGTTGAATGAGAGCCTTCTGTTGCTTGGGCTGTCTACTGGGGTGGAGTGGTTGGGTGCCCGGAGCCTCCCACCCCCACGTTTTGGGGCGTCTGGGAGAGGAGGTTATGGAACTTGGGGAGGAGGGAGGGTGGTTAAGCCATACTCTTTCGGCGTCTGCAACCTTCATAACAGCAGCGCTCTCCTCTCCCATAACAAGCAAAGCACATTGAGTTGGCCATTTAGTGCTGCGGTTTTCCTGTTAACGTGTAGCAGAAACCAAACTAACCCCCCTCCCCAATCCAATTCTCTGGGATGATCACTTTACCCCTCACCCCACCACGTGGCTGGTATCAGGGAAGATCCCTGCTAGCCAAATGTGAACAGCTCAGCCCCAATTGCCCCCCACCCCGACCACATGGCTAACTGTGGGGAGGATTTCTTTTCAGCTACAGGTAAACAGCTCAGTAGGAATGGCCACCTCTGAATGTCCCCTTAATTAAATTCCCCTATTTCAACCAGGTTACCATGAATGATATCACTCTCCTGAGGATAACACAGAGAGATAAAGAACGGATGTTGCTTGAATGCCAGCAAACACTGGGACCATATGCTGCCAGGCTTTGTCATGCAATGATACCAGATTACTTGCTACTAGCATGGCATGGTAAAGTGTCCTACTATGGAGGACGGAATAAGGCTGCTCTCCCCAGAAACCTTCTGCAAAGGCTTTTAGAGTACCTCCAGGAGAGCTTCATGGAGATGCTCCTGGAGGATTTCCGCTCCATCCCCAGACATGTTAACAGACTTTTCCAGTAGCTGTACTGGCCACAAATGCAACCCAAGTTCTCAGGGCTACTTAATCATTAAAAAACGCCTGCTTTTATAACATGTATTATATTTTAAAAGGTACACTCACCAGAGGTCCCTTTTTCAGCTTCGTTGGGTTGGGAGGGTATTTCAGTCAGGGTGATAAAAAGATCCTTGCTGTTGGGGAGAACAGTGTTCTGTGTGCTCTCCTCAAGCTTGTCCTCCTCCTCCTCATCTTTCCCATCCGCATAATCCTCAGGCATGGTGGAGAGTACCCCATCATCAGCGGAGTCCACGGACAGGGTGGGGTACCGGTGGTGCCCCCCCCCTAGAATTGCATGCAGCTCAGCATAGAAGCAGCATGTCTGGGGCTCTGTCCAGAGTGTCTGTTTGATTCTTTGGTTTTCTGGAACTCTTATCTGAGCTCCTTAAGTTTCAGGCGGCACTGTGTTGCGTCCCTACTGTAGCCTCTGTCCCTCATGAACTTGGAGATTTTTTGAAATGTTTTGGCGTTTCATCTTTAGAACATAGTTCTAATAGCACAGATTCCTCTCCCCATACAGCAATCAGATCCGGTACCTCCTGTTCAGTCCAAGATGGAGCTCTTTTTTGATTCTGGGACTGCAAGGTCACCTGCGCTGATGAGTTCTGCATAGTCACCTGTGCTGATGAGCTCACCTGGCCAAACAGGAAATGAGATTCAAAAGTTCCCAGGTTTTTCCTATACACCTGGCCAGTGCATCCGAGTTCAGAATGCTGTCCAGAGTGGTCACAATAGTGCACTATGGAATAGCTCCCGGAGGCCAATACCTTTGAATTGTGCCCACTGTAACCCTAATTTCAAATGGTGATGTTTATTTCAGCACTAATCTCCTCATTGGGGAGGAGTACAGAAATCGATTTTAAGAGCCGTTTATGTTGAAAAAATGGCTTTGTTGTGTGGACAGGTGCAGTGTTAATTCGATTTAACACTGCTAAATCCGACATAAACTCGTAGTGTAGACCAGGCCTTAGTTCTATAATTATTATTGGTAATTAAACCTGCTCACTCTGGAAAACTGTGTGGAACTGTGACTTGAAAGTAAGTCTATGTTTTTATGTTAATTGGGTATAATGAAAGAAAATGTACTTGTTGCATAAAACAAACAAACAAAAACAAAAAGAATGAGAAGTCCAAACCAATGGCCTGCAGAGGACTGATCTGAAGGGTTGGAATGCAGGAATTTTGTTCCACTAGTCTCTTGGTTGAAGCTGTGATAGTTGATCAGGCTTTAGTCAGATGATATTAGTGATCACTGTGGTTACACCATCATGTGACTATAAATATACAGAAGAACTTGATTAGCAATAGAGTAAACAGTTATACTCTCTTATTCCACTTAACTGCAGGGTTCATGACTAGAACCACGCTCCTTCCCCAACTACCTGACTTCTTGTTACAGATTTAAAAAGAAAGAGTTCACGTTTTCATGGTACTAATTCCTCTATTCATAGAACTTCTTTGTGCTTTTGTGATGGTGCATGATACTGCATTGAGATGAAGTTCTTCCTTATCATACCAATACAAGAAGCACTAGGAAATAAATAGCTAGATAAACTCTCTTGCTTAATCTACAGAAAGGCTCAGAAAAACAAATAAAAAAAAAATTCTGTCATGACCACACCTTTGTTGTACAATCAAGTCCCAAGCTGCTATTCAAATAGAAAACAAGAACTGGTTTGAACTAACTCAGGGTGGAGGTAGTTGTGTGAAGTCCTTCAGAATGCCAATACGACGCACTACCCCAATATCTAAACCTCACTTTCCAATAATTTTTCAGCAGATAGATACCTTGTTTTATTGATTTCTAATTCACTGATCTCCTACTTATATTAAAATATTTGGTGTCACGCAAAGCTGTCATTTAGCAAATCAGGGTGTGGCTGTTCTTAAAGTATTAATAAAGACATTTTAAGAGATTAAAGCTAAAATACCCTTACTTTAAGAAATGAAATATTATTTGTATTTCAGAAGTACACAGAGGCCCAAACTGACACTGGGGCCTCACTGTGCCACATGCTGTGGATACACACACCAAGACACTATCCTGCAATGAGCTTACATTCTATATACATGATAGAGAAAGATTAGGAAAAGGGATACAATATAAAATCAGTAAAACTGTGACCCAAGGCACAAAGAGATCAAAGTACCATAAGAAGTCTGAGACACTGGAAGAAATTGAACCAGCTGAGTGGCTGAGTTCCTGTCCAGTTCATTAACCACAAAACTATCCTTCCTCAATATTTTTGGAAAGCACACTAACTAGCACGCTTAAATCAAAATTTGTTGCAAGGTTTAGTATTGTTTTAACTGTATTTATACTACTTAGTGCTTTGGCAGTGATGAGGTAAAAGGGGCTATTTTGCCTTAAAGCATGTTAACAAAGTTATTATATACATTCAAAAGGAGTAAAAAAAGCAAATATCCATTTCTGAATGTAAGAATTCCTATGTTTATATTTCTGTAAGAGGCGCAGATATCCCTTGACATCAATGAAGTTAGACTAGCCTAAAACTGGAGTAGTATAATGGTGAATCAAGCCTATTGTTTGTATAATACTTTACTAATAAAATAAATAAAACTGATATCTAAAGCTCCCTAGCTAGGAGAAAAATACTAATAACCTGGAAGTGCTGCTAAGAGTCTAGCGACAAAGATGATAAATAACATTGTGAATTTAATACACTACTAACATTGCTGAATATAGTAGATTGTCTTTTTTAATAAAATTCAAAGTTTAAAAAAACAAAGATTGTGTGGGAGGTAATTTATGGATTGTATTTGTGATGGAACAAATCACTGATACAAAGTTCATTTAATCCTTGGCAGTGGGAAGAGGAATATGCTACATTGTATCATCTGCTGACTATTTTTACACCCAAGCACCTTCCAATTAATAGTGGCCTGTTGAGTTGAGTTCCCTTCATGGAATTCCTTTTTGGAATATTCATATGACCCTTATGTACCTGATAAATATCTATTTATATTATATAAAGGCCTAAATAGCTAAATAGATCTACTATGGAGTTGCACTGTTAAAGATGTCTTCTTTAGAATGAGATGCTACACGGTGGTTCTTTTAGCTCACTACTGGCCACTTTCCAGGCTATAATTAAAAGATCCTATGGGCACTAAACATCAGAAGAACCCAGTCCCCAGAATCAGTAAAACAGACTCTAATGATCAGTGGGAATCAACAAAATTCTCACATTTCACTCAAAATCCTTTTTAACCCTGCATGCATTTGGTTAGATGCATTTGATTCTGTAACTGTTGGGGAATCTTGTATATACTTAGCAGTAAAATCTATACTTACAGTACTGAACATCGGTGTCTATTTTACTGAGAATGTGAATGTTGACCATGATACTGGCTGTGTATATACAGTTGGTCTGTTCTCTTTTGTCTATTCATAATAGAAAGACCAATCCAAAAGACTGTGTCTTCTTTTTATTTTCTCCTGAACCTCATTAAGTGGGGCTTAGTTTAATCTTTTCCATTAGGACGTACAATAGTCAAATAATCTAAGTACTTTCACTGAGTACACACTGCCTCCAGCTCCTGTCAGCTTCATCCTTGATCTGTATAGTTGCACTATCCTAGACAAGAGTAGGTCTCCCATTGGGTACTGGGTGAGGAGGAATCTCTAAGATAGGTAAGTCAAAATCTTTTGGAGCCTAGTAGATCAATACAGGACCCAAAATAAAACCTGGAGTTAAAAAGAACCCTGATTAGGACTAGGGAAGTCACTGGGATGTACTGATAGATGTGTTTGTACAAGTCTATCTTGCCTACAAGGAAAACTAGTATACAATGCAAGAGTTCTAGTTACCAGGGTTACCAGGGTAAAACACGTAGAAGAAGATGTCAACCTAGAGGTGACATTAGAATCTTAAACCTGTGATAGATGCCATTTGATAGGAACTGAAGTGGTCTCTATCCAAAATATTTCTGTTTTTTATTTGTCCAGGAATATTAATGATTCCAAGGCTAGAAGATGTATTGATAAGCAGAGTATGGTTGCCTTCTCTGACAGGCAAAATAAGTGTCTAAGCCAGCTCCTTCAACTACTTTCCTTGTGCAATCAGCATCCATTCGGAGCCAGCAAGATAATCTCTGTGCTATGTCCTTGTGAAAACTCTAAAGCCCACGATGCATGCTGATTATAGGTACTGTGTCAGCTTATCATCATCAATCATCATTATTTAAATGATTGACCCTGGAAGGAGTGGCAGAGATGTGGTAGTTTGAGAGGTTTTTGTGCATGTGCATGGTTTCTTGAGAATCAGCTTGACCACCTGCCTGTTTTAGGGTGGCCAGTAGATTACCTGCACTGTATGAATGATTTAGATCAATAGAAGTCAGAGGTACTTTTCTTACATTTTTATTTCCAGCTATGAAGGATAATGGATCCATTTTGCACTTGGTGGCCTAGTGATTCTTCCTGGCATCCTATCTGTGCATGAGAAGACCACATTCTATTAGGATAGGTGGACCTCCTGACTTTGGGTCTTCAAAATGGTTGAGCCCTTCTCTGATCTGGACATATGTTCAACTAAATATAATGGAAGTTCTTTAGAGAGCTGTAACACAATGTTCAAATGGTTGAAGGCTTTCTGGGTTGATAAGCAAGTCTGCTATTTGGAAGAGATGATATAGGTGAGACTGTGCATGGCGTGGCTGTGGCTTCCTTCATTACTGAGTGGCTGTTCGTAGTGGGATACTGTGATGTTGCTGAACTTAGTCAAAATAGGTCTGGTATCCTAATCGTATGCCTGTCTGCTTTATTTGACACAGTTCATTCATGAAGTGAATTGGGTGGCAGTGTGGGGGAGAGTTCATTTTTTATTAGATCATTAATAGAAGAGACAAGCAAGTTGTTGCATTGTTCCACACCCTGGTACTTTATTTTTTGGGACAGAAATCACAATGGTTCAATGCAATGTCTTAGTGCATGATTTGAACCCACATCCTCTGGCACAGAAGAAAATAATTTTAGTAACTGAGGAAGAAGGGGGAAAAGAATAAGCTCTGTGTCATTTTTAAATGATCCATAAAAGAGGGAATAAGAAAAAACCTCTGACAGCTGAACAATGCATGAAAAAAACTCAAAATGCTTTATTTCAAACATAAAAGCAGCAGCAGAATATATCAAACTACAGAATATTTCCTCTGTTCGAAAATAAACAAACTGAGTTATTATTAACTCCAGAAAATAGAATCCCTTGCTGTGCAGCTGAAAAGATCATAATGAATTTTGTCTGTGTTGGGTGAAATTGAATTCCAATGTGTGCACTGCATTCCAACACCCACCATCAACAGACATTGAAGATGTCATTTGAACATCCAGGATTCCTGGGAAGTGTGATTTCTGGAAGTCAAATGAGGGTGATATACCCTTCTTTCCTTTAATATGGCCTGATATGCACTGGAATAAGTCTTGCAGTGGCAGGTAATCTAAGTGGCAGTCCTTGAGGAAAAATGGAGTATGTGAGCCTCAAAAGGAATGGCAGTTATTGTACACTACATAGATGTGGGCCATCTCTTCATTTGTCTCTTAACCCCTTGTCATGGTGCTGATGCTGCCCTTTCTGCTGAGGCTAGTAATGTCATAGAATATTAAGCCTCTTACTCCTCAGATGTCACCTTGACTTTTTTGTTGCTTTTGTTTACTTCCTATAATGTTTTTTACATTCACTCCCTGCAGTGAAATAAAGCAGAAGCCTTTAATTTCTATGGGGAACATTTGCTTCAGACTATAGGCAAAGAAGTTTGAAAAACTTCATCCATACAGAAAGATCTGTCGCAAACTTCATTAATTCAGCACAACACGCAACAACTTGCAATCTTTGATCCGGACAGAATAATTGTCAGTATAGAACTCATTAACCAGGAGATTTTACCATTGTGGTTGAAGACTTTTGGAAAGAACCCTTGGAATAGTTACTTTAGGGCGGAATTTGTCTAACTGCAAACATGAGAAATAGTACTTCCCAATAGCAGATTTGATTGTGATGAATCTGAAGCTTTCCAATACTGACACTTGAAGGTGGCTAAGTGATATATTATTTAAAAGTTTTCAATGTAGTTTTATGTAATGTTAATAGCCCAATTCATAAAAGAAATGCTTTGGGATTTCTGTGCATGATAACTCCAGATTTCCACCCCCAAGGAAAGTAGTACATCAAAGTCTTCAGCTTGTGTGTGGGACTGCCACTTCCTTTGCTATTATTCCAAGAGTTGTCTGAAACATAAAGAGAAGAATACATCTTCCAACTTCATATTTATGTGAACCTGGTGTTGCTCTGACTTGGTAAAATCTGGGTGACATCTCTCAAGGCATAGGGGATGTAGAGCTGTTTTTCCCCCTCCCCCAATACAGAAGAACAGAGAGGATATGTATTCCAAGGTGCATAATTGTTTCTATTTAGTTTTGCTTGCATTCAAGCAGCTAAGAGTTTTGCCTTCAAAAAGAGCATGCTGTTTTCGGGGTCAGATGTACATTTTTTTATTCTAATTAGGCTGACAGCTACTTATCTCCATTTTAGGGTTAAAGTATGGATGACTGGCCCAGGAAAATAACTTGCTAGATAAATGCTAGATTGCTAGATTCATGTAAGAAAGAGGACTTCTGCCTTCATCTTTAATTCTCCTGGAATGTCTGAATATCTGAAATATTTCATCTTTGATGGACCAGCTTCTTCTGGTGAAAGAGACAAGGTTTTGAGCTACGCAGAGCTCTTCTTCTTCTTCAGAGCTCTGTTTAGCTTGAAAGCTTGTCTCTCTCAACAACAAAAGTCGGTCCAATAAAAGATATTACCTCACCCACCTTGTCTCTCTAATATCCTGGGACGGACACAGCTACCATAACACTGCATACATATCTCTAATGGAGTAATTCTCAGTTTGTTGTTTTGTGTCAGTCTCCACCAACATGGGATAGAAGACTGGACAAAAGAGGCATACAACATTCACAATAATCCTAAATTGTGAGGCTGAGATCCCCGTGAAGCTCAGCCATACACTGATTACACATAACAAAACAATATTTTATTCAAATCAACTTCCTCCAAACATTTTGCCTTTGGATGTAAGAAATCTGCCAACCTTTACTCATGTTAAGCTATTGGTCTATGTAAAACCAAACAGCATTGCTAGCGAGCCTTAAGGATTCAGTGCCTATCTCTGTTAAATATTTCAATAGCTATATTTTATGTACCATGAAATATAAAGATGGTCCAACAATGAAAGTTGGGATAATGAACTCTTACCACAGAGGAAGTCTGTTGAAAAGCTTAAATAATTTTGGAGCACGTGTTTATTATTTGAATTTAACTCACTGAACTGAGGAAATCTGGTTGGAAGTCAGCTGCAGGGTGCCTGTTTTTTATTTTACGTATTTGACATATTTGAAGTAAAGGTGCTTAAATTTGCTGTCTGTTTCCCAGGCAAGCAGCACTCTTGTATGAGGTGCTCCTTGTATCCAATTACATGTTAAACAGGAGTTACTTGTGTTTCAGTTATTTTGTTATATAGAGGGAAATCCTGCCATCATCTCCATAAACATGGAGTAGCTCAGGTGCAGCAGAATCAGAATCCTGAGAACCATGATATTGCACTATGCATGGAAGCTCCCTGCCTATCACTTCAAATCAAGGAGTGTGGTGCTATTGGATCTAATGCAACATGGATCTACGGACTACTGCTTGCCACAAAGTGGGATGCAGGAATATTGGGGCTACTGTAGTCACTGAACTACAGTACTGGCTGCAAAGCAGCTCCATAGCCACTCTGCAGCTAAGCAGGAGAGAGGTGAATCCTACAAATTTGCTTCTGGTGTACACCCCACTATGCAAAACAGGCTACTCAGGTTTGGTGCATGGGGAGGGATTTAATCTTTAAGAATTCTGTGATTATACTTTTAAATAAATACATTAAATAAACAGAAAACTAACACTAAAAATACCAAACACTCTTATTTAAGTAAAACATGAATACATTATTAAAACACTTAAAGCTAAATTTCCAAGTATCCTCTATGTGTCTTGCTATTTTCTGCCATCAATTTTGACCCTGAATTAGTCATGGGCACAAACAAAAGTACTTAGACACCTAGGCCGATGTACCCTTAAAACAGATAAATATCAAACTAAGTACCAATCTTTGCACCTTCAATAATTAGTTCCCATAAAAGTTGAAGGATTTTTGGTTTTGTTGTTTTTAAATGCATTCATTAAGCATATATCTGCTCTCAGATTTGCAAACAAAATTCCTACCAAAAGCAGGACAGAAGTATCTGAGGGCAGAATTGGGCCCAGAAGATCAAATTCTACCTTTTAGTGTATGCATGGCTCCCTCTGTAGTGAATAGGAGAGATATGTATGCACACTGAAAGGCAGACTTTTGCCCTTCCTGATGTTTAAATGTGAAATACAAAAAATAGAAAAATAAATTGTGGACAAAGAAAAAGAAAGAAAACATTCAGTTAATCGTATCTGATAAGCTTGCACTGCCATTATTCATGCTGGCAAAGCGTTTCTCAGTTGAAAAAGTATTTTAGGATTTTGTTGTGTATTTCCACTATTGAATTACAGTGCCATTACTTCAAATAACAATGTGCTGGATTGTGACACATCACCATAAGAAGTGAAGCAAAATAGAATAGGTTGACAGAATGCTAAAAACCTGTAGTGTTGGTAGAATTTAAAGAACATGTGTAGTATATTTTCAGATCTGATGTCCTCTGTTGGTTGGGAAAATTTAGTATCTGACAAAGAATTAAATGTACAGCAGTGGGCAGCAATATGAATTGACAAGTATAGTTAAGCATTTAGTATGAGAACACATGTTTTTGTAAACTAACCTAAGCATTTTTGGGGATTCTTTTTCAAATTTTTTCCCATAACTCACACATAAAATCTATACCATGTCAAAGAGTTCAGGATCCGACCAAACCAATGTCCTTTAAGGTTGAAACTGAAGCTCATATTGTCATATTTGAGTGAAATAAGAGGGTGATTATGTCAAACAGTAATTATGTCCAAAAAAAATCTGAAAAAGACCCAAACACACCACATGTGAAGATTTTAGTCAAACTCCCCCCCCCCGCTCCACCCACCCACCTTTTCTAACAAAAATGTTGTCTCACTTACAATTTTTGAGCAGCCTTACTTACCTGGTTCATTGCTTCCAAATATGGATGAATATGATTAATAAATGCTAGTATATTAAACATAAGTACAAATTACCTTCCTCATTATGGTCTTCATTGCAGCCACATTTTGTCCAAAAAAGCTTCACTATGATGTGATAGTAATATTTAATTTCTAGGATGATGGGTAAATGCAACAAGGAGGCAAGTGGGGAAAGCTGATATTTATGTATAAATGTGCATACAGACACAAACACACACACTCTAACTACACTGAAAGAACATTATTGAAATGCACTTGAAATAAGGAAATGCCAGATTTCTTGCTATCTGTGTAAACTTAATTTTGTCCCCTTATGCATCCATACTGTAAACTAAATGACATGATGAATGCAGTCATGAGATGTTACTGCAAGATGGAATAAGCTTTTGAAGAGTGAGGGCAAGGCTCCACTGATGATGCTGTGCATATGAACACTAACTACACTGCTTCATGTGACAGCTCACAGGTGACAGATGACTTCAGAGAACTCTGAAGGATGCAGAAGGAAAGAAATGTCCAAGTAAACTTCTCAGAGATCTTTTCTCTTCCGTGAGCAAAGGAGAAAGATGACTTTAGCAAAACTTTTGATATGATCTCCCACAGTAATCTTGCCAGCAAGTTAAAGAAGTATGGATTGAATACATGGACTAGAAGGTGGATAGAAAGCTGGCTAGATTGTCAGGCTCAACATGTTGTGATCAGTGACTCGATGTCTAATTGGCAGTCGGTATCAAGTGGAGTGCTCCAGGGGTTGGTCCTAGAGCCAATTTTGTTCAACATCTTCATTAATGATCTGGATGAAGGGATGAATTGCACCCTCAGCAAGTTTGCAGATGACACTAAGCTGTGGGGTACGGTAGAAACGATGGATGGTAGGGATAGGGTACAGAGTGGGCCAAAAGAAGGGTAGGGATAGGATACAGAGTGGGCCAAATTGCAGGAGTGAGCCAAAAGAAATCTTATGACATTCAACAAGGACAAGTGAAAAGTCCTGGACTTAGAAAGGAAGAATCTTATGCACCGCTACAGGTTAGGGATCGACTGGCTAAGCAGCAGTTCTACAGAAAAGGACCTGGGAATTACAGTAGATGAGAAGCTGGATCTGAGTCAGCCATGTGCCCTTGTTGCCAAGAAGGCCAATGGCATATTGGGCTGTATGAGTAGGAGCATTGCCTGCAGATCAAGGGAAGTGATTATTCTTCTCTTTTCGGAACTGGTGAGGCCACACCTAGAGTATTGTGTCCAGTTTTGGTTCCCCCCACTGCAGAAGGGATATGGATAAATTGGAGAGAGTCCAGCGGAGGGCAATGAAAATTATTAGGGGGCTGGGGCACATCACTTACGAGGAGAGACTGAGGGAACTGAGGAGAAGAGTATTGGGGTGGGGGGAGTTGATAGCAGACTTCAATTACCTGAAGGGGGGCTCCAAAGAGGATGGAGCTAGGCTGTTCTCAGTGGTGGAAGATGACAAAACAAGAAGCAATGGTCTCAAGTTGCAGTCGGGGAGGTCTAGGTTGGATATTAGGAAACACTATTTCACTAGGAGGGTGGTGAAGCACTGGAAATGGTTACCAAGGAGGTGGTGAAATATCCATCCTTAGGGGTTTTTAAGGCCTGGCTTGACAAAGCCCTGGCTGGGATGATTAATTTGTGTAGGTCCTGCTTTGAACAGGGAGTTGTACTAGATGACCTCCTGAGGTCTCTTCCAATCCTAATGTTCTATCATTCTGTGATTCTCTGGTAGAAGATTCTGCAGGTGAACTGCTGGCTGGGTAAGTGGTGGAAACTAGAGGGGTTTGGTTTTGTGGAGTATTTGAGCCACCTTCTATGATGAGAAGGGCATGTATAATTTGGATTGCCTCTATTTAAGTAGATGGGTACTCAGCCTTCTAGGGGGCGCACTGGCTAGAGAAGTCTGGAGAGCGTTTGAACTAACAACAAAAGGGAAGAGTGAAAAGAAGGAACAAGAGAGCATTCATTTAGCACGAGATCAAGATCTCAAGAATTGAATCAGTCAAGGCACCAAGAGACATGAAGAGAGGAAATTCTTTAATTGCTTATACGCCAGTGCCAGGAGCCTGATTAACAAGCAAGAGGAACTGGAATTGCTCATTTATAAGCATAAATTCAACCGAGTATGTAATCCTGAAATCTGGATGATTTGCATGATTGGAATCTTAAAATATCTGGTTATAACCTATTTAGGAAGGATGAAGTAGGCTAAAGGAGAAGCATCCTATCTTAAAAATAGCATTACCTGCTTCAAAATAACTGACTAGTCAAAAAGCTGGCTCAGGAGGCCTTTTAACCATGAATGTTGATTTTTAACAAATCATGGAAATATGGGGAAAATTCCAAAGGACTGGAAGAAACTTAATATTGTGGCAATATTTTAAAAGGGTAAATGGAATGACCAGGTAATTAGAGGCCTGTCAGCCTATTAGTAATCCCAGGAAAAATAATGTAATGGATGATATGGGATTTGATTAATAAAGGAGGGTAATATAATTAATGCTAGTCAACATGGGTTTATGGAAACTATAACTTGTCAAAATAACATGATTTTTTTTTTTTGATATTTTTTTTATTTTTTTTTTGATGCAATTCCAAGTTTGGTTGATAAATGTAATAGTATTCAAGTTGTATAGTTAGGGCTAAGGAGCCTAAGTATTGAAGTTAGGCATGGCAATGTTATGTTTTCTGACACCTAACTTTTAGGCACCTAGAAAATCATTGGGATTTACAAAGCCCTTGTTCAACACTTAGGCTCCTTATACAATGAGTGGAGGGAAATAGGGCCTTACAATGGGATTCACAAAAGCCTGTAGCTTAGGAGGCTCCCTGCCTAAACTAGCCAATGGGAGATGTCATGCTGAGGTGTAGGCACTATGTTCTGTCCTTCTCTGAAACAGGCACCAAAGTCCAAGCTTCAGGCAGCCACATCCCTCTGTTTGAAATTCTCAGCCACAACACTTCTCCTGCCTTGCATAATGACAGGTTTCAGAGTAGCAGCCGTGTTAGTCTGTATTCGCAAAAAGAAAAGGAGTACTTGTGGCACCTTAGAAACTAACAAATTTATTAGAGCATAAGCTTTCATGAGCTAGCTCATGAAAGCTTATGCTCTAATAAATTTGTTAATCTCTAAGGTGCCACAAGTACTCCTTTTCTTTTTGCGAACACTTCTCCTGGTGTTCAGTATCTACTCTGCTTTTGCAAGAGGTTGGAGGGTGGGGGAAGGAGGACCTTGTCATTCTGCCTGGTATGAGACACAGCTAAGAGAGTGAATTTCAGGTCAGACTGCCAGAATACTGGGCATGTGCCCCAGACAGATGGTATACGCTATCATAAGATTTCACCAAGCTAGTAACAAATGTATGCTTCCAAAATACTATATTAGTTATTATGAAGCGATAGACAGACCCTTCAGGCCCTCTAGCCTCTCTTGCTCCACCCTGATAAACCAGACTTTCTGATGAAAGACTATTAAAACCAAAATTAATCACACATTAAGTTCTTCCAGCTCCAGAGAGCCAGCCACTCACTCTAGGTCAAAATGTACTTCAGGATCTCACCAAAAACCACCCCCAAAACCACTGATGCCAATCTTCTAGTAAACTAAAACTAAAGTTTTATTAATAAGTAGAAAAAAAGAGAGTTATTAAATTGTTAAAGTGAATCATATGCATTATAGTTGATTGCAGAGTCTGTAGATCAGGGTAATAGCAATAATGCTAAATCTACTAGCTTGCAATAAATCTCTGGTTCACCCAAAAGATGCATTCCTCAGTTCATTGTTCAAAGCTCCCCTTGTAAGAAAGCACAGATCAGAGATGTGAGGCTGGAATGAGGCAAGGAGGTGATGTCACAGACTCCAATTTATACCCTCCCCCCAAGTCCATGTGAATGGAAAAGTAGTGGCTCAAACATGGAGCTATGACTCACATGTTCTACATGCCTTTCTGAGTCATGGCGCGTCCACTGTCCACATGCTCTTTGAGGTGTTCTCGGAAGGCTCCCACTGTAAGAGTTGATTCTCCTTTATGTCCCATCAACACATGGCTGATTAGTATTGATGTAAATATGTCTTGTGAGTATGACCCAAAAAACACAGCATTTTTACTAACAAGCGTGCAGTAAAATGTCATAACTTCATACACAATAGTGATACACACATTTCAGCAAGATAGCATTGTTCAAGAGGTTACACCTTTTCCAATGATAACTTAAAAAGCATGTTTTGTACAAGATTTAATCCCAATTGTTTAACAGTGGTGATAACATTAGCACAGATGGTCACCTACATTTTTATATGGTGTCACAGACCTCCTTCATAACTTTTAGCCCATAGGTGAGGGTACTCACCTAGGATGTGTGTCCCCCACCTGAAGGGGACAAGGGATTTGAATAGATATCTGTCACCTACTAGGTGAGTGCTCTAACCACTGGGCTATGGGCTCTTCTGATATTGGATTATTTTAGTCTCCCCCTCCTCCTTCCCTCTCACCCCACCAGCATTTTGTGCAAGCACACCTATGGAACCTGATCACATATGCAATCTCTGAGCCTGCTTACTGGATTTGGTCCTACAGGTGAGTTAGGTGCAGGAAGGCCTGTCTTCTTCTGGTTTGTGAATTGTTCTGGGACTTAGGAATCTAGTTGCCTGTTGAAAGGCTGTAGTGTTCATGCACAGATGCAGAAATCTATGCACTGAGGGAAATTTACTGCAAAAATGTAGACACCAAAAGAGTTTAGGCACCTCCAGTGTTAAGCATCAGTTAATTGGGGGTGGATTGTGAATCCCAATGTAGACTTATGCTAGATTTTATGTTCCCAGGTCCTTTTATGAATGTAGCCCTTAGAATTCTAAAAGACATTTGAATTCTCTCAAATGACATTCTGGTTTTAAAAAAATAGATGATACAAAATCAACATGGCACAAATTAAATGGATGAAAAGCTGGCTAACTGATGTGTCTCAAAATGTAACTGTAAACTGGGAATCATCATTGAATGAGTATGACAGAGACCAGTTCTTGGCCCTATACTATTTAATATTTTTATCAAGAAAAAAAACAAAAGCATCATTTATTAAGCTTGCAGATGACACAAATATTGTGGTGTATGGTAAAGAATGAAGAGGACAGGTCACTGATAGAAATGGACTTGGATTTTCTGGTAAACTCAGTGCATGCAAACAATATGCACTTCTCTGTGACCAAACAAAACCCTGGTCTACACTATGAGTTTAGGTCAAATTTAGCAGCGTTAGGTCAATTGAACCCTGCACCCATCCACACGACAAAGCCATTTTTGTCGACTTAAAGGGCTCTTTAAATCAATTTTTGTACTCTTCCCCGACGAGGGGATTAGCGCTAAAATCTACATCGCTGGGTCGAATTTGGGGTAGTGAGGATGCAATTTGACAGTATTGGCCTCCAGGAGCTATCTAGAGTGCTCCATTGTGACTGTTCTGGATAGTACTTTCAACTCAGATGCACTAATCAGGTACACAGAAAAAGCCCGGGAGCTTTCGAATTTCATTTCCTGTTTGGCCAGAGTGGCAAGCTCATCAGCACAGGTGACCATGCAGTCCCAAAAATCGCAAAAGAGCTCCAGCATGGACCGAATGGGAGGAACTGGATCTGATCGCTGTATGGGGAGATGAACCCGTGCTATCAGAACTCTGTTCCAAAAGACATAATGCCAATATATATGCCAAAATCTGCAAGGGCAAATGCAAGGTGTTTACAATGCTCACAACTGCAATGTTGATCAGAGTGGACTCCTGCTTGTAGTGCTACGGTATATGCACCGGCAATCCACGAAAAAGGACAAGAAATGATTGTCTGCTGCTGTTTTCATGGCGGGAGGGAGGGAATGGTCACTGACGACATGTACCCAAAACCACCTACAGCTACCTTGTCTGTTATCTCAATTTTTTAAAATTAATAAAGAAAGAATGTATGGTTTCAAAACAATAGTTACTTTATTTCGAAGGTGGGAGGGTGGTTTGCTTACAGGGAATTACAATCAACAAAGGTGGTGAGTTTGCATCAAGGAGAAACACACACAACTATCACACCATAGCCTGGCCAGTCATGAAACTGGTTTGTGATGTGCAGCGCACCTTGCTTTGCTCTTCTAATCAGTGTCTGGCTGCTCAAAATTGGACGCCAGGTGATTTGCCTCAACCTCCCACCCCACCATAAATGTCTCCCCCTTACTCTCACAGATATTATGTAGCACACAGCAAACAGCAATAACAATGGGAATGTTGGGTGCACTGAGGTCTGACCAACAGCGCCAGCGAGCTTTTTAACATCCAAAGGCACATTCTACCACCATTCTGCACTTGCTCAGCCTATAGTTGAATTGCTCTTTACTACTGTCCAAGTTCATGAGCCATGGGAGCAAGGGGTAGGCTGGGATAGGTGCAACCACGCAGTGCTGCTAGCTGGGAGAGCAGCCTGAGGCAGAAGCCTCAAGCTTGCAGGAGATCAGGATAGTAGAGCTGCGGAGGAAGTGGTGGAGCGAGCAAAACACCACTGATGAGGATGACTAGCAGTTGTACTGCACCATCTGCTGCTGAGTTGCAGCAGATCAGGATAGCAGAGTTGCAGCGGAAGTGATGGAGCTGTTCACCATTGATGTAAAGACACCCAGGAGCTGCTGCTGGGGGCCAAGGCAAAAGAGCAAGAGCCCTGGAGCTGTTGCAAGTGGAATGTACATCTGCAAGATTTCTTTACCAGTGACAAAGGACAGGAATATGATGCACCTAAAATCTAAAAAGGCCCTCACATTTCCCAGAGTCACTACCATTGATAACAGAATGTCAGTGATTGCATCGGCTACTTGGATCACAGCAGCCCCCACAGTAGACTTGCCCTCAACAGCAATGGTGACGGTGAACTAAACAGGCTCCCACTTGCAGTGCTATGATGTGGTTAACCCAGGAAAAAAGCCACAAAACGATTTTCTGCCATTGCTTTCATGGAGGGAGGGGCAACTGACATGTACCTAAAACCACCCGCAACAATGTTTTTGCCCCATCAGGCATTGGGAACTCAACCAGAATTCCAATGGGTGGCAGAGACTGTGGGATAGCTAACTACAGCGCACCGCTCCGAAAGTCGACGCTAGGCATTGTACTGTGGATGCACTCCACCGACTTACTGAGCTTAGCAGAGACATGCACAATCGACTGCATAAACCACTTCTGAAAAACCGACTTCTATAAAATCGACATAATTTCGTAGTGTAGACATACCCAAAAAGTCATACATATGGGAACAAAGAATACAGATCATGCTTACAGAATGGGAATATCTAACGTGGGAAGCAGTGACTCTTAGAAAGGACTTGTAGTCATGGTGGATAATCAGCTGAACATGAGCGCCCAGTGCAGTGCAGAGGCTAAAAAGGTTAATGCCATCCTTGGATGTACATATGGAAATATCAGGTAGGATTAGGGGCATTATATTACTTTTATATTCAGTGCAGGTGCAACCACCATTTGAATACTGTGTCCTCATTTTATGTTAACACTTCAAGAAGGATGTTGAAAATTCAGAGAAGATTCAAAGAAGAGCTATGAGAACAATTAAAAGATTCGACAATATGCCTTATAGCAATTAAACTCCATGAGTGTATCTAACCATCTCTTTGATAAGCTAAATAAAAAGTGACTTGATCACAGTGTATAAGTGCCTACATGGGGAACAGAAATTTGATAATATAGGGTTTTATAGAGCAGTGGCTGTCAAAGCTGGTCCGCCGCTTGTTCAGGGAAAGCCCTTTGTGGGCCGGACCGGTTTGTTTACCTGCCGCGTCCGCAGGTTTGGCCGATTGTGGCTCCCATTGGCTACAGTTCGCTGCTCCAGGCCAATGAGGGTTGCGGGAAGGGTAGCCAGCAAATCCCTTGGCCCGCGCCGCTTCCCACAGCCCCCATTCGACTAGAGCAGCAGAGAAATTTCACTGGACCCATGTTCAATTGGAAT
The DNA here is from genome assembly GCF_009764565.3 of Dermochelys coriacea. Classification (NCBI taxonomy): domain Eukaryota; kingdom Metazoa; phylum Chordata; order Testudines; family Dermochelyidae; genus Dermochelys; species Dermochelys coriacea. Next base: position 87,997,373 of record NC_050068.2, on the reverse strand, counting down.
ATGCAGTTTGGTTAATCTACATATTTTGAGAAATTGGGTCTGTTTCACCAGAACTTTGTTTTGGAAGAAAACTGTGGGAGAAGGTTCTATTAATGTCAAAATGCACTGTTTTGACATTTTCATGATGAAACATTTCAATTTTTTGTTTTGAAATGACTTTCATTTCAATTTTTTACATTTTGTATTTAAATTCTCTGTGAAGAATTAAAAAAAAATCTGATGCCTTTTCAGAACAAAAATTTATGCCAATTTCAAAAATCTTGAAATCCTTCATGAATCAGAAATGCCACTCTCAACACAGCACCGGCAACGGTGAACTGCGGCCATACCTGCGGATGCTCAGATAAACAAAGCGTCTTGCAGCCCGCCTTACCAAGGGTTGGGAACCCCTTCTCCTAGGGTAATTGTGCACCACAGCAGTGCAGAAGAAAATTCCCTCTTCCCCCGCAGATTCTCTTTAATTTCTGCAGAAAATGTTTTTTGTGAGGAAGCAAAGAGAAGCTGCACCAGTGCTCACTCACTCATACCCAGCAGCTCAGATGTGTCTGTTCGGGCAGCCTGGGGAAAGGTAAATCACTGTGAATGGGGGGTTGGGGATGACATTAGTCCCAGCTGGGGCGGGGCAGGGGAAGAATAGGATGTAGATGGAGTTCCTCCTTCCCCTTCCCTTCCCTTCACAGAGCAGGTGGGGCTGGGTCAGATCAACCCCATGATATTTCCCCTGGATGCAGGAAGCTGTGCACCATGTGGGGGTACAGTTGGTGATGGGGGGGTCTGGATGTGGGTGGGGTAAGTCTCGGTGGGGTGGGGGTTCCGGGTGTGGGGAGGAGGCTAACTGAGGGGGTTGGGTGCGAGGCGGTCTGGATGAATAGGGGTTGGGCGGCCCAGGGAAGCAGCTCCCTGTACAGTGACCGATCTCCCCACCCATGCACCCAGAACCCCTACCCCGAGTTCCCCCTTTTCAGGAACCCCCCACCTGGACCCCCACTTCACTATGCCCCAACCAGGTGTACCCTAAGCCCCACAACACCCAGCTCCACTCTCCCACTTCCACTGAGCCCTAACCAACTTCACCAGGACTCCCCTTCACTACATTCCCCCTGCACCCAGAACCCCATACCATGTCCCTGTGCAACCACATTCAACACCCCCGCATCTGGACCCCTTACCAAGCTGCCTGCACCCAGATTGCACCACACAGAACCCTGGTGTTCTTGAGGGAATTCTGAATCAGAAGTTTAAAAATATTAAAATTCTGCATATTTTATTTGTCAAAATAACACAATATAATCACACCATTTTCAATTATTTGCTAACAAGTATTTTGAAATAAATTACCAAATTATTTGAAAATAGTGTGATTATATCATGTTAATGTGTTATTTTGACAAATAAAATATGCAGAACTTTAAAATGTGTGCTGAATTTTTAATTTTTTGGTGCAGAATTCCCTCAAAAGTAAGAATAAGTGCAACTCCTCATAACCCTCTATGTTGGTTTCTGCATATGAGGCACCACAGAGACTTACAGCTTGAAGCATACAATTGTAAAAATCTGCACTCAGAAATATCCTGCAGAAGATTTCCACTGCTATAATACTGCTACATTCTGTCACAGAATACATTTGCTATCAAATATTAAAGTTGCTGTCCTTCCAGCATTTCATCTTCTCATACACTCATTGCAAATATAGATGTTGCTACTAATATCATGTGCAATTCTGAATACATTTCTGAATCCCGTGTTTATATTGAATGTAAAACAAAGGAGCTAAATAGTTTTGGAATATCACTGCTGACTGCACCATTGAGGATGAGGTTAAAATGATGTGTGCATTAGCTATAAGTCACAGAAATTGATGAAACTATGGACTGATTAAAAAATTGTTTGATACCAAAGAGTGAAAATGTATCAATCCCATGTACAAACAGTCTATAGTCTGGTTTCAGAGTAGCAGCCGTGTTAGTCTGTATTCGCAAAAAGAAAAGGAGTACTTGTGGCACATTAGAGACAACAAATTTATTTGAGCATATGTTTTCGTGAGCTACAGATCACTTCATCGAATGCATTCAGTGGAAAATACAGTGGGGAGATTTATATACATAGAGAACATGAAACAATGGTTGTTACCATACACACTGTAACCAGAGTGATCACTTAAGGTGAGCTATTACCAGCAGGAGAACGGGGGGTGGGGAGGAACCTTTTGTAGTGATAATCAAGGTGGGCCATTTCCAGCAGTTGACAAGAATGTCTGAGGAACAGTTGGGGGTGGAGGGGATAAACATGGGAAAATAGTTTTACTTTGTGTAATGACCCATCCACTCCCAGTCTCTATTCAAGCCTAAGTTAATTGTATCCAGTTTGCAAATTAATTCCAATTCAGCAGTCTCTCATTGGAGTCTGTTTTGGAAGTTTTTTTGTCTTTTTTGAAGTATTTTATGTCTGTAATTGAGTGACCAGAGAGACTGAAGTGTTCTCCAACTGGTTTTTGAATGTTATAATTCTTGACATCTGATTTGTGTCCATTTATTCTTTCACATAGAGACTATCCAGTTTGACTAATGTACATGGCAGAGGGGCATTGCTGGCACATGATGGCATATATCACATTGGTAGATGTGCAGGTGAACAAGCCTCTGATAGTGTGGCTGATGTGATTAGGCCCTATGATGGTGTCCCCTGAATAAATATGTGGACAGATTTGGCAACGGGCTTTGTTGCAAGGATAGGTTACTGGGTTACTGGTTCTGTTGTGTGGTGTGTGGTTGCTGATGAGTATTTGCTTCAGGTTGGTGGGCTGTCTGTAAGCAAGGACTTCCCTATCTCCCAAGATCTGTGAGAGTGATGGGTCATCCTTCAGGATAGGTTGTAGATCCCTGATGATGCGTTGGAGAGGTTTTATTTGGGGGCTGAAGGTGATGGCTAGTGGCATTCTGTTATTTTCTTTGTTGGACCTGTCCTGTAGTAGGTGACTTCTGGGTTCGCTTCTAGCTCTGTCAATCTGTTTCTTCACTTCAGCAGGTGGGTACTGTAGTTGTAAGAATGCTTGATAGAGATCTTGTAGGTGTTTGTCTCTGTCCGAGGGGTTGGAGCAAATGCAAGCTCCTGCATTAAATGATACAGACATCAGAAGTCTGGAGGAAGATGAGAGTTCTTCAAAAGATGGCAAGTGTAAAGTGGAATGATTATAAGACAAAATGAAAAAGTTAGAAGGAGTATAGAATATTAGATCAGGGTACAGGATTGGTTATAGTCAAAAAGATTATGATGGTTAGGACATCGCAGAAGACAAACAGATGATAGGATGCCAAAACAAATAATGTAAACACAAACAAGGTCAGTCTGACTTAGAGGCAGCATTGATGGCAACATTTCATGCATAAGGTAGTGGCCAGGCTGTGCTTAATGGAGGAACAAGAAATGGACAAGAATGAATAGTGATGCTGTACTGTTCCCTGTGTCTGCAAAGATGCTCTGGTATTAAAAGAAAAAAAGTTTATATATTGTAGTAATTGCCGAACTAGTAAGAAAGGAATTACAGAAATAGCTTGAATGTAAAATAAAACTGAAAATAGAGAAGAATATAAACAGATAATGAAGTTCAAACAATATGCAAAAGTGCACCTGGTTTTGTTCTGTACATTATGAATGTTGACAGAGCACACAATATACATCCCATGTAGAAATATACAAAAATAGTTAATTTGCAGCAAAATCCATGCTAGATTTTGTCATTACAATATATTGTAAGTGAAGCACACAACAGTACATCTCATGAGTATTCCGGGGGTGGGGGGGGGGGGAAAGAGAGAGTGACTCAAAGAGAAACAAATTCTTCTGTACTCTCCCTTGGGTCTCATGGAGTGGTAATCTATCAGAGATGTCCCCTCCCCACACCAAAGTGAAAGCTACCTCTTCACAAAGTCTCCATCACACCTGCTCTGGGAAGGGAAAACAGCCCAGACACTATCCTAGGACTTGAGAGACCCAGGGTTCAAAAGACAATATGGAACATTGTGCCAAACTAGAATGGACTTTTGGAATTTTATTCAACCACAGGCAGACTATCCACATAATAATCTGCTTCCATATATGTCACAATTCAATGAAACTTTACCTGTATTCTGCCTCTGTTGTCATGACTGTATCAGATTCAGAACCAGAATATCCATGAATAACTTGTATCTGTAGGTTTCAGAGTAGCAGCCGTGTTAGTCTGTATTTGCAAAAAGAAAAGGAGTACTTGTGGCACCTTAGAGACTAACAAATTTATTTGAGAATAAGCTTTCGTGAGCTACAGCTCACTTCATCGGATGCATTTGGTGGAAAATACAGAGGGGAGATTTATATACACACACAGAGAACATGAAACAATGGATTTTATCATACACACTGTAAGGAGAGTGATCACTTAAGATGAGCCATCACCAGCAGCAGGGGGGGGAAAGGAGGAAAACCTTTCATGGTGACAAGCAAGGTAGGCTATATCCAGCAGTTAACAAGAACAATTGAGGAACAGTGGGGGGTGGGGTGGGGTGGAGAAATAACATGGGGAAAGTTTTACTTTGTGTAATGACTCATCCATTCCCAGTCTCTATTCAAGCCTAAGTTAATTGTATCCAGTTTGCAAATTAATTCCAATTCAGCAGTCTCTCGTTGGAGTCTGTTTTTGAAGTTTTTTTGTTGAAGGATAGCCACCCTCAGGTCTGTAATCGAGTGACTGGAGAGATTGAAGTGTTCTCCAACTGGTTTTTGAATGTTATAATTCTTGACGTCTGATTTGTGTCCATTTATTCTTTTACGTAGACACTGTCCAGTTTGACCAATGTACATGGCAGAGGGGCATTGCTGGCACATGATGGCATATATCACATTGGTGGATGCGCAGGTGAACGAGCCTCTGATAGTGTGGCTGATGTGATTAAGCCCTATGATGGTGTCCCCTGAACAGATATGTGGACAGAGTTGGCAACAGGCTTTGTTGCAAGGATAGGTTCCTGGGTTAGTGGTTCTGTTGTGTGGTGTGTAGTTGCTGATGAGTATTTGCTTCAGGTTGGTGGGCTGTCTGTAAGCAAGGACTGGCCTGTCTCCCAAGATCTGTGAGAGTGATGGGTTGTCCTTCAGGATAGGTTGTAGATCCTTGATTATGCGTTGGAGAGGTTTTATTTGGGGGCTGTAGGTGATGGCTAGTGGTGGCTGTTTTCCACCTTCCTGTTTCATTGTGTGCCATGTATATGATCCTGTCATAGGTGCTAAGCACCCCTTACTTATTTTGTGGGCATTTGAGTCCTGTAGCACCCAAAGAGTCAGTGCCTATGAGTGATGGCTCAGGCGCTGGGAGCCCTGAATGTGTGCCTTTCAGGAATTGCAGAGACAGAATGCAGGTACTGTTGCCCTCATCTGGTTAAAATTAAATGCTCTATAGTCCTCTGTGGGATGGTCCTCATATTAGCCTTATTGTAGTTTCTACATGACAACATGGTAATTTCTATTGATGGTTGGTATATATGATCTTTCATTTCTTTGACAGATGAAATCAAAGCCCCCAGCTCTTCCTGGTTTGAAAATGAAGCATCATTATTAATTTATTTCTTGCTACCCTTTTTTCTCAATGTTAGAGTCAATTGATTTTACTTAAACTGTCCCTAGACTCTGCAACTTGGCAAGCATTTGTTTTTTTCTCAAAGGCAGTTTGTTTGTTTCAGTTTGTTTCCCCCAAGGTCCCCCAATTTAAGACACAATACATTCCTACTAATGACAATGAACTAAACTTTTTTTTTTTCATTTCAGAGACAGACAGACTTTTCTTTGTGATCCTCAGAAAAGGTTTTTGGAAAGTTATGGTAAATTTTAGACATCACTTCTTTGGGCAACATATTTTTACTTACCATCATATGTCAGCAAAGTCAATAAAAAATGCTACATATTGCAATTTCCTTAAATCTAGTCTTTTCCAAATTATAATTACAATGACAGGACATCAGTGAATTTTGAGTTGCCTTCACACCTATCTTCCTTTTCCTCATATATGTATTTTTCTTATACATTTAGTGTAGTTTTTGAAAGGATAATGGAGCTTCAGTTTTCTGAACTGCCTTGTTCTCGTTTTTACTCTTTGTTTCTATGTATTTCCTTGGCACCGTCTTGTTTTAGTAAAATATGGGTCCTTTAGATTCAAACTATAGTTTTGTTTGTATTTTGCAACTAGATGTTACTGTAGTCAGACTCAGACCCTTTTATTCATTATTCTTCATCCCTCATCCCCTGCACAAAATACAATTCGTGAAAATATAGGATAAAATCTACTTTACATACGCCTGTTTTGGGCTTTAGCAGAGTATTTTTGCAATCTGCTGAAACTAGGATTGGATATTGCAGGAGAATGGTGATAGTTTTACCATTTTTTTACCTCTGCTCTTGGACACCTGCTTCTACATTGACCAAGCTAGAAGTGATTTAAATTTGTTGAACTTATATTCTTAAGGAGGGGAAATTTAGAGAGGGTTAAGCAGGGAAACCACATTGCTGCCCATCTAGTAAATGTTCAGTTGGTAGAATGTTTAATTTTCCAGTATTGTGATTCAAGGAGCTTTCAAAAGCATTAATTTTACATAAAACAATACAAACAAGCAACCAGTCATGTAACACAGGGCTAGGACCCCATCATTGTAAGAGTAGAGCTAAAGTGCTTGGTTGCCAGGATCCCAAAAGAGATTTTTTATTCACATTTTGTATTTCACATTTATATATGTGATATATTGTTTCATATTTCAGAGTAGCAGCCGTGTTAGTCTGTATTCGCAAAAAGAAAAGGAGTACTTGTGGCACCTTAGAGACTAACAAATTTATTAGAGCATTAGCTTTCGTGAGCTACATGCATCCGATGAAGTGAGCTGTAGCTCACGAAAGCTTATGCTCTAATAAATTTGTTAGTCTCTAAGGTGCCACAAGTACTCCTTTTCTTATTGTTTCATATCTGTCTGTTACAGTTCAAAGTAGTGTGTTTTCACTTAACAATTAAAAATATTAGTGTCTACAGTATGTCACATCAATTAAATGAGTAGATGGTAAATCTTATTGGATAACAAAGGGCTCAATCCCACAAACACTTAAGGCTAAAGTTGTCAACTTGTGAGAAAAGTATGGTAGGCCAGCAGCTGAGGAGCTCAGAAATGATTAGTCACATCTTCAGTCCTTCTCAATAATACAGAACAGGCATTGACAAAAGAAATAACTGTAATCAATTTACAAATAATTACAAATATAATTCTGGAGTCTTCAGCCCTAAAGATCCTAAACTATTGTGTCTGTTGAAATTAGCGTTAGCACTATCCAGGCATCTCCCATCTTCAAGGTATCAGAAGCCACATTCAGCAAAGAGAAACCAATTGCTTAAGGAGGAAACTGTAAATCCATGAATAGTCTCAAGTACTCAAGTATTTTTAACATACTTTAAATATATGTTTTTTTTTCATTACTGTTTTCCATTCCGAGCACTTTCCATATGTACTGTGTAAGTCAACAAATTCAGGTCATTTCAGACCAAGGGAATAGGCTTCAATGATCTTCCTCATGGAAGATGTTCTCCAGGAACCTCTTTCTCTTTTATACAGAGGGGACTCCAGCTTGAGTGTCTTCACTGGCCTTACTTACACTACTACAATATGGAGAGACAGGCAGTCTCTAAAAACACAAATCCCTAGAGCATATTTTTGAGAAACACATCAATCTTGATTTTAAAATGGTCAGGGATGGAGAATCCACCACAACCCTTGGTAAATCATTCCAATGCTTAATTATTCTCATCATTAAGATTACACATTATTTCCTGTCTTAATTTGTCTTGCTTCCATTTCTAGCCATTGGATCATGTTATACCTTTCTGTACTAGATTGAAGGTCCCAATATTAAATATTTGTTCGCCCTGTAGGTACTTAAAGATTGTAATCAAGTCACCCCTAAACCTTTTCTTTGTTAAGATAAATAGATTGAGCTGTTTGAATCTATCACTATAAACAATTTTTTCTCACCCTTTAATCATTTCTGTGGCTCTTCTCCTAACCCTCTCTAATTTATCAACAGCCTTCTTGAATTGTGGGCACCAGAACTGGGCACATATTCCAGAAGCAGTTGCACCAGTGTCAAATATAGAGGTAAAATAATCTCTCTACTTCTGCTTGAGATTCCCCTGTTTATGCATCACAGGATTGCATTGGCCCTTTTGGCCACAGTGTCAAAATATTAATGTTCAGCTGATTATCCATCATGATACCCAAATCTTTTTCACTGTCACTTCTTCCCACGGTTGTTTTCCTCATCCTGGAAGCATGGACTACAGTCTTTGTTCCTAGATGTATATATCTTCATTTAGCATTAAAAAAAAATTATAAAGCCATATGTGTGTGTTTAATCTTAGACTGAATATCTAGCTGATACTATGATGCAGGTGAGCCTTTAAGCTAAATTTTTGATTTAGCAGGGGATTTATTTCCACCTTGTGGTTCAGGTATTCTGTTTACCACAAATCCACTGCTATAGTGGGTCATCATCAGGGCCATTGCTTATACAAAATATAAGCATAGGGCTGCGATTCTGTAAGGCCAATGCTGGAGAGGGTCATGTTGAGAGTTTTAACGTGAAGTACAGTTTGCGGGACCCAATAGCTATACTAATAATAGGTTCTGTACTAATCAAAGCTCACGTTATGTGTAGTTATGTTGTGAGCCATATATCTGACTTTACTGAATCATGGTTGCAAAACAATTTAAATCTGCCTTTTGATATATGCTTTACTGGTATAATTTTGTTTAAGGAGACAAACAGCCTTATGGACAAGGATTATGTCAATATTTCACCTATCAATGCAACCTGGAAATACTGCCACTGTTGATATGATCGGATAACTAGTGATCACCCAGTTTTGATTTTAATGCCTTTGTTCCAGTCCAAGTCTAGAGTCAACATTTCAGATCTTATCATTCAGAATGTGCTTGGTCTGTCTTAAAGAATCAATCACCTTTGCAACTGTCCTTTTGCTTACGGTGAGTGTGCCTGGTCCCCTTTCAGTCCTCTCTTTTTTAATATATGGGGTTAAATTTTGGCTTTAATGTCAATGGGGGTGGCTTGGGGGTAATTGTGAGCTGTAGCTCAAGAAAGCTTATGCTCAAATAAATTTGTTAGTCTCTAAGGCGCCACAAGTACTCCTTTTCTTTTTGCGAATACAGACTAACACAGCTGCTACTCTGAAACTTGAGAGAGAAATGTAGCCCACAAATATTAAATAATATCATAGGTATTTATCTCCTACTATACATATCTAAAGCCACAAGTAAAATATAACATCTTAAACAAGAAAAGAAAACAAACATGCAACATGAAATGCACCTTGAAGTAGAATGACATAATGATTACACCTTATCCCAATCACATTTTTACTCACTTATAAGGTAAAGGAACAATAAAGAAACAGTATTTCCTTGTTTTTACATGTTTGATATATTACATTGACACAACTGGAATTACATTTTAGAAAATACAAAAGCCACATTTTAAAAGGGGGAGAGTCCATATAAATTTCATTTGTCAAAGAAGCCTTTTTAGTAATTTTAATCATCTTCCTGCCAAATTGAGGTTGCTTATGCCATAGAAAGCTTCCTATATGAAAACAGGAATCCTGTACACTATTCCTAATGCGATTCCAGCTTGTTTCAAGAGCACATTTATGTGAGTAGGTAAAGCAACTGTAGCAGTTCAGAGGTTGTCATGATGAGTCTGTATCCATAACAGGTGTGATTCTGTTCTCACCAGTATAGTCCACTGATGTCAATGGAGTTACAGTAGTGGATATGCAGAGATATTTATCCAACAGTGGCATTGTGAGCACAGGAAGGAGTGACATATGAGAGACTCAGAGAGAGCAGTTGGTAGAGGTGGTGAAATATTTGGGGAGGGGAAGGGGGACAGGGAACAGATGGATAAGAAAACAGCCATCATAGCTGCCTGTGTGAAAGTGAGCAGTAAAGGGTTGGAGAAGCATACAAGAGTATCTACAATAATTAACAAGGTATCATGTCAGAAAGAGGCTGGAATTCAGAAAAGAAGACAAATCCAAGGCTTTTTAAAATGAAGGCTAAGGTAAATCCCTGGTCATATTCCTGATATATGAGAATACATGAAGAAATAAAACAAATATATATAATACACAGGTTGTAAATAGTTAAATTGACATTTAATTACTGCAGTCTAGAAAACAAAAGAGACAGGGCCAGAATGTATTAATGATTACTCTAAGTAATTAAGAATAAAATTAAAGTAATATAAGCTTGAAGATTATGCAACAAATTTTAATATCAATGCAGATCATGTTTTTACAGAGCATACGCAAGTCTCCACGGACTGGAATAGGTTTATAAAACGTATGTAGACATCTCTAAAAATTATCATAATTTTTTAATGGTGTACATGTACTTTCACTGTCTGAATACAAGCACAGCTGTTCATTTTGCATAATCCTTGAAATATCTGTGCATAGTGAAGTAGAGTTGAACCTGAGCATCCTTGATTCTATGCCAGACAAATTTTAAATGTTTTGATTAGTTTCACCATATCAATTTACCAACACAGAATTTATGTCATTAAGTATTCTCATAGCAGGGAAGACCATATTGCATAATATGCAACAGCAACATTTAAACAATGACGCTAGAACCACTGACACTGGAACCACTCAAACTTCAAATAAAAAAGAAAAAATAATAATGCAGATGCTGTTCTTTCTGCTCATTTACTATTTACGCAAAATAAATAAATTAACCTATTTTTACTCCTGCAATGATAGAATTATACCAACCTTATACATAAGTATACTTATAATGGGCTTCGATGACTGATTATTTTGTTCATTAAGATGGAGATGTTTATAATAGCTGAAAATGTTTAAACAGCTAGTTCTACAGTATACTTTCTAGAAAGTCATGTCTTAATATAAAGTGTATGTACTTTATGTATTGCAAAAGTCTAGCTTACAGAGAAAAAAATAGATTCATAGGGTTAAGTCCTGGATCTAATAAAGTCTATGGAAGTTTTGCCATTGACTTTAATGAAAACAGGACTTAGTACATTTTAAGGTCAGAAGGGACTGTTATGATAATCTAGTGTGATTTCCAGCATAACATGGGCCATCAAATTTTACCAGTGATTCCTGCATAAACTTCCCATAACTTCTAGCTGAGATCAAGTATATCTTTCTAGAAAGAAGACCAGTCTTAACTGCTTAAAAAAAGTTCATAATAAGTATATTTTGGACAGTGCTTCATATTGTCAAAGCAGAAGTTGCTTCAGTGCTTGAACTATTGGAACATTAGTTGCACAGTATGGTTTGTTAATCTTTATATTACATTATAGTGACTATAATTACACAATGGTTATGATTAATTATTAATTACACAGTGGTTAAGATAATAGAGCAAATAATTAAACAATCACTTTTCAAAAACTTAGAAGATAATAGATTATAAGTAACAATTAGTATGGATTTATCAAGAACAAATTATGTCAAACCAACTGTCATAAGTATAAAGGGAAGGGTAACCATCTTTCTGTATACAGTGCTATAAAATCCCTCCTGGTCAGAGGCAAAATCCTTTCACCTGTAAAGGGTTAAGAAGCTCAGGTAACCTCGCTGGCACCTGACCCAAAATGACCAATGAGGGGACAAGATACTTTCAAATCTGGAAAGAGGGGAAAAGGCTTGTGTCTGTCTGTGTGATACCTTTGTCAGGAACAGATCAAGAATGCAAGCCCTCCAACTCCTGTAAAGTTAGTAAGTAATCTAGCTAGAAAACGTGTTAGGTTTTCTTTGTTTTGGCTTGTAAATTCACTGTGCTGGAGGGAATGTGTATTCCTGTTTTTGTGTCTTTTTGTAACTTAAGGTTTTTCCTAGAGGGATTCTCTATGTTTTGAATCTGACTGCCTGTGAGATTATCTTCCATTCTAATCTTACAGACTGTTTCTTTTATCTTTGTTTTGTTCTTCTAATAAAGTTCTGTTTTTTTAAGAATCTGACTGTGTTTTTAGGGTCCTAAAAACCCCAGCTGGTCTGTGCTCAACTTGTTTATTCTGAAGCCTTCCCAGGAAAGGGGGTGTAAGGGCTTTGGGGGATAGCTGGGGGAAAAGAAACTCCAAGTGATCCTTTTCCCTGGTTCTTTGTTAAAGCACTTGGTGATGGCAGCATACCCTAGAACAAGGAAAAAATGTTGTGCCTTGGGCAAGTTTTTAACTTAAGATGGTAGAAATAAGCTTAGGGGGTCTTTCAGGCAGGTCCCCACATCTGTACCCCAGATGGAACCTTGACACCAACCTACTAGCTTTCTTTGACAGGGTAATAAATCTTGTGGATAGGAGAGAAGTGGTAGATGTGGTATAGCTTGACTTTAGTAAGCCATTTGTTACTGTCTTGCATGACCTCATAAAAAAAATTAGGGAAACACAACCCTGGGAACTGCGAGTGGCCGTGCAAATGTAAACAAACTGTCTGGTGGCCTGCCAGCAAATTACCCTGATGCCACCATTGGCATAGAGAGTACACTTATACACTTATAAAGTCTGTGGATGATGCCAAACTGAGAGGGTTCCAAGTGCTTTGAAGGATAGGATTAAAATTCAAAGTGATCTGGACAAACTGCTCTGAAATAGTCTAGAGAAATAGTCTGAAGTAAATAGGATGAAATGGTCTGAAGTAAATGGAATGAAATTCAGTAAGGACAAATGCAAAGGAAGGAATAATCAGTTTCACAAATAGAAAATGGGAAATGACTGCTTAGGAAGGAGTATTGAACAAAAGGATCTGGGTGACAGGTTTCAGAGTAGCAGCCGTGTTAGTCTGTATTCGCAAAAAGAAAAGCAGTACTTGTGGCACCTTAGAGACTAACAAATTTATTAGAGCATAAGCTTTCGTGAGCTACAGCTCACTTCATTGGATGCATCCAATGAAGTGAGCTGTAGCTCACGAAAGCTTATGCTCTAATAAATTTGTTAGTCTCTAAGGTGCCACAAGTACTGCTTTTCTTTTTGGGTGTCATAGTGTATCACAAGCTAAATATGAGTCAACAGTGTAACACTTTTGCAAAAATTGCAAACGTCAATCTGGGATGTATTAGCAAGAGTGTTTTAAGAAGTATTTGAGAAGTAATTCTTCCACTCTTCTACATGCTGATTAGGCCTCAACAAGAGTATTGTGTCCAGTTCTGAGCACCACATTTCAGGAAAGATGTGGACAAACTGGAGAAAGTCCAGAGAAGAGCAAAAAAAAAAAATAGTGAAAACCTGATCTATGAGGGAAGATTGAAAAAAAATTGGGTTTGTTTAGTCTGGAGAAGAGAAAACTTAGGGCTGATCTACACTACACAGTTAGGTCAACATAAGGCAGTTTATGTCGACCTAATTATGTCAGTGTCTACACTACATTCTTCCTTCCACCGTTGTAAGTGCCCTACAATACCGACATAATAACTTCACCTACAGGAGAGGCGTAAAGCTTATGTCACTGTAATTAGGGTGACATAGTGTCTGTGTAGACACTGTGTCCCTTGCATTGGCTGTGTTTAGGTTGACATAGGTTTGTGGAGTAGACATACCTGGAGAGGGGACATGATAACAGTTTTCAAGTACATAAAAGGTTGTTACAAGGAGGAGGGAGAAAAAAAATTGTTCTCCTTAACCTCTGAGGGTAGCACAAGAAGGAATGGACTTAAATTGCTGCCAGGGAAGTTTAGATTGGATGTTAGGAAAATCATTCTATCAGGGTAGTTAAGTACTGGAATAAATTGCCTAGGGAGGCTGTGGAATCTCCATCATGGAAGATTTTTAAAAGCAGATTTGGCAAACATCTGTCAGGGATGTTCTAGATAATACTTTGTCCTGCCATGAGTGCAGGGGACTGGATTAGATTAGATTAGGTCCTTTCCAGTCCTACAATGTTATGCTTCTATGATTTTGGTAACTGAAGTGATCACTAATTGATATAGCTGGAAGGGTAGCTGCATCACTGAAGGTAATTACAGGATAAATACAAGGTACAGTACAATAATATTTTGATTAAAATACATGTATTAAGTATAAAACTAACAGAGTAATAATAATAATAATTTATCAGTCATGAAAGCAACCTTACTGTTGTATTAATTAGTCATGAGTAGTTATTCAAAAAGAATAATCACAGCGAAATTAGTCACTGCATTATAAAGCATAAATAGTTTATTCAAACTGAATCAGCCAAATATTCTAACCACTCAGGTGTATGCTAAATCAAAAATAAAGGAAATAGAAATGGATTGCTTCTCTGCAGAGACCTTTTTGGACCCCTTCTCTGAATGCTTACCCACCTTTTTAATCAGTAGTATTGGAGCATAAGTATCACAAAGGAAGAGCATTTCTTCACGATTAATTACCTGGATCTTTGAGGAGTACATTTCATCCTTATTCAATTATCCTCAAATATTTTTATGATTAATTAATTAATTACAGTAAAAGCATTGATATCCGCAGATTGCGGTAATGGGGGGTGGGGGTGGATCGGTAAGTAAAAAAATCCAATTAAGTAAGGGAAGGAATTTAACTGTGGGAGGGTGCTCAGGGCTGGGGTGTAGGAGGAGTTGTGGGTTCAGGCTCTGTGAGGGAGTTTGGAGGGGTATGGGAGGGGGTTCAGAGCAGCGGGTTGAGGCACGGGAGGGGATATGGGTTGCCAGATCTGGGTGGTGCTCACCACAGGTGGCTCCCTGTGAGCAGCGACATGTCCCTGCTCTAGGTCAGTGGTTCCCAAACTTTAACAGCCTGCGAAACCCTTTCACTAAATTGTGAAATCTTGTGAACCTCCTCCTAAAAATGAGTATTTCCAGTGATTTAAGTTTAAATTTCCTCCGCACTCCGTGGGGCTCCTGTTGCTGGATCCCATTGCCTGCCCTGGTCAACTGAGCTCCACTGAGCTCGGGCTGCAGGTCCCGCTGACCGCCGGGACTCAGGCTGCCAGCCACAAGTGCCCAACCCCGCTCTTTCTGGGGCTCAGGCTGCCAGCCCCGCCCAGAGTGCTGGGGTTCGGGCGGCTGGCTCCCCCACTGATGGGGGCAGGGCTCAGGCTGCCAGCCCCAACTTCCCAGCCCCGCTCTTCCTGGGGCTCAAGCTGTCTGTCCTGCAACCTGGTCCCACCTGCTGCCTCTAATGCCTGGGGTCCTCTGGCCGCCATTAGTGAAATTTTTCTGGTGAACCAGCTGTAACATTCTGTGAACTCCCAGGGGTTCTTGAACCCCAGTTTGGGAACCACTGTTCTAGGTGGAGGCATGTCTAGGCGGCTCTGCCCCTGCCATGAGCTCTGGCTCTGCAGCTCCTATTGTCCATGGTTGCCGCCCAATGGGAACTTCAGAGTCAGCGCTTGGGGCAGGGTGAGGGCTAACCACACGTCTGCCCACAGGCACTGCCCCCACAGCTCTCATTAGCTGTGGTTCCTGGCCAATGGAAGCTGCGGAGCCAGTGCTTGGGAGAGGGTGGGGGCAGAACTGCCTTTCCACACTTCTGCCTAGGAGTAGCAGGGACATGTTGCCAATCACGGGGAGCTGCCCAAGGTGAGTGCCGCCTGGCTCTGGTACTCCATATTGCCTCCTGCACCCCAAACCCCTGCCCCAAGCCCGCTCCCACACTCCGAACTCCTCACTGCCATTCCTTCGCCTAGGAGCAGCAGGGACATATCACTGCATCTGGGGAGCCACGCGGAGCCAGGTAGGGAGCCTGTCGACCCTGCGCCAGCTGGACTATAAACTGGACTTTCAGTTAAGATCAGAAATGTCAGTGTATAGAGCTTTCCAGTTGGTAAATATAGAGCTTTCCAGTTGGTAAAGTCCTGGATTACACAGCTTTCACTATATTATGAATAAGCACTCTTCTCCTTTGTTGGAACACAGTGTTGAAGTAAGAGGAGAAACAAACAATAGCTCCTTTTCATGTAGCCAATAATTTACTTCACTCAATCCCTTGCATATATTAGAAGGGCAGCCACAATGCTTCTCATTGACCTCTCACCCCTACCTTTTCTTCAAGAGATTCTGTATCATCTTTCTAAATACATATGCAACAGGGTAGGTATTTACTCACCACCATCCATAGCATCTTGCTTTTTAAGCCACTTAATCTATACCAAGTGCTGTTTCACTTTAATTTCTTTAATTCTTATGACTATCTTAATTTTTAAATAGTGGATTCAGGATTTTTTCTTATGTTGTCACATGTATTCTATCAGCTAAAGATGAGTGCCCATCGTATTTAATGGAGAGTACAATGATACAATTTGAAATGGATTCCCTCAGTTGTCTTGTATCTGGAATTGCTAGAGGATCCAATCACACTGAGAATCAAGGGCTCTTTTGTAGTTGTATGTGCAGTTATCACAGTTTACATCAGCTATGAGGGAGGAGCTAGAGTTTCAAAGAGTAATTTCCACTTTTCTCTCTAATAGTGAATTTTGGCACTGCCATTTGCTGCACTTATGCTTACATTTATGCTTATGCTTACAGGTTGAAATTGTTATATAAGAACAATATCCCCTGTCACAGGGTACCCCTTCACCTAACCTGTTCTTGTGATCGCCTATCCAGAAATGCCTGCAGACTATCTCCCTTCCACCATGTGTGCTTTTAATCTTCAATTGCAATGCATAACAGAATGAACCACCGGTTTATTGCAGGAGAGTTAAGTTTCACATAACCCCACCCCGAGAGGCTCACCCTGTGAGTGCCTCTTTACATCTTTCAGAGTAGCAGCCATGTTAGTCTGTATTCGCAAAAAGAAAAGGAGTACTTGTGACACCTTAGAGACTAACAAATTTATTTGAGTATAAGCTTTAGCTCATGAAAGCTTATGCTCAAATAAATTTGTTAGTCTCTAAGGTGCCACAAGTACTCCTTTTCTCTTTACATCTTGTTATTTCCAAAAATATATCATCCCAGTTACTGGGCCAATTGCCTTATCAACCCCAGCAATTGCCACCCAATTGTCAGTAATCCCCAACAGAAACAGATTAACTGACTTCAAGGAAGCCTGCAGTCTTCCCAGTGTTGCAGCAACCTTAGCAACTCAGGGTACTATAGCTAGTGCCCTCTCACATCTCCCAATAAACATTTTAGATCTGTGAAATCAACAAAACAAACTGGAGAAAAATCTCACTTGAATTTTCACCACTTTTAACCAGCTTTACAGATAAGTATGTATGATGGTATCACAGAATTTACAGATGCAAGAGGCCTATTGTGTCATTAGATCACTCCCAGGACAAGAACTTAAAAAAAACTTAAAAAAAAAGTTTTGTCATATGTTAAAGTCAAAGGAAACCTAAGGCCACACAAAGAATCAATGAAGACTTGCGAATGCAGAACCAAGTCCCCTGTTTTAACCCCTACACTATATTTCTTCTTAATGACATATAATTGACACTTCAGCAGTGTTAACATACTCTTCCCATTTTAGAACCTAATTCTTTGATTAGTAGTAGATGGGACTTTGGATATACACAGGGACAATTTGTATAGAGGGGCTGTTAAGAGACATTGAACCACACTGTAAACCCTGTATATAATGGAAACTACTTCAAGCTCCTAGCACTCCTAGTTCCAGCACCTATGCAAATAATGTAGATTCAGACTCCTGGGACAGAATTTTTAGAAGTGCTTAAAAGGATTGGTGCTGAGAGCTATTTTATTTTAATCTGCTAATAAATCAGTGTCATAATGGCAACTCCGGGTTCTGAGAACTGTAGAGAATTTGGCCATTATTTATGTGTTTAAATGGGAACTGAGCTCTTTCAAAAATCTGCCTTCAATTGTGGGTCCTTAGCACTTGGAAATCTGTTTTTTTTTAAATCTGGCCCTTAACGTAAAAAAAAAAAAAAAATCATGGCTAAGTGTAAGGAAATCCAGTCTTCATTTCTAGTGAGATCGCCATCACCAATTTCAGCAACGATTAATCAAGAGAAATAATTATACATTAATTAATTTAGTTATAAATAATTAGAAAGCTCTGACAAAAACTCTAAAATTGCAATGATTAATATGCATTGAAATAGGTTTGGATTATCTAAAGCATTTACTCATTATTGTAATGAAAACATTTTTTTCCTGTCTGCCATAAACCATTTTGTTCTTATTGATTTAAAATGACAAGTCAATTTGGCTGCAGTTGTGATACCTATTTCCCATGATGTTATTATTCCATCACTAATGTTAATTACGAGTTTTCAAAATGTTATATTGTCTGATACCCTTTAAAATATGCAAATACACAGACTCTTTAAACTCTTTCTATAATGTTATAACCTTTACTAATCTGCCTCATTTATTAATAACAATATAATAGGAAACTTATCAGCCCTACTTCATAGCCTTTGCATGCAGCAAACGAGAATATTTAAAACTAGGAAAATTTCATAATCAACGTGCTGTAATCTGTCTTCCACAGGCTACTCCTGCCAGGGCTAAAGGAGAGGAATGTGACACCTCACATCATCTTCCAAAATTTTTCCCTCCCTGCCCCGAGGCAGGCTGTCAGTAAGTGTGCTGAAAAATAAATCCAATTTGGCTCACCTGTTCCAGATTGCTTTATTTACATTACACACCAGAAAGGAGTAGACTAGAACTAGTTGCTCATATAGGTCTGAGTTGGAAGTTTTTTTGGTGCAGATTATTCCTGTAGAATTCAGATCTAAATTGGTGAGAGAGGGAGGATGAAATAGACGAAAAACAGCATATTAAAATAAAATTTTTGAGTGCAAGGAAAAATATATTATCCTCTATTATAATTTACTGATTCTTCTACATGATTTTGTGCATACAGCTAGAGAAGAATGGATTAAAGCATTTCTCATGTGTCTGAGTCACTCTGTTTGATATCACCACAAGCATAATGTCATATGAAGAAAGACACTCATGATCAAGTTGTCACATTACAGTGAGGATTTTCAAAACTCTTGTTTATGGCCTAACTATTTCACTGAAGTCAGTGGGAGCTTTTTTATTTACTTCAGTGGCAGCACAATTAGGCCAGTGGGAAGCACTTATCCAAATCCCACTCTAGGTTATTAGACACCCGGGAGGTTGCACAACGTTGTTTGCAGGAGATTCCAACGCTATTCCATATTGCATATTGTCTTTTTTTAATTACAAGAAACCCCCATAAACTCTTTTTTTAATTTTTTTAATTAAGGAATTCCATCTCAAGACTAGTTTCAGAGTAGCAGCCGTGTTAGTCTGTATTCGCAAAAAGAAAAGGAGTACTTGTGGCACCTTAGAGACTAACAAATTTATTAGAGTTTTTAAATTAAATTTAAAATAAATTTTTAAATTAAAATTTATTAAAATTTTTCCACCAAATGCATCCGATGAAGTGAGCTGTAGCTCACAAAAGCTTATGCTCTAATAAATTTGTTAGTCTTTAAGGTGCCACAAGTACTCCTTTTCTTTTTTCATCTCAAGACTAGCAATGGAAAGGACTTTTGCTATTGTAGCACTTAGAGAAAAATAAACCTTACATTGTTATGCCAATTCAGCATTCTGATTGATTAGATATCTCTGGTTACTTTTGAGTGTCCTCTTGGATACTTGAGGAAAATATTCAGTTTCAGTTGTCTCAATCTTCTGATTGCATATTCCTACTTCACACCACACTGATCAAAGTCTAAATACGTTTTAATTATTCTATTTCTAGATTATTTATTTTTGTTATCATTATTTTATTGAATGTGATTGTTAGTTTTTAAAGATGGGCCCAACATAGTTGTGTTCACACACATAAAATGACAAAAGCAATACACAATTAATCAATCAACATTAACTAAAAATAAATAAACCCAACACCAAAATGTATATGTTAAAATTAAATATCCCTGGCCCTCATTCTGTTGGACAAAAGCCTCAAAGAATAATTTTGTCTTTTCCCTTGATCTAAAAGTCAATGGACTTAGGTGATGGAAAAAGACAGATGTAAATGTGTGCTCTGACAAAGTTCCTGCTCTACCTTGGTGGGGCTTGCACTTATTGGTGGATTTGCTTGCCTTGGAGCTTCACGGCAGCCCTCAGCTTGGCCGTTTTTCTGAATTCACAGTCCAGGTTGACTCCTTCAGGAGTTGGGAGGATTTGGGGCGAACCCGGGCCCGCCCTCTACTCCAGGTTCCAGCCCAGGGCCCTGTGGAATGCAGCTGTCTAGAGTGCCTCCTGGAACAGCTGTGCAACAGCTACAACTCCCTGGGCTACTTCTCCATGGCCTCCTCCCAACGCCTTCTTTATCCTCATGATAAGATCTTCCTCCTGGTGTCTGATAATGCTTGTACACCTCAGTCCTCCAACAGTCCGCACTCTCACTCTCAGCTCCTAGTGCCTCTTGCTCCCAGCTCCTCATACGCATACCACAAACTGAAGTAAGCTCCTTTTTAAAACCCGGGTCCCTGATTAGCCTGCCTTAATTAATTCTAGCAGCTTCTTGATTGGCTGCAGGTGTTCTAATCAGCCTGTCTTAATTGTCTCCAGAAGGTTTCTGTTTGTTCCGGAACCTTCCCTGTTACCTTACCCAGGGAAAAGGGACCTACTTAGCCAGGGGCTAATATATCTGCCTTCTATTACTCTCCTATAGCCATCTGGCTCAACCCTGTCACATATACCCCTACCCCCCCCTCTGTTCAACACTATGGGGTTGGGCAACTTGGGACATCAGGCAGTGTACCTGTGACAAGCCATCTGAATTGCCATGGTGGCTTCCAGCCCAGTGTTCTATGGTGAATTGGAAAAGTTGTAGGGACAGGAACCATCTGGTCACCCTTGCATTCTTCTCTTTATTTCGCGGCATCCACTGGAGAGGTGCATGGTCGGTCACAAGGGTAAACCGTCATCCCAGAAGGTAATAACGTAGTGTTTCCATGGCCCATTTCACAGCTAGGAACTCTCTTTCAACCACGGCATACTTTTGCTCTGTCGGGAGGAGTTTCCTGCTGAGGTAGAGGATTGGGTGTACTTCATCTCCGACCATCTGTGATAGGACAGCTCCTAATCCTACTTCAGATGCATCTGTTTGTAAAATGAATTCTTTGTTGAAGTCTGGGGCTATAAGCATGGGATTACTGCAGAAGGCTGTCTGCAGATACATGAATGCTTTTTCTGTGGCATCTGTCCACTTCACGATGTCTGGACCCCGGGCTTTTATCAGGTCTGTCGGGGACTCGCTCTGGTAGCAAAATGGGGAATAAATCACCTGTAGTACCCCACCACACCCAGGAATGCCCGGACTTGTTCTTTCCGATTCGGCCGGGGCCAGTTTTGGATAGCCTCTAGTTTGTTTAGTTGAGGCTTGACCATGCCCCTTCCTACAATGTAGCGAAGGTATTTAGCCTCGGCTATCCCTATAGCACACTTGGCTGGGTTGGCTGTGAGGCCAGCCTGTCTTAGTGTGTCCAGAACCGCTTCCACCTTTCCTAAGTGGGTTTCCCAGTCGGGGATGTGAATAATCACATCATTAAGGTATGCCTCTGCATAACTGGTATGGGGCTATAGGAGCTTGTCCATAAGATGCTGGAAGGTGGCAGGTGCCCCATGCAGTCCAAAAGGAAGAACAGTATATTGAAACAGACCCTCTGGTGTAGAGAATGCCATTTTTTCTTTCGCATCTTTGGCAAGGGGAATCTGCCAGTATCCCTTTGTTAAATCAAGGGTGGTCAAAAATCAGGCATTGCCCAGGCAGTCTACTAACTCATTGTTACGGGGTATGGGGTATGCATCAAATTTGGATCTCTGATTCAGCCGACGAAAGTCATTACAAAACCTCGTGGTACCATCAGGTTTGGGCACTAACACAATCAGGCTTGACCACTTACTGTGGGACTCTTCGATGACTCCCAGCTCCAACATTCTTTTTACCTCTGCCTTGATCTCTTCCCTTTTTGCTGCTGGGACCCGATAGTGCCTTAAAGATACCTTTGCCCCAGGGTCTGTGATAATGTGGTGATATGCTTCGGTGGTCCGGCCTGGTTTGGTTGAAAACACGTCCTGGTATCGGTTGATCATCTCAGTTACCTCCTTCTTCTGGTTTGGTGTCAGATTAGTGGATATCCTGATCTGCTCCTGCATGTTATTTCCCTGGATTGGGGTCTCTTGGGCCACTACACATGCCTCTCGTTGGTGCCAAGGCTTTAAGAGCTTTATGTGATAAATTTGTTCTTGTTTCCGGAGTCCTGGCTGCTGCACCTTGTAGGTTATTTCTCCCATAGGTTCAACCACTACATAGGGCCCCTGCCATTGGGACAAAAGCTTGCCAACACCATCACCCGATCCCCTGGTTGAAACTGTTTGACATTTGCCTGGTGATTGTAATGGGTTCGCTGGGTCTCCTGCGCCTTTTCCAAATGTTCCCGTACAATAGGGGTGACCCGGGCTATCCGTTCTCGCATCTGCAACACATGGTCAATTATATTTCTCCCCTCATTGGGTTCCTCTTCCCAGATTTCTTTTGCAATATCTAGTATGCCACGGGGGTGGTGTCTGTATAATAATTCAAAGGGGGAAAACCCAGTTGAGGCCTGAGGTACCTTCCGGATTGCAAACGTAAGGTAGGGTAGTAGGGTGTCCCAATCCTTCCTGTTTCGACTTACCACTTTCCTTATCATTACCTTGAGGGTTCGGTTAAACCTTTCTACCAGCCCATCGGTCTGCAGATGATAGACTGAAGTTTTCAGGGTATGTATATGGAGCAGCGTACAGAGGTCTTCTCCAGGGGTCCCACTAGATCCATGGCTATTCACTCGAAGGGGACCTCTATGATGGGAAGGGGTACTAAAGGTGCCCTTAAGTGGGGACGGGGACTGTGAAGCTGACACTCCGGGCAGCACGCACAGTACCTCCACACTTCTTCATGTACTCCAGGCAAGAAGAATCATTGCAGGGTCTTCTCTACCCCCAAATGCCCCCCAAAAAAGATGACTATGGGCCAGACTTAATACAGCATTCTGGTGTTTTTGAGGTACTAGGATCTGCTGTACCTTCTGCCCCTGTACTGGTGCAACCCGGTATAAGAGATTCTTCTTCATTATGAAGTAGTAGGAGATATATGTCAAGTATCTGCCAAATGTGGATGATGTGAAAGGATGACTCGGGCCAAATTCCATTCTTACATGTTCATGTTTAACAACTGCTGAAGTAAATAAAAGCCGAAGAAAGATGTTTGCCAGAGATTCCAAAGCTATGCCATATTGCATCTTCTAGCTCATGAGCTCGCTGATGTTTGCCCATTTAAGACTTGCATCCAGGGACTATTGGTGCCCTATACTGATAGTTGACAATGACGCAAAGATTGATAGGTGGCAGTCAACTTGGAAGATGAAATGGAAGAAGATAGTTTATTTCTCTTAAAGGGAAAAAAAAAATATTTTGCAAATCACCTCCTGGAAGAAAAGTAAAAATAGCAATTACCTACTATTGCTATTACATTAGCCGCAACAAGTATTTACTCAAGCCTCTGGTTTATTAAAAATACAGTTATGATGTACTAACAGTAATACATCATATGAAATGTAAGCTCTTACAATGTCAAAATGAAGACAGACTAATGCATGTAATTAAGCAGCAGGCTGCAACTTCTATTAACCTTTAGCACAGGTGAGGGACACTACCCATCCACATTCTCTTATACCAGACATTAATTGGTTCCAGTCTGAGGATTATAGGCGTCCTTATTCCTTCAGGGTACGCTCTCCTCCACCAACCTGCAGAACTCAACTCTTTCCGAGTTCTCAGGGGGACAGAGAGTGCATAAGGGTTGAGAACTCAGTCTGTGAGAACCACAAGGTCTGACCTTGGCTCATGAAGGTCACAAGGTCTCACCCTATCCCATGAGCCCAAAGCCCGTCACCAAATCCCAGGTTTTTTACCTCTGGAAACTGTTCATTTTATCTTTTTAACCACACTGGAAACTGGCTGCAAGTTGCAACAAATTAACTTCAAACCAAGTACCTCAATTAGGTGCTAAGAGTATTCCTACTTAACCCACTGTGACTTGAAGATGCTGCAAAGAAGGGAAAGAACTCCCTGGTCTACCGCCAATTGGCCCATAGGAAAAAAAACGTCCTTCCTGACCCCAAACAGACAATTGGCTAGACCCACACAACATCTCCTAGGCCAGGTTCCTATTCCTGGTTTGGGGTGGGTAGTGTGAGACTTCTGGGATAGAGATGAAAGAAGTTCCACATGGCCCCACTCCAGGTTCAATCCTGCGAGCTGGGAAATGCTGGCCAGTTAGCACTCCTTCTCCCCCTCAGCTGGCCAATGAGTTCTGGAGTGCAGTAGTTACCTGGTGTCCCTCTCTGTGTGCCCCTCCCTCATTGCTGGGGCTTCCCATCTCACCTCTGGCCTCATCAAGTTTCACCACCTGGTGAAGTAGGTAGGTGGCATATTGGAGCAAAGACTGTCACTCAAGACATGATTAGCAGAATGGGGCCCTGGTCTGGCTGAGGCCTCTAGGCATTTACTGAAAAACAAATAATAATTCTGCCCCACCCCATTAATGTAACATTTTCTCTCCTCACGTTGCTTCATAAGACCATAAGAACATAAGAATGGCCAAACTGGGTGAGACCAAAGGTCCATCCAGCCCAGTATCCTGTCTGCCAACAGTGGCCAATCCCAGGTGCCTCAGAGGGAGTGAACCTAATAGGTATGATCAAGTGATCTCTCTCCTGCCATCCATCTCCACCCTCTGACAAACAGAAGCTAGGGACACCATTCCTTACCCATCCTGGCTAATAGCCATAAATGAACTTAACCTCCATGAATTTACCTAGTTCTCTTTAAAATCCTGTTATAGGTCCCAGCCTCCACAACCTCCTCAGGCAAGGTGTTCCACAGGTTGACTGTGAGCTGTGTGAAAAAGAACTTCCTTTTATTTGTTTTAAACCTGCTGCCCATTAATTTTATTTGGTGGCCCCTAGTTCTTATATTATGGGAACAAGTAAATAACTTCTCCTTATTCACTTTCTGCACACCACTCATGATTTTATATACCTCTATCATATTCCCCCTGAGTCTCAACTTTTCCAAGCTTAAAAGTCCTAGCCTCTTTAATCTTTCCTCATATGGGACCTGTTCCAAACCCCTAATCCTTTTAGTTGCCTTTCTCTGAACCTTTTCTAATGCCAGTATATCTTTTTTGAGATGTGGAGACCACATCTATATGCAGTATTCAAGATGTGGGTGTACCATGGATTTATATAAGGACAATAAGATATTCTCTGTCTTATTCTCTATCCCTTTTTTAATGATTCCTAACATCCTGCTTGCTTTTTAGACTGCCACTGCACACTGCGAAGATGTCTTCAGAGAACTATCCATGATGACTCCAAGATCTCTTTCCTGAGCAGCGAACAGCAGAGAGGCTAACAGAGGGAGTTTGCCTGGGATCTGCCTGAGAGGAGGTATGCTAAAGGCTGCATGAAGGAGGCTTTGTTGGTGAGTATCTGAGTGTCTGTTGTGGGGACAGTTTGACAGTTTGACCATGTGCTTGATTGCTTGTTTGAAAAGTGTGAATTGGGAGTGCTTTGTTCCTGGTGAGCCTTGAGTGGGCCTGACTGTTATAAAAAGCTAGTCAGCTGCAAACCAGCTGAGCAGCGAACAGCAGAGAGGCTAACAAAGGGAGTTTGCCTGGGAGTTCACCTGGGGAGAGCCCACTGAGGCTTTCTTTTTGCCGGCTTCTCTGAATAGTTACTACAATTACTGAGGAAGCTCGCAGAAGGAAGGTAATATGGATGGGGAGTGTTCAGCTGCTGTGACCTGCACTGGATGTGCCATGTTTGTCTTTCTTCCACAGGACAGAAGCGACTTTGTCTGTACAAAGTGCAAGCTGGTCTCCATATTGGAAGAGAAGGTTCAAGGTCTGGAGCAACAGGAATCGACCCTGCATTGCATAAGAGAAACTGAAGATTTCCTGGACAGATGTCAGGATATGCTTCTATGGACACAACATTCTGAAGATTCAGAGCAGGCTGCACTGTGGGGACAGGAGGATGGTGAAGAAATTTGGCAGCATGTGACCTCCAGAAGAAGAAAAGGGAGAGTCCATATACCAGCAAACCAGATACAGGTAAGTAACTGTTTTCATGTTCTCTCCACAGATACTAATGCGGAGAGTGGACTAGATGATACATCTGAGGGAAGGGAACAGAAGGAGACTCCGCCGATTGGAAGACATGAGACGCACTGTCTTAGGGTTGGGGGTTTCACGACCACTGCTCCCAAGAGAAGGAGGTAGGTGGTGGTGGTGGTCGGGGACTCTCTCCTCAGGGGAACTGAGTCATCTATCTGCCGCCCTGACCGGGAAAACCGAGAAGTCTCCTGCTTGCCAGGAGCTAGGATTCACGATGTGACGGATAGACTGCCGAGACTCATCAATCCCTCAGATCGCTACCCCTTTCTGCTTCTCCACGTGGGCACCAATGATACTGCCAAGAATGACCTTGAGCGGATCACTGCAGACTACGTGGCTCTGGGAAGAAGGATAAAGGAGTTTGAGGTGCAAGTGGTGTTCTCGTCCATCCTCTCAGTGGAAGGAAAAGCCCTGGGTAGAGACCGACGAATCGTGGAAGTCAATGAATGGCTATGCAGGTGGTGTCGGAGAGAAGGCTTTGGATTCTTTAACCATGGGATAGTGTTCCAAGAAGGAGGAGTGCTAGGCAGAGATGGGCTCCACCTAACGAACAGAGGGAAGAGCATCTTAGAAAGCAGGCTGGCTAACCTAGTGAGGAGGGCTTTAAACTAGGTTCACCAGGGGAAGGAGACCAAAGCCCTGAGGTAAGTGGGGAAGTGGGATACCGTGAGGAAGCAGGGGTGCGCGAGGGGGAGGGCTCCTGCCTCATACTGAGAAAGAGGGACAATCAGCAAGTTATCTCAAGTGCCTATACACAAATGCAAGAATCCTGGGAAAGAAGCAGGGAGAACTGGAAGTCTTGGCACAGTCAAGGAATTTTGATGTGATTAGAATAACAGAAACTTGGTGGGATAACTCACATGACTGCAGTACTGTCATGGATGGATATAAACTGTTCAGGAAGGACAGGCAGGGCAGAAAAGGTGGGAGAGTTGCATTGTATGTAAGGGAGCAGTATTACTGCTCAGAGCTCAAGTATGAAGCTGCAGAAAAACCTGAGAATCTCTGGATTAAGTTTAGAAATGTGAGCAACAAGGGTGATGTCGTGGTGGGAGTCTGCTATAGACCACGGGACCAGAGGGATAAGGTGGACGAGGCTTTCTTCTGGCAACAATGGAAGTTATTAGATCGCAGGCCCTGGTTCTCATGGGAGATTTCAATCATCCTGATATCTGCTGGGAGAGCAATACAGCAGTACACAGACAATCCAGTAAGTTTTTGAAAAGTGTAGGGGACAATTTCCTGATGCAAGTGCTGGAGGAACCAACTGGGGCAGAGCTCTTCTTGACCAGCTGTTCACAAACCGGGAAGAATTAGTAGGGGAAGCAAAAGTGGATGGGAAACTGGGAGACACTAACCATGAGATGGTCAAGTTCAGGATCCTGACACATGGAAGAAAGGAGAGCAGCAGAATACGGATCCTGGATATCAGAGAAGCAGAATTTGACTCCCTCAGGGAACTGATGGGCAGGATCCCCTGGGAGAATAACATGAGGGGGAAAGGAATCCAGGAGAGCTGGTTGTATTTTAAAGAATCCTTATTGAGGTTACAGGGACAAACCATCCCGATGTGTAGAAAGAATAGTAAATATGGCAAGTGAACAGCTTGGCTTAACAGTGAAATCCTTGCTGATTTTAAACACAAAAAAGAAGCTTACAAGAAGTGGAAGATTGGACAAATGACAAGGGAGGAGTATAATTATATTTCTCGGGCATGCAGGAGTGAAATCAGGAAGGCCAAATCACACCTGGAGTTGCAGCTAGCAAGAGATGTTAAGAGTAACAAGAAGGGTTTCTTCAGGTATGTTAGCAACAAGAAGAAAGTCAAGGAAAGTGTGGGCCCCTTACTGAATGAGGGAGGCAACCTAGTGACAGAGGATGTAGAAAAAGCTAATGTATTCAATGCTTTTTTTGCCTCTGTCTTCACAAACAAGGTCAGCTCCCAGACTACTGCACGGGGCAGCACAACATGAGGAGGAGGTGACCAGCCCTCTGTGGAGAAAGAAGTGGTTCGGGGCTATTTAGAAAAGCTGGATGAGCACAAGTCCATGGGGCCGGATGAACTGCAACCGGGAGTGCTAAAAGAGTTGGTGGATGTGATTGCAGAGCCATTGGCCATTATCTTTGAAAACTCATGGTGATCGGGGGAAGTCCTGGATGACTGGAAAAAGTCTAATGTAGTGCCCATCTTTAAAAAAGGGAAGAAGGAGGATCCTGGGAAATACAGGCCAGTCAGCCTCTCCTCAGTCCCTGGAAAAATCATGGAGCAGGTTCTCAAGGAATCAGTTCTGAAGTACTTAGAGGAGAGGAAAGTGATCAGGAACAAAAAGAAAAGGAGTACATGTGGCACCATAGAGACTAACAAATTTATTTGAGCATAAGCTTTCATGAGCTACAGCTCACTTCATCGGATGCATTCGTGGAAAATACAGTGGGGAGATTTATATACACACACAGAGAACATGAAACAAAGGGTTTTATCATACACAGTGTAAGGAGAGTGATCACTTAAGATGAGCTATTACCAGCAGGAAGGGGTGGGGGGGAAGGAAGAAAACCTTTTACAGTGATAATCAAGGTGAGCCATTTCCAGCAGTTAACAAGAACGTCTGAGGAACAGTGGGGAGTGGGGGGTGAGGGAGAAATAACATAGGGAAATAGTTTTACTTTGTGTAATGACTCATCCACTCCCAGTCTCTATTCAAGCCTAAATTAATTGTATTCAGTTTGCAAATTAATTCCAATTCAGCAGTCTCTCGTTGGAGTCTGTTTTTGAAGTTTTTTTGTTGAAGGACAGCCACTCTCAGGTCTGTGATCGAGTGACCAGAGAGATTGAAGTGTTCTCCAACTGGTTTTTTAATGTTATAATTCTTGACGTCTGATTTGTGTCCATTCATTCTTTTACGTAGAGACTGTCCAGTTTGACCAATGTACATGGCAGAGGGGCATTGCTGGCACATGATGGCATATATCACATTGGTAGATGCACAGGTGAACGAGCCTCTGATAGTGTGGCTGATGTGATTAGGCCCTATGATGGTGTTCCCTGAATAAATATGTGGACAGAGTTGGCAACGGGCTTTGTTGCAAGGATAGGTTCCTGGGTTAGTGGTTCTGTTGTGTGGTGAGTGGTTGCTGGTGAGTATTTGCTTCAGGTTGGGGGACTATCTGTAAGCAAGGACTGGCCTGTCTCCCAAGATCTGTGAGAGTAATTGGTCGTCCTTCAGGATAGGTTGTAGATCCTTGATGATGCGTTGGAGAGGTTTTAGTTGGGGGCTGAAGGTGATGGCTAGTGGCATTCTGTTATTTTCTTTGTTGGGCCTGTCCTGTAGTAGGTGACTTCTGGGTACTCTTCTGGCTCTGTCAATCTGTTTCTTCACTTCAGCAGGTGGGTATTGTAGTTGTAAGAATGCATGATAGAGATCTTGTAGGTGTTTGTCTCTGTCTGAGGGGTTGGAGCAAATGCGGTTATATCGTAGAGCTTGGCTGTAGACAATGGATCGTGTGGTGTGATCTGGATGAAAGCTAGAGGCATGTAGATATGAATAGCGATCAGTAGGTTTCTGATATAGGACGGTGTTTATATGGCCATCGCTTATTAGCACCGTAGTGTCCAGGAAGTGGATCTCTTGTGTGGACTGGTCCAGGCTGAGGTTGCTGGGTGGATGGAAATTGTTGAAATCATGGTAGAATTTCTCAAGGGCTTCTTTTCCATGGGTCCAGATGATGAAGATGTCATCAATATAGAGCAAGTAGAGTAGGGGCAGTAGGGGACGAGAGCTGAGGAAGCATTGTTCTAAGTCAGCCATATAAATATTGGCATACTGTGGGGCCATGCAGATACGCATAGCAGTGCCGCTGATTTGAAGGTATACATTGTCCCCAAATGTGAAATACTTATGGGTGAGGACAAAGTCACAAAGTTCAGCCACCAGGTTTGCCGTGACATTTCATATTTGAAACCCCTCAGACAGAGACAAACACCTACAAGATCTCTATCATGCATTCTTACAACTACAATACCCACCTGCTGAAGTGAAGAAAAAGATTGACAGAGCCAGAAGCATACCCAGAAGTCACCTACTACAGGACAGGTCCAACAAAGAAAAGAACAGAACGCCACTAGCCATCACCTTCAGCCCCCAACTAAAACCTCTCCAATGCATCATCAAGGATCTACCTATCCTGAAGGACGACCCATCACTCTCACAGAACTTGGGAGACAGGCCAGTCATTGCTTACAGACAGCCCCCCAACCTGAAGCAAATACTCACCAGCAACCACACACCACACAACAGAACCACTAACCCAGGAACCTATCCTTGCAACAAAGCCCATTGCCAACTCTGTCCACATATTTATTCAGGGGACACCATCATAGGGCCTAATCATATCAGCCACACTATCAGAGGCTCATTCACTTGCACATCTACCAATGTGATATATGCCATCGTGTGCTAGCAATGCTCCTCTGCCATGTACATTGGTCAAACTGGACAGTCTCTTCGTAAAGCAATAAAGGGACACAAATCAGACATCAAGAATTATAACATTCAAAAACCAGTCAGAGAACACTTCAATCTCTCCGGTCACTCGATTATAGACCTGAGAATGGCTATCCTTCAACCAAAAAACTTCAAAAACAGACTCCAATGAGAGACTGCTGAATTGGAATTAATTTGCAAACTGAATACAATTAACTTAGGCTTGAATAGATACTGGGAATGGATGGGTCATTACACAAAGTAAAACTATTTCCCCATGTTATTTCTCCCCCCAACCCCACCCCCCACTGTTCCTCAGATGTTCTTGTTAACTGCTGGAAATGGCTCACCTTGATTATCACCATAAAAGGTTTTCCTCCTTCCCCCCTCCCCTTCCTGCTGGTAATAGCTCATCTTAAGTGATCACTCTCCTTACAGTGTGTATGATAAAACCCATTGTTTCATGTTCTCTGTGTGTGTATATAAATCTCCCCACTCTATTTTCCACTGAATGCATCCGATGAAGTGAGATGTAGCTCATGAAAGCTTATGTTCAAATAAATTTGTTAATCTCTAAGGTGCCACAAGTACTTCTCATTCTTTCTGCTGATACAGACTAACATGGCTACTACTCTGAAACCTGATCAGGAACAGTCAGCATGGATTCACCAAGGGCAAGTCATGCCTGACTAATCTAATTGCCTTCTATGACAAGATAACTGGCTCTGTGGATGAGGGGAAAGCAGTGGACGTGTTGTTCCTTGACTTTAGCAAAGCTTTTGACACAGTCTCTCACAATATTCTTGCCAGCAAGTTAAAGAAGTATGGGCCGGATGAATGGACTATAAGGTGGATAGAAAGTTCGCTAGATTGTCGGGCTCAAAGGGTAGTGATCAATGGCTCCATGTCTAGTTGGCAGCCGGTATCAAGTGGAGTGCCCCAAGGGTTGGTCCTCGGGCCAGTTTTGTTCAATATCTTCATAAATGATCTGGAGGATGGTGTGGATTGCACCCTCAGCAAGTTTGCAGAGGACACTAAACTGGGAGGAGAGGTAGATACCCGTGAGGGTAGGGATAGGATACAGAGAGCCCTAGACAAATTAGAGGATTGGGCCAAAGGAAATCTGATGAGGTTCAACAAGGACAAGTGCAGAGTCCTGCACTTAGGACGGAAGAATCCTATGCACCGCTACAGACTAGGGACCGAATGGCTCGGCAGCAGTTCTGCAGAAAAGGATCTAGGGATTACAGTGTACGAGAAGCTGAATATGAGTCAAGAGTGTGCCCTTGTTGCCAAGAAGGCCAATGGCATTTTGGGATGTATAAGTAGGGGCATTGCCAGTAGATTGAGGGATGTGATCATTTCCCTCTATTCAAGATGGGTGAGGCCTCATCTGGCGTACTGTGTCCAGTTTTGGGCCCCACACTACAAGAAGGATATGGAAAAATTGGAAAATGTCCAGTGGAGGGCAACAAAAATGATTAGGGGACTGGAACACATGACTTATGAGGAGAGGCTGAGGGAACTGGGATTGTTTAATCTGTGGAAGAGAAGAATGAGGGGGGATTTGATAGCTGCTTTCAACTACCTGAAAGGGGGTTCCAAAGAGGATGGATCTATACTGTTCTCAGTGGTAGCAGATGACAGAACAAGAAGTAATGGTCTCAAGTTGCAGTGGGGGAGGTTTAGGTTGGATATTAGGAAAAACCTTTTCACTAGGAGAGTGGTGAAACATTGGAATGCGTTACCTAGGGAGGTGGTGGAATCTCCTTCCTTAGAAGTTTTGAAGGTCAGGCTTGACAAAGCCCTGGCTGGGATGATTTATTTGAGGATTGGTCCTGCTTTGAGCAGGGGGTTGGACTAGATGACCTCCTGAGATCCCTTCCAACCCTGATATTCTATGATTCTATGATTAGTTGTAGGTAAATTAGTCCACATCATATTGTGTGTATAGATGAGGTTATTTTTTTCCAATGTGCATTACTTTACATTTATCCACATTAAATTTCCCATTTTGTTGCCCAACCACTTAGTTTTGTGAGATCTTTTTGAAGTTCTTCTCAGTCTGCTTTGGTCTTAACTATCTTGAGCAGTTTAGTATCATCTGCAAACTTTGCCACCTCACTGTTTACCCCTTTCTCCAGATCATTTATGAAGAAATTGAATAGAATTGGTCCTAGGACTGACCCTTGGGGAACACCACTAGTTACCCCTCTCCATTCTGAAAATTTACCATTTATTCCTACTTTTGTTCCCTGTCTTTTAACCAGTTCTCAATCCATGAAAGGATCTTCCCTCTTATCCCATGACAACTTAACCTTCCCACCTCCTCTGACCTGTCAGTAATCCCAGCTCTGATGTCCCATTATGCATTTCTCCCATCAGCAGCCCCATGCATTTTTTTCATGTTGCCCCAATGCATTAAATGCCCCTTTTCCATAATGCCCACAGTACAAGCCACTTACATTCTCTTTTTAGCAAATGCTTTGTGATGTCAATATATGTCTGTGATAATTAGCTCCATAATTAAATTGCCTTGATCCTTATCCTTTTCCTATGCTCATCACTCCTATTTGCCAAATTTAAATGATAAGAATATTTAGATCAAGGTGTGTATTTTCCTGTGTAATGCCTAGCTCAACTTTAGGTGCTATAAATTAATATCCAAGACATCATTGCATGAATAGGGATAACCTTTCTAATCACGTAGTCCACAAATTCCAACTCCTGGTAATCTAAGTGGAATTTATACCTGTGCATTCTATAGCAGAGGACATATACCAGGGATTATTGGTCAAATCTGAGGCCTCTAGTGCAAATGGGGATATAGACAGAGCCCATCAGAAGGAATTAATGGGCTCTACCTGTTTGGTATAAAACAAGTATTTATGTGTGGCCCAATCTCCCCCTCATATTAGATGCCAAGAAAGGTGGGACATTTTCTTCCATGTGCTTAGTGGAATAAAATTTTTGCTTGCCTTTCTAAATCTGACCGAGGAATCTTCACTTCTTGAGAAGGTGAGATGAACACTAGTATCTCCTCTTGCCCTCCTCTTACAGCATCTCTCAGGCTAACGAAGAGTGCTGGAGTAAGGTTTCCATAGCTGAATATCAGCATGAAATCATTTTATTAATTTGACTGTTCTTGCTATTCAGATTTTGTGCATCTTTAGTGAAAATTTCGGGTTAATTAAATTTCCAATGACATATGGTAAAACCCTCAACTCTTAATAGACTAGAAGCAGACTGTGTGCTATTCTGAATGACTCCTATAGTAGATAGTGTAGTTGTGCTTATTGAAATCACAAATGTTCTCATCTATCATAATATATTCTTACATTACAGGTACAGCTTGCAACACCTTTTAAACAAGGGAATGGTTAATGGGAAAATGTATGTAAGTGAATGACTAGCTTCCATATCATGCTAATAGTTATGTTATTGCTGGAAATACATAGGAAAATCAAGTATAACCAAGTGCCACATAGTTAAGATCAATGACATCCAAATACCCAGGACACAGTCTCAGAAGTCCAGGTAAAATGGAAGTTTTGCCTGAGTGAGGAGAACACATCAGGCCAAGAACCATAAGGCTATTTCACTCAGAAAACATCAAAGGATTGTAAAGACCTACATAAAGTTATACTGCTGAATTCTGATCTTAGCCATACACATGAAACCCCAAATTTGGCTAAGAGGTTCTATGTTCAAAGAATTGTGTTTCAAAATTTGCAAAGGCTGGAGCATAAGTGGTAAAAAGCATTCAGTGAACAGTGAGCCATTTCAAGGAACACCTTGGTATGGAAATTTTAAGTCTAGTCTGCCACCAAAGTACTTAATGCCAGGCTAACAAGACATCTGGGTATAAGAAATGTTTCAATTAAACCAACAAAGCAATAAGTAACATAAGGGGATAATAGTTAGAGAGGCATGTGGTGAGAGATCTTTGAAGAGAAGCTTTATTTATACTTCAGTTCAGCCTGACAATTATACCCATATTTAGCAAACAATACCTAGCTTTTGTTAAAGAGAATAGGCTAGACTCCCAGGGTTATCCAAGAGTGTAAACAGAGAAGTCCACTGGCAGGTGGAAATCCTGCCACATTTCAATAGCTGAACAGCTCTACAATGATTTTGGTGATACAGCAGATAATATTAATAGTCAGTGGACTAAGATATAGCCTGAGTGAAATAAATTCTTACTGCTCTGAGTTCTCTAAAGAACAGCATATTTCAAAGATTCAATTAAATATTTATAGAAATGTGAAAGCCATTGACACCCTTATGTCAGAAAGGGATTCACACAGTAGGTTATATGGTTTAGACAGAGGAGAAATTCCAGAGGATTTGCAAGATAGGTCAGCTTACTCTTTATTTGTAATGTGAGATTTTTTGCATTAGTGATATTTTGTAAGGTATCACAGAGTATCAAAGAGTTTTACTTAACAAGTGTTAGTGGGACTGATTCTTTTTTGCTTGTTTGTTTCACTTCATGAATTTGCACAACTTTGGTTTTATACTTAATTTGAAAGAAAGAAAGAAAGAAAGAAAGAAAGAAAGAAAGAAAGAAAGAAAGAAAGAAAGAAAGAAAGAAAGAAAGAAAGCTCAGTTGAGGACAGGCAAATTATTTTTGTATTTGAGTTGCAACATCCATTGTTCCAAACCATATATTGATCCACATTCACTCAAAAATTTGGGGTAGGTTTCTTCAAAATTTTCACAACTTTGGCAAACTTTTCTCTTAACAACTAATCTCAAAACCAGACAAAGCAACTTTTACCTGATTTGAGATTTCATCACAAAAGTATCACATAGCTTTTAAAGCATCTTAACGGATTTCATTTATTAAACAGACATAATGCACTATTTAAAATAATAATAGTATTATCCCATTTTCACACTGTACAACAATAATGTGTTTTGTATCTCTTCTCCTATAGACATTACCTGTTTTAAATTCTGTGCTACATTAAGTCCTTGAAACAGAATTATCTTCCTATTACACACACAGTAGCTAAGCAAATACTCCAAAGATTCAACCAATTGATTGAGATCTTACCTGAAAATTTCCTTTACTTTTCTAGAAAAGTGCATCAAAGACCCTGTACTATAATAGTACCTTTGGACAGCAAGATTTTTTAAAAAAATCTTCTGAAATGTAATGGAGCGTGGATAAAACCCTCCAGGAAATATAGCATCTATTCTGTATATTGTTCTGGATTTATTTCATGCTGTATTCATACTGTCTTCAGTCCCTCCTATCAAACAAAGGGGTTGATCCCACTATACTATGCTAGGAATGGTGTAGCTCGTATGACTCTAACAAAATAATAATAAATAATAATGTTTATAAAGTATGTCTTTGTTATGCCCCAGAAAATCCTTAACAACTTGTCCTGCTCTTGCTGTCTTAACTGTGCTGAATCGACAAGATATACAAAGAAGTGTTCAGTGCAGTCAGATACCTGCAAAGATGAACCGGCAGTTTAAGGCAATGCTAAAAGGCTGTATCACAAAACTTTGAATATCTATCTACACAGAGATATTTTGTTTAGGAGACTAAGTGAGGAAAAGGGAGTGTTTCTATAAATTCTGTGCCCAAAGTGGAATCTCTAATACATTCCCCACCTCCACCCCAGTGAATCCTCCAGAACCAAGCCTAACTCAGCTTTATCTCTGAGTCACGTTCAAAATTGTAATTTTCCAATCTGAGCAGATGAAAATCTCAGGAGAACTGTGGCTCTTTTGTGATTTCGGCATGATATAGAAGAGATCTCATGAGTAAAACTGATTTAGATTCATAGATTCATAGATACTAAGGTCAGAAGGGACCATTCTGATCATTTAGTCCGACCTCCTGCACAGCGCAGGCCACAGAATCTCACCCACCCACTCCTATGAAAAACCTCACCCATGTCTGAGCTATTGAAGTCCTTAAATCATGGTTCAAAGACTTCAAGGAGCAGAGAAGCCTCCCTCAAGTCAACCATGCCCCATGCTACAGAGGAAGGCGAAAAACCTCCAGGGCCTCTCCAATCTGCCTTGGAGGAAAATTCCTTCCCGACCCCAAATATGGCAATCAGCTAAACCCTGAGCATATGGGCAAGATTCACCAGCCAGATACCCAGGAAAGAATTTTCTATAGTAACTCAGATCCCATCCATCTAATATCCCATCTCAGGGGATTTGGCCTATTTACCCTGAATATTTAAAGATCAATTACTTACCAAAATCCCATTATCCCATCATACCATCTCCTCCATAAACTTATCGAGTAGAATCTTAAAGCCAGATAGATCTTTTGCCCCCACTGCTTCCCTTGGAAGGCTATTCCAAAACTTCACTCCTCTGATGGTTAAAAACCTTCGTCTGATTTCAAGTCTAAACTTCCTGGTGGCCAGTTTATACCCATTTGTTCTTGTGTCCACATTGGTGCTGAGCTGAAATAATTCCTCTCCCTCTCCTGTATTTATCCCTCTGATATATTTATAGAGAGCAATCATATCTCCCCTCAACCTTCTTTTAGTTAGGCTAAACAAGCCAAGCTCCTTAAGTCTCCTTTCATAAGACAAGTTTTCCATTCCACGGATCATCCTAGTAGCCCTTCTCTGTACCTGCTCCAGTTTGAATTCATCCTTTTTAAACATGGGAGACCAGAATTGCACACAGTATTCTAGGTGAGGTCTCACCAGTGCCTTGTATAACGGTACTAAAACCTCCTTATCCCTACTGGAAATGCCTCTCCTGATGCATCCCAAAACCGCATTAGCTTTTTTCACAGCCATATCACATTGGCAGCTCATAGTCATCCTATGATCAACCAATACTCCAAGGTCCTTCTCCTCTTCTGTTATTTCTAATTGATGCGTCCCCAACTTATAGCTAAAATTCCTGTTATTAATCCCTAAATGCATAACCTTACACTTCTCACTATTAAATTTCATCCTATTACTATTACTCCAGTTTACAAGGTCATCCAGATCCTCCTGTAGAATATCCCGATCCTTCTCCGAATTGGCAATACCTCCCAGCTTTGTATCATCTGCAAACTTTATTAGCACACTCCCACTTTTTGTGCCAAGGTCAGTAATAAAAAGATTAAATAAGATTGTTACCAAAACCGATCCCTGAGGAACTCCACTGGTAACCTCCCTCCAACCTGACAGTTCGCCTTTCAGTAGGACCCGTTGCAGTCTCACCTTTAACCAATTCCTTATCCACCTTTTGATGTTCATATTGATCCCCATCTTCTCCAATTTAACTAATAATTCCCCATGTGGCACGGTATCAAATGCCTTACTGAAATCTAGGTAAATTAGATCCACTGCATTTCCTTTATCTAAAAAATCTGTTACTTTTTCAAAAAAGGAGATTAGGTTGGTTTGGCACGATCTACCTTTTGTAAAACCATGTTGTATTTTGTCCCATTTACCATTGACTTCAATGTCAACAACTAATTTCTCCTTCAAAATTTTTTCCAGGACCTTGCATACTACAGATGTCAAACTAACTGGGCTGTAGTTACCCGGATCACTTTTTTTTCCTTTCTTAAAAATAGGAACTATATTAGCAATTCTCCAATCATTCGGTACTATTCCTGAGTTTACAGATTCATTAAAAATTCTTGCTAATGGGCTTGCAATTTCAGGTGCCAATTCCTTTAATATTCTTGGATGAAGATTATCTGGGCCCCCCGATTTAGTCCCATTAAGCTGTTTCAGTTTCGCTTCTACCTCTGATATGGTAATATCTACCTCTATATCCTCCTTCCCATTTGTCATGCTACCATTATCCCCAAGATCCTCTTTAGCCTTATTAAAGACTGAGGCAAAGTATTTGTTTAGATATTGGGCCATGTCTAGATTATCTTTAACCTCCACTCCATCCTCAGTGTTAAGTGGCCCCACTTCTTCCTTCTTAGTTTTCTTCTTATTTATATGGCTATAGAACCTTTTACTATTGGTTTTAATTCCCTTTGCAAGGTCCAACTCTACTCGACTTTTAGCCTGTCTCACTTGATCCCTACATCTTCTGACCTCAATTAGGTAGCTTTCCTTGCTGATCCCTCCCATCTTCCACTCCCTGTATGCTTTCTGCTTCTTCTTAATCACCTCTCTAAAATGCTTGCTCATCCAGCTTGGTCTACAACTCCTTCCTATGAATTTTTTCCCCTTTCTTGGGATACAGGCTTCCGATAGCTTCTGCAGTTTTGATTTAAAGTAATCCCAGGCCTCCTCTACCTTTAGGTCCATAAGTTCTTCTGTCCAATCCACTTCCCTAACTAATTTCCTTAATTTTTGAAAGTCAGCCCTTTTGAAATCAAAAACCCTAGTTGCAGATTTATTTTTGTTAATCCTTCCATTTAGTTTGAACTGAATTAGCTCATGATCACTTGAGCCAAGATTGTCCCCTACAACCATTTCTTCTATGAGGTCCTCGCTACTCACCAAAATTAAATCTAAAATGGCATCCCCTCTAGTCGGTTCAGCAACTACTTGATGAAGGAATCCATCAGCTATCGCATCTAGGAAAATCTGAGCCCTATTATTATTACTAGCACTGGTCCTCCAGTCTATATCTGGGAAGTTAAAGTCTCCCATGATCACGCAGTTTCCATTAGTATTTACTTTATTAAAGACATTAAAAAGGGCTCTGTCCATATCCAAATTAGATCCCGGAGGTCTATAGCACACCCCAAGCACTATCGTAGGAGAGGCTTTACTAGTTTTCTTCCCCAATGTAATTTTTGCCCAGACAGACTCTGTCTTATCCATTGCATCGCTTCTTATTTCTTTACATTCTAACTCATCATTGATATACAATGCTACTCCACCCCCTTTACCTTTGTTTCTGTCTTTCCTAAAGAGCACATACCCTTCAATACCTGTAGTCCAGGCATGACTACTATTCCACCATGTTTCTGTTATCCCTATGATATCTGGTTTCACTTCCTGCACCAGTAGCTCTAGTTCCTCCATTTTGTTACCTAGACTCTTCGCATTGGTGTACAAACATCTTAATTTTTGCTGTTTGGCCACGCTCACATTTTGTACCTTATTAGGCACAGTCATTCTACATCCAGTATAACCTATTAGACTAGTATCCACACCACCCTCACTCCTTATATACATTCTCCTACCCACGGCTGTATCCATTCTTACTTCATCTGCTTCCCTCTCAATGCTAAAATCTGACATCTTGTGCCAGAACATCCTCAGCACAACAATGTTACCACAGAACTGGAATTAATCTGCAAACTGGACACCATTAAATTAGGCTTGAATAAAGACTGAGAGTGGACGAGTCATTATACTGACTAAAAACTATTTCCACATGCTAATTTTCCCCCTACTGTTACTCACACCTTTTTGTCAACTGTTTGAAGTGGACCATCCCGATAATCACTACAGTTTTTTTTCTCCTGCTGATAATAGTCCACCTTAATCAATTGGTCTCATTAAGAGTTGGTATGGCAACCCCCATTTTTCCATGTTCTTAGTATATATATCTATCTTCCTACTGTATTTTCCACTACATGCATTTGATGAAGTGGGCTTTAGCCCACAAAAGCTTATGCTCAAATAAATTTGTTAGTCTCTAAGGTGCCACAAGTACTTCTCATTCTTTCTGCTGATACAGACTAACATAGCTACCACTCTGAAACCTGAATCAAATCTGTCACCTAGCCTGGATTCTCCCATGCATCCAGAATTCTAGCCAAATCCTAATCCAGATCCATACACTATATTTTCAGACAGACACGCTCTAATTTCTGCTGGTAAAGAACCAGTTTAGACTATCTCTCCTTACTATTCAGAAAGCTCTAGATTTTGAGGATTTTGCTATGTATATAAATATGATTCTCAAGTACTGTCATCAATGACATACGGAGAAATAAAAGTCACATTGCCATGCTGTCACAAATCTTTACAATGAATACAGTCAAATCACATTCTTTTGCTTCCCTAAAATAACAATGACTTCAACCTTTTTTAACTGAAGGTTTTAATGTGACACAAAAAGCGAACATTAGGATAAAAGAAGTGAAACTTAATGCATACATCGTTAAAAGCCACAGCCCTGGGGACTCTTTTTAATTTCACTGATATTAACGTGGGATGATTGTATTAAGTTAACAAGCTCACTTGTGAAGTCATCCTTTTTTGTTCTCTGGAAAACATTAACTTGCTATAATAAACCTGTGCTTTGATTTCTTTGTCTTGTAAGTTAATGCCAAGGCCACATTCATATTTGTCATAAATTGTCCCAGAAATTCTCCATTTTATTCCTTTTTCTTGAGGGAGACATATGATTTCCACACCTAAAAAAACCCCAAATGCTGTTTAATAATCTGCAGTACTTCCAAATGACCACAAAGCACTGAATTGTCTTCACTATAAAATAAAGACTTTAAAATATTTAAAAGCTGTAGCAACAGTAGTCATAATGATCTGGCAATTAATCACATCCATATAATACTTTGGTTTAAGTTTTCAGCAGTCTGCAACAAAAATCAGTTACTGAAGACATTTACAATTTTTTAAGGTACTTTGTATTATGAATTGGTAGATAACAGTACTGTAAATAAAGTTCTAATATATTGTTTGTCCTGAATTCAAAGCTGGTTGATGCAATATATCTCAAAATTGTCAACAATCTATCCAAAATCATAGTAAAAATACCCTCACAATTTATGACATTTCAGGGATCTAAGGACTATAATATTATTTTAATTTTATCAGAAGAAATATAGGTAAGTATAGTAAAAAGAATGTTCAAAGGATGAATGAGAAATAATGTGAAGAAAGAAGTTGAGGATATTAAGATAAAGAATAAGAGTTTTTTTAAAAAAATATTCCAGAGTAATGATTTTCAATCAATGACAGTTGGATGAATCTCTAAATGAGGAAAAATGAAAAGATGTCTGTGAACTAGTAAGCAAGTATTTTGGAGAAGACAACAGAAGGTAAAATTGTGAATTATAGTGGATTAGATTTGTTGGACAGATCAGATCAATTAACAATTACTGAATTGTTAGAAACATATTTTAATATTGCAGAAGTCTCAAATGAGGGG
The DNA here is from genome assembly GCF_009764565.3 of Dermochelys coriacea. Taxonomy (NCBI): domain Eukaryota; kingdom Metazoa; phylum Chordata; order Testudines; family Dermochelyidae; genus Dermochelys; species Dermochelys coriacea. Next base: position 87,955,599 of record NC_050068.2, on the reverse strand, counting down.
TAAAGAGTAAACGCGAATTTTAAAAGTCACATTAATCTCTCATAGTGCTATGAAGCAGGTGGACGATAACACGAGTAAATCTAATTCCTTAGGAAAAAGATGGATTTATGGATAGTTTAAGAATAAATTTGTTTAAAGTATAAATACATAGAGAGTCAGCATGATTTTGTGACAGATAAACATTTCTGATAACTTAGTCTAGATAGAGGGGAGCCAATAATTGTAATAAATTAGGATTTTCAAAAGAATTTTGACAGATGTTTTACATGATGGAATATGGATATGTACTATCCTTTTAAAAAGCACTGATTTATCACATTTGGAGCAGTCCACTATCACATCTTGGTCATACCCTTCTTGAACACATACAGATGAACTGGAAAGAGTGTAACATAGAACAACTGAGATGAAGGGAGAAAATCCTTGAACCATTGAAGTTATTGGCAAAACTCTCATTGACTTCAGTGGGGCAAGGATTTCACGTGTTAAGTGAAATGGAGAGGCTTATATACAACAATTGATTTAACCGAGATTATATTTGAATCCTTGTATTTCTTCGTTCAGGGGACTGCTCTGATACAACAGTAATGAGCGTTGTATAAGAGCCTGTATGGAAAAAAATGAATTATATTTATCCTCTTAGATGCTCTTCTTTGTACTGTCTCCAATTTAACTTTTTTCAAATGGTTTTCCAACACTTGACACTACACTAAGACACTGATCCAAAGCCCACTGAAGTCAATGGAATCCGTTCTATTGACTTCAGTGGGCTGTGGATCAGGCTGCAAATGAAATAAAACAGCTCTGTGTAAAAGGATAGCATAACAGCATTTAAATAGTAAAGGTAGATTAAGAAGAAAAAAGACTGAAGTATTTAATCTAGCTAAGAGTTATTACAAAATGTAACTTGTTGATCTATTTGACAATGATGAACAGGCAAGAAGTAGGGTGTATTCCATCTTAGAAGAATAATTTCTCCACCTAAGAAGAATTTAAGGACATACTATTTTATGAAGTGGGGAATAGGTGGAATGGACTTCCAGATAAAGTGGTAGAACTGAGCAGACTTAATGGGTTTAAACAAACAATGAATGACATTGTATTTAATGACAGGTTATTAGCAAGATTTACGTTTGGATGTAGTCAGCTGCCCTTTTTAGGAGTCAGAAGGAATTGCTAGCTGAGCAGATATATTTTCCCCAGATTTGCCATGAATAATTTTTCATGGGATTGTTTCTTTGCTCTTGCACAAAAAAGTTAAGTTTTAAAAGTTTGCATTTATATAAGTAGAAATGAGAGTTCTTATCAAGCCATTTCAGATATGAAGGGCCCATGGCCTGCATCTTATTCTGCACTGCATATACCCTAGCTACTGTTGTCTTTATTTTGAAAATGTGAAGTTAGCCTTAGGTCAAAACCATTCACCTGTCCCATGAAATGTAAATGAAATGTTGTGCTTCAATTGAAATACCTACCATTTTGATTTTTTTTCCTAAAGTAAAATTACCACTCCCCCCCCCCCGCCGTGATTACTCACTTTCATTGTTACCTGGATAAATGTAGGTTGTGCATATTAAGAACTTAAATTACTTTAATTCTGTGCAAATAACAGGTTTGGTAATGCTGTTGGGATAAAAATAGGAAAGGAGATGAACACACATGCTCAAACTATAAATACAAGTTTGTTTATGCAAGTGTATGTGGCAGCTTCAGAATCTGAGTATGGAGAGGACAAGGGTGAGTTTCAAAACAAACAGAATTCCATTCAGGAAGTGCTGAGCAAAAAAGAAATTAGTTAGATAGATAGATAGATAGATAGATAGATAGATCATATTAAAAATTTGGGCCAGATTCGATGAAAACACTAAACATGTAATTTCTCCTCAAATGGATGAGTATATGCTGCAAAGGAGTGTGAATACATATCTCTAATCAGGATGTGAAGAAAGCAGACAGTCATTTCTTATACAATCTATGTCCTGTCAAGCTAGAAATAAATTATGATATGGACTACGTATAAGAGACATAGCTTGTTCAGCTTAGCCTTATTTCTCTGTATATCTTTCATAGGAACTATGCCTCAGCCTCTCACTCAAGGATTGGTTATGTCCTTCTATGACTCCTGTTTTGAACATCCTGCAGGGGAGATCCTCTTGATACTTTCCTGAACCATATTCTACTCTGTTCTTCTGATATAACAGTAACCAGACTTGGTTTGGACTCATCTAACTAAATCAATTTAAAACACATCTTTAGTAAAAATGGTATACTTTTGTATGCTGACCGGGGCTTGCTCATGAATACTCAAAAGGCAAAGAATTATTTGCAGAAATTACTTAACAGTTTTAAACAATTAATACAGACAAGAAAAGAAAGTGATTTGTTCATGGACAATTCTGAAAAGAAAAGAAGTGAAATTCAGTGGAAAAAAAATAACAAATTATTTGCAGAGTTCTAATATACTATTTTTACTGACATAATCCTAATATGCAATCACTTAGCTGAGCAGTGTAATAGTAGGATAGAGGTTGATGAATCAGGCCTTTGTTTTGTATGCTGCATGTTCATTGATTCATCCTGGTACACTTTACATGAGCGACTACATTTCACTACAGGATGAAACAATTCCTATGTATGCACATAGGATCATTCAGGATGAAAAAATACAAGTTATATACGTCTATATAATGTTAAAGGAAATAGGAAAACAGTGCTTCTCCTTGTCCTTTGACTTTTTTATATATTTCAGGGGTGGAAGCAGGAGAAATTTGAGAGACAACGTCTTAGCTAGTAGCTAGTCTAACTGTGTGGTTAAACCCGTTATATTTTCATTTTACCAGCTGACCTGGTGGTTGCTGATAGCAGTTCTGATCAGACATCAGTCTTTGTCCACCATGTTAGAATGTTATCTTATGATACAACCAGTAGGTAGCCAATAATTGAACTTTCCACATTTTTAGCAGAAGGAACCAGAGCACCTTTGGCAAAGAGATCCTTTTGTTATCTTGTGCCCACTTAAAAAAAATCAATCTTTGGACCACCTTTCAGCACTGCTGGGGATGCAGTCAGTGATAAAAGAATATATCTGCTGTGTGAAAATGTGGAGTGACTTACGTTCAGCAAAATAGATCATAACACTGTTCCGTTCACTTTTGAAAGAAAGGTTCAGGAGCCAGAATGAGAGCCTGTGGAGTAGAATTGATTTACTTGGGTATATATTTTCTTGGCATTACTGACAAAGGTGCTATTATGCACTGAGTGTAATATTTTTATGGCTATCATTTAGAATGATTTAAGTGGTTATCAATTAGCATGCCATGCTTAGCAATTGCTAGAGTGTTTTGTGAGAATCTAGAAAGCCCCTGGATGTGTTGCTCAGATTGTAACTGTTAACTAAACTAAAAGTTTCACTTTCATGTTTTGAAAAGTGGGTTCTTCTGCAAGTTTTCTAAACTTAAATTTCCCAAAATCAAATTAGAACATTCAAACTCTAATACATTCTGAACTGCATAGTATTGTATTTGTATTGAATTATGTTTTTAAAACAACATTAAAAATAGTGATACTCAGACCTCAGTGGTCCAAATTAGCAATCAATATTACCCAAAAGAGCCACAGTTGTGTGAATTCATTGTTTCATTTACTTTTATTTTATCTATCTATCTATCTATCTATCTATCTATCTATCTATCTATCTATCTATCTATCTATCTATCAATCTCCTCACAGCAAAATGACTGACCAAGTATTCTACAATTGATTAATAACATTGTAAAAGCATCTTGATTGGTTAATAACCTAGCTTGGTTAATAATTAAATCACACATTGTTTTAATATGTACTACAAAGAGCTGCAGGAGACGCATTAAAGAGCCACTTGTGGCTCCTAAGCCTCAGTCTGAGTATCGCTGCATTAAAGGAACATTAATGTCACAAAATCAAGCACTCAGAAATTGGGAAATGCCAGAATTAAGGTTGTCTGCATTAGGATACAGTCTTTAATGTCATGATCACATACTATTTTTTTCCAGAGGACTGGTGTCTCATTCAAAGGACAATATGGATAGTGCTCTGGGGATGAATCAGGGTTGTGTAGTAAATGAGACTGTTGTCTATCAGACCTTTGTTTGATTTGTTGCAAAAAATAGAAGATGTATAGTGAATGAAGTAAGAGATTGCGGGAAGAGAAAGGATAATCTCATGATCAAGGCACTTGACCGCTACCCTGGAGAACTGGATTCTACTCCTGCTTCTGCTACAGAGTATCTGTGTGATGGTGGGCAAGTCACTTATACCCAGATGTTCACACTTGATCACTTATTGGGTGTTTCTCATTTCCTATGTGCTCAGTGTAACACCTGAGGTCTGATTTGCAGAAGTCCTGAGCACTTATGACTGCAGCTGAAGTCACTTGGAGCTGTGCTTTGAATATCTTCAGTGGTATAAAAAAGCTAAATATTGAGAGAGAAAAAAACAAGTCTTAGATGTCTCAATTTGGGCACCCAAAATTAGTTGCTATTTTTATCTTAATCTCTCTGCCTCAGTTTTCCAAACAAACTACAGAAAATACTCCCTTACCTCACAGCGAATTTGGAATCTTGGTCTATCTAAGCGAAGTTTTATGGTCAGTGACAATACCACCAACTTTATTATTATATATGTTGAATATTGGTCTATGGATTTAATTATTAGAGGTCCCCACTTTGGGGAGACACTATGGACAAGATTTTCTGCAAGATCTTCTGTATCTCATGTGAAGATCTATGTTGCACCAACATAGCATTTGGCTCCAAATATTATTACAGCAAAGACTTGAGCTTGTGGGGCTGTGTGATCAAGAGGTGGCAACTTCTGTCAAAAGAATACAACAGGATCCTGCTCCAGACAAGCAAGCAGGAACTGGTTTAGCTGGACTTTTTTCATTACAGAACTTGCAAGTACATAGTAAGTTTACTGTATGACCAACCATCCACAACATAATTGCCATTGTTTTTCTCAATTTTTCACTGATGCATCAGAGATGGGCAAACGTTTATAGACTGCATTCTCTGCTTCGAAAATTAGACACAGGTACTTTAAATTCTAAAATGTAAGAGCCCTATATCTTATTCTGTGTGGACACAGCTAAGGATGCTCTCTTGGAGGCATAGATGCCGACTTCCTCTCTACCTGGGAGGTGCTCAACCTCCCCCACAAGCCCCAAGAGTGCCCCAACTCCACTCCTTTGCCCAAGCCTCCACTCCCACCCCTCCTCTTCCCACTCATACTCCTCCCCAGCCCTTCCCCCACTCCACCTCTTCCCCTAAGGCCTCATGCCGCCCCACCTCTTCCTGTCACCACTCCTCCGCTCCCTCCCAGCGCCTCCTTCATGCTGCTGAACAGGAAGTATTGGTAGGGCGGGGGGAGAAGTTGATCAGCAGGTCCATTGGGAGGCAGGAGGTGCTGGGCGATGTTGGGGAGCTTGGCTGGCGATGTGTGCTAAGCATCTGCTATTTTTTTTTTTGGTGGATTCTCCAGGGCTGGAGCACCCATGGAGTCAGTGCCTATGCTTAGAGGCGAACTCTGCCACAAACTGTGAGCTGGGGCTTGATCGTATGGATCCCAAGAGCTCCAGTATGATCAGTTGGTGGGATCATAGGGGTATGGAAACAAGGCCCTTGGAGGTACCATTGATCCCTATCTCCATAGTATGAGGTCACAGGGATGCAGGAACCTCTGGGGCTCTGAAAGCCCTGTGTGAGCTAATATCCTGGAGCATCCTGTTCATCTGTGGAGTAAAAGTTGTCTGATATACAGGTGGAGCCATTGGTACAGTCTGTCTTGTGGCAGAGCGGTCATAGGTGTATCCTGGTGTGTAGTGTCTGCAGTGAATACCCATAGGGACCAGTACTCAAAGGGCTTTTGCATTCTGTTGTGAGCAATTTCGCTCCCTTTATTCCCTTCACTTTTCTCTATAATTTCAGAAGATGGGGTATTTTTCACACAAAAGAATATGAACAGGTGAAAAGCTTTGGACCTTGATATTTCCAAGGTTTCTAATGGGATTTCCAGAATATTACATTTTAAATGGTTCAAAGCAGGATTCACAGGAAAATTCACTGTCACTCCCTGAAAACATTACACTGACCCTACTGTCTGAGCTCCTTGGAGAGAGAGTCATCCACCTTACCACTGCCTCCCTCAACTTCTACAGCAAATTACATGCTGATGCTGCTTTAATTTACCCTGGTTTTACATCTGGGATAACTCCACTGTTTTTAATGGAGTTACTCCACATTTATATCAGTATATAAGAGAGCAGAATCAAGCTCTTCAGATTTTGGAATCTGCACATGCAGGTTGGCATTCTGATGGAACTGCAGCTCCTATAGTATCAAGCCCTTTCCCAGTGTTCATATTCCCTTTTGCAAGCTGACCTGTGAGTGCTCATACATATATGCTTCGACAACTGGTCAACAAGATAATAAAAGAATTGTTATTTTTCACATATTCCCCTAAGGCTGTAGATGAGAATGCCAATAAATTGAACACCAGCATTTTTGTCAGCTTGTCATTAAATGAGGAGGAGTTGCTACAATGACATTTAAGTCAAGCAGACAGACAGAACAGAGATCAGCAGCAGCACACTGCAGCAAACTATAGCAGGATCAAAGAGCATGCATAGTTTAGGCAAGCACCTGCACATTTTCACAGAAAGCACAGCTGCAGCAGAATTAGACCTACCTATATTCCAGTGCTATAGCTTCCTATTATTAAAGGGATCATTACTGAATCTAACTCAAAGAGTCACAGGAATAGGGTGGACTGAGAAAAGTTATATTCAATGCATAAGAATTTTCAAGATTTTTCCCATCCCAAAGTCAGGACAAAAAAGTAAAAAAAACCCTCAATTTTTTGGCAAACAAACAGAAAATATCAGTTTGTATCAACTGAAACATTTAGTTTTGATCATTTCAAAATGTTTTGTTTAGATTTTGACTTTTCTAAAATCACCTTTTTTAGTCTAAGGTAATTTAAAGCATTAAGCATTACAAACCAAAAATATAGATCATTTGGAGCATATAGCCTATATGTTCATTTTCTTTTAAAATTATTGTAACTATCTCCATTCAATTCAAGAAATATGTATGGGAGCTCTCCAGGTCCCATAACATTGTTCCCATTATTCTCTCAGTCAAAGCCTTTTTAGAAGAGCTGGGTGAACTACAAGAAACAAACCTTCTCTGTTTGTGAATTTTCTGCAAACAGGTTGTGAATTGTAGAGTTTTGTTTGTTATTTGCAATTCTTTTAACCCTTTCCACAAACACACTTTAGCCTGTGCCTTGTTGTGTTATTAGCATCCTCATATTCTCATCATGCAGTGGATTAGTACTTGAAAATGCACTGACACAGGTTACACTGAAACCTTTACTGATCTCTAAATCATGGCAGGGGGAGTAATACAATCTTGCTGATATAAAAGTTTAGTTTTGCATAAGAACTGCAAACTCAAAAAGAAAAGAAAACACATCAACAGAGTGATACATTTTCAAAAAGCACCTAAAAGGCATATAAATCCAAATCCCAGTTTCAAAAGTGATTTAGGCACTTACAGTCCTAATAGACACTTTTGAAAATGGCACTTAGGTACCTTTGAAAAATTTACCCATAGAGTATTTTAATTCTAAATTGAATATTCCACACAGCTATAGCTGGGGAACTATTTTGCAAGTGGGTCAGCATTGTAGATGCATTTTGCCAATGTACACAGCATATTAAACAGCAAAGAGCTTACAAACAATTCACTAATGCACACAAATTTGTCAGTTTCATTATCTATATCATCTCCTAAACCCTCCCCATTTTAGGATACAATAAAAGACCAGCACAAGTGCCAAAAGTTTGGATTTAAACACATAGGTATAAAAGCCTTTGGAAAAGCCCACTTTGAAGTTGATCCTGCATGGAAACAAGATATTGAAGTTTACTCACTGACAGATTTTATTTTTTTAAATAAAAGATATCAATACTAACAGCAAGCAATGTGCATTCAATCCAAGACAGATAGGATAGGCAAAAATACTGAAAAACACTGCCAGCATCCTACAGTGGTTACTATTTATAGAAAGCCATAAATGTGCAGGAAAAGTTCTCTCAACAAAATCTATGAACAGAAAGATTCTTCAGAAAGCCTAATTCACTGAAAACTACAAATGTACAGCAGGAGAGGGGAACTACTACATTTCCTCTTAATTCTGCCACTTCATCCTGAGAAGGTTATCCTAATCAAGGGTATGAAATGGGACTAACTGCCATTCCTGATAACATTTGAGACATGAGACAGCGATGTCACATTTTCTAATTAGAAAGAAAACAGACCGATCCATCTGAATGAGAGATTCCCTCAGGGACAAGAACAGTTATCTATTGAAATAAAGATTTAACAAAATAAAGTGTCTCTACCTTCAGCCAGGATCAACTGCGCACAGCAGCATAAAATGGGTGAAGAGCAGTTACTTAGGAATGTTTTTTTTCTCTCAGAGATAGATGTAAAGTGGATATCCAAGAGCTTTGGTTGCAAGATATTTTAAATACAAAACCAGAGCTCATAATCTAAGTGACAGCAGATCCCTAATGGAAAGTATCTGTGGACATCCACAGAGAGGATGCTGGCTTCATTTTAGCCAATGCATGCAGGGCAAGAGTCAGATAACCATGGAAGGGCAAAGCTTTCCAAACGTTCTCTGAGCCACAAAGTAGTGCAGTTATAGATTCAGATCCTCAGATGTCATACATTGGGGTAGTTCCATTAGAAAATGGAGTTTTGCTAATTTACCCAAGATGAGGATTTGGCTGCAAGTATAAATGTATTCCCTGTCTCTAGAGTTGCAGAACTCCCTACACTGAGGAGCAGATGAGTTTTCCCATCCAAGGAGTGTAACCTGCTTCAGTTTTTTGGACACACTGTTCGATTGATACCCAGGATAGGCCCCTGGTAAAGGAACACACCATTTTAACCCTAACTCTCCAATTACTCTGAGAATTATTAATTTGGGACTGGCTGCTGACAAAAAAATGGAATTCTGCCACTTGGTTGTTCTATCCTGGTGAGGCAGCGAAGGAGACTACATTGGATAAATGGTCTGTAGGAGAGTGCTCCTGCAATGGTGTAAGGTAGGAGTGCTAGGCTGTATGGAACCTCATTCACTTGCTGACAGCTCCATATTAGTGATCAACCAGAAATTTATAGCCCCCTTAGATTTTCTTCTTTGGCTGATGGAATGTGATTAAAGGGTTCAATTCAATAAACACACTCAAGTCAGTGAAATGTCTACAATTGACTTCAGTTGATATTGGATCCAATCCTTAGTCCTATCCTGGAAAAAATACCATATAGCAGAGAGGCTGCATTTTCTCACCGATTCCACTTCTGAAAAGGGAGATTTTCTTACCAAGCTGTGGTATGCATAAATTAACTACAGAGCAGCTGCTACTGAAAGGAAAGTATCCATTCTGAAACTGAAGATACCTTCACAAGTGCTGACCATAGTAAGTGAGGGCCAGCACTCACAAAGGGGAATTTTCTCTATAATTGCACCATTATAATATGGGATTTTTCAGTGACACAGTGGGGGGAGATGCATTTCTGCAAACTGCCAGGTCATTTGCATTGTCCTTGCTGCTGTACCTGAGCTGATTTATTTTTGACGTCCTCCTATCATCTTAATGGAATGAGTTCCAATTGGTGCTGGTTCTAATGCTGAGTTACTGGATACTTTTTACTCCTGCATTTATTAGTGTTGTCTCATTTTGAAAAACAACATATTTCCTGTCAATAAACTTCATTAGTGGTTAGGAGTCCATTAAAATATTTCTTTAATTATGTGCCACAATTTCCTCTTTATACAGAAGGAGACAATATAAATTAGCGTTAATTTTGTGAAAGGACTGAAGATTCATAATGTTCAAATGAAATTTAAGATTTATCATCTATAGAACAATGCAAATCAGTCTTCTATAATCAGTTTCTGAAATGTAATGAATATATTATATTATGGCACTTAAAAATCCCCATCAAACTAAATGTTTCAGGGTCAGATTCTGATCTCTATTACCTTTGTGCTAAAATCAGTGGAAATGTTTTACATTTAGGTGGGTGTAATCAAAATCAAAATCTGGTTCATTATGTTTCCAAGTTCATAAAGGAATTTTAAAAAAGAAACACATTACCAGGTGCTACAAGTAGACAGGACCTGTAATAAATTTGAATACCAATCTACGTATTACAGTGGAAGATAATTTGTCTTCCCTTTGTTCCACCACCAATTTCTTCCTGGTCCCTGTAAAATGACCAACTGTAGTTTATGGGGTATTGTGTGATCTCTTCATGCTCTTGTTTCTGTGAAGATTCAGGTCTCGGAATTAAGTCTTGCTATTCATAGCAAGTTATTTCCTCATGAGTCAATTCCTCTGCCCCTTAATCATTGTTTTGTCTTTCTCTGAATTCCCTTCCTATTACTAGAGAAACAAGGTGGGTGAGGAGCTATCTTTTATTCTGCTGGTAAGATAGACAAGCTTTTGAGCTTACACAGAGCTCTTCTGTAGGCCTGGGAAACATACTCAGAGTCACAGTGAAATACAAAGTGGAACAGGTTATTATTCCTGTTACTGACATTATTTTTGTTTTTCGCTTAAAGCTCTGGACTGCAACTCAGGAAATGTGGTTCATTCCCAGGATCTGCTACAGAACTCCTCTGACACCTTGGGCAATCTCTGAGTCCCCATCCCCCCCATAAAATGTGGATAATACTACTTCCTTTCTCCGAACCCTGTCTTGTCTATGTAGATCGTAAGGTATTGAGGACAGTGTTAGGATTGCAAGCTATCGCTTTAAGAGTAGGGGACTTTTCTGCTCCTGCTTCCAGGCTACGGGGCTCTGTAGCAAAGTGTGCTATTCCACTCATTCTGAAAAGTGCCAGCTTAGAAAATGGGGGTGGGGTGGGGTGAGTTGTGCCTTTCTGTCTTGTTGTGCTTCTCTGTGTCTGTTTGTGGGTTCCTGTGTGTTATCGTTCTGAATTCTAAGAAATAACAGTGTTGCAATGTAACCATCCAATAACTGTATTCATATTTTTTATCTAATTTCTGTGTGCATATGCCAGGAACATAATAATAAGTTCTTACGGACAAGGACTGTCTCTAACTATGTGTATGTACGGCATCTACTACAATGATCCTGGATCTCAACTGGGGCCATGGGTCTATTAATTTCTATTAATACAAATATCAATTTACAGTAACAAGGTGTGCCTATTGGAGCACACAACATTCTATGCATAGTTGCTCTAATACAGCTACATAGAGCTTATTGACTTCCTTGTCTAAGTTTTTGCCACCAACATAAACTGCAAGCTCATGTCTATTTTTTGTGTGAACTCTAACTCTAAAGTCTTTTTAAAATACAATTAACAACATATGTAAAAGCAAATTTTTTGCTGTATGTGAGCTAAATCTAAAATGGCATATTTTAGCAGGATAAGAATATTTCCCATATGTTTTGCAGAAAAGTTCAACTTTGAAGCATAATAATCCATTACAAATACAATTTTATCTTGAAAATTAGAGGATCATGCAGCCACAATACAATGTGTTACTTAATCCTGAAGGCAAGCTCTTACATAAATTTAAGGAAGTGACACAAATCAGCAAAGGCAGAGAAATTCTTTGCTAATGCTGAGAGCTGAACTGTACCATTTAAGCAAGTTCTTGTGTTGTGGGTAGTGTGGAGCTGCCCTGGGCAGTTTAGGGAAGGATTGTGCTTTACGCAGATATAATCCTCCTCTGAGCTCCAAATTGTGAAAGGGAGTATGCAGCTTGCTACCCCTGCTTGCATGCCTGGCTGATTGCCTGGGCAGCCTCCTTCCCATCTCCCCTGGAACTATGTTTACCCTTAAGGGTGCATGGCAGGAATACTCCCTGTGCATGTGTGGGATTCATAAGGGGCAGAAGGGCTCTTTGCAACTTCCCAAACACAGCCAATGCACCTAGATCAAGGCCAATTTGCCCTTGGGAATCTGTCCTGTATTTATGATCCTTAATAATTGCAGATTTGCCCCTCCCCCTCCACTTTTTTCATGAAGTGAAAGTCAATGATACAGCACCAGGAAGAAGTTTGAATTTCTTACCTATCACCATTTTATCATAAAATTCTAACCTCGGACCAGATCATGACCCCTCACTCACATTAGTAACTGCTTGTCAATGTGAGTATTTATATATTTATAAATATGGCCCTTTTTGTTCAGCCTTATAGTTCGTATACAGACAACAATATTGGCATCTTGAATAAAGATCTGCAGCTTGAGACTTTAATTTACATCTGCTAAGTAGAAGTGTGGTTTTAAAAAGAGGAAAAGTGAAACTGACCATTAGGATTATGTACTTTCATATAAAACAAATACAGTAAAAAGGTGCTTTTTTTACATATGTTTGTGACCCATAGAAAAAAATAAAAAGATAGCAAAATCTCAAAAGGTACCATCATCAGGAACTTTGGCAATCAGGAGCTATGGTTCTTTGCAGTAGTTAAGTGCAGGAAGTCAAGGCCTGAGTTGGAGAGTATGTGCATACTTACGTTTTTCAGGTTGGCAGTACACAAATATTTTATGAAATAGATTGCTTACCATCATATTATTTATAAGTCAATATTTGGAGCACCTTATGCATTTTTGCTCCGATTGACAGATCAATGTGACTTTAACATGTCCCTCCTCTCTCCACCAACGTATCTGTAGTGAAATTCAGGTCAGCTGTAACAAAAAGTTTCTGCTTCCCTCAGCGATGGGAGATGTCTTTTTATTGTGATGAATGGCACAGTCTCATGAAATGTAGAAAGCAAGTCTTTCATTCCAGGAGTGTCTGCTTCCAGCAGGGTTTTTCTTCCATGACTACTCCCCCCAACCAAATTCAAACATAAACCTTATTACAAACATTGCACTAAACAAGATACAAGCCAATAAATAATTACACTGGGCTCTGTTCTGGCACGTGTGCTTTCAATGAGGACGTTATTCCTCCTGCAGTCTCACTGAAACAAGAACCAGTCCTATTGCTTGTTGTGTTATTGTTTGTAAGACAACACCGAGGAACCTGGAAAACATTTCTCCTATTTTATCCTCATTCATCAAAAATGCCTAAATTCGACACAACTAAAATGCATCTCCTCTTCCTTTTAGAAAGTGAACACATTGTGACCATCATGCATTAGATACAGCAGCTCACAGCAATTTCTTATATTGAACCAGATGAGAGGTTTTTCTTAACTGTTTCTAATCTTGAATATCACAGAAGAGAGCCATGGAATCCAGTGTGTAACTTGGTCGGAAAAAGAGGTCTCTGCTCTCCCCACACCAGTATCATTTGTAAATCTTGGCACCCAACTCTAGGTGTTCAGACTCATGAGCCAAAGGGAACTTGAGTCTATGATGCAAGAGGTAGGGTAATTAAGTCCATGAGCAGAATGCTACAGCTGTTCAGTAGCAGGTTCTCTTTTATTGCCTAAGAGATAGAACAGTGGCCTGGAAAGGCATATCTCTGCATAGCTAATACAGGTCTGAAGTGGCAGTCTGTCTTTTAATTATTAGCCGTATTTATTAAAAACAAACCTAGATTAATTATTGCTTCACAGTAAATACTATAATTAACTGCTTTGATTGTTTTCCCACGTCCCCAAAAGACACTTCATTACTCCAGTTTAACTCCTCCATGCAAGTCCCCCTGCAGTTCCAAGAAGTCTTATGTTGAAACAGTGCTGTAAGGAGAACAACACATCATCACCATACCATCACCATCATGCATCTGTATAGGGCTTTTCATCTTCCAAGTGATTTGCAAACAATAACAAATTAGTTTTCCAAATACACCTGCAGGGTAGATAAGAAAACACACCCATCTTTTATGAAAATATGAGTAATGCTAGAAAAAGGTTCTGCATCCAGTTATGTCAAACAGCCTCCAAAAGGACTGCACACTACAGTTTATGAAAATGCCCAGTCCTGGTACTGCAACATACAGAGCCTCTTGAAAACATTTCAAGACATTTTGTCCCTCATTTGAATTGGGGATCCTTTTGTCCATAAACTCAGAGATCTACCATTTATGCTGAAAGCAAACCTTCAATAGCTATCTGACGTAAGAGTGATGAGATCTGCTTTCTAGGTCCTTCACCAATGGTGAATAAGACCATTCCCCTTTTCTGCTAAGAGCTTGGTAGGAAACAAATATCATTTAATCCTCTAGAAGTTTTCTTTAATTTACAAGTGTCCCATAACTCTCAGACAATTGTTATTTCAAAGGACTTGACTCATTCTAGTCCCAAAATTAACTTAAAGTGTGGTAATCCCACCCAATTACTATTGAAAATTATGTAAACTGAAATAAAGATTGTCAAAGAGTTATTTACAGTAAGGGAATTACCTCACAATATGTCATGAATAATTATTTTTGTGCCCTGACCTTCCCCTCCCCATGCTTATTTAGTTGTATGCATATAGTATGCATACTATGTATGCATACGTGCATACTATGTATGCATACTATCATGCATAGTATGATAGTGCATACTATCTTTAAGCCATGCCAGCTTGAGAGGAAATGAAAAATCCTCTAGTAATTCCAGAACCAGAGTCATCACACAAGAGTTTAGCATGCTTTATAAAGAGAAATACATTACTTTTATTACTTAAAAATACTAAATGAATCTTTTAGCACTAGTAAAAGAACATTTCCATTCTGCGAATAAATCACAGCAATGTTGAATAATTCATAGCAGTTATATCAATTAGTGAGGGCCAGCATATTCAATCAGCCACAGTACATGGCAGCTAACTGTGAAACAAACTTGAAGAAGCTTTGGGGAATTGATTATCTAATAAACAAAAGCATTTATATCTTTTGTAGGAAATCTCCCTCTTGCTAGCAGTTCTCATTACTGTTACACTCATTGACCTACTTTCTAGGTCTTTTTTCTGAAGTTTAGGGTCCTCTTTGAATCCTAAAGCATTCAAAATAACAACTTAACCATAGTAACTTTTGAAAGAAACACAACTTCTGGAACTATAGGCAAGCTTTCCTTCTTCAGGTAACTGAGTATTATAGGTGGTGCTGTCAGCAACAAAGATTTTATTTTAAAGCTACATGTGTAAGTCACACTCTGTTTATAATATAGTCTCCCCTTCTACCTTTAACATTAAGAATATCTGATAGCACATGAATCAGAATTGACAAAGAGCAGGATAATTAATTCTGAATAAAGAGATGCTTTGGAATGTACTGCCGTGGTTTGCCAGTGGAATTAATGATGCTGATGGTACACATATACACTTAGCAAATATTTACTTGGCAAAAAAAATGTGAGTCCCTCAGTAGCTGATTACTCACATAACCATGTTGCTTGGTACAAAAGATTTCTGTAATATGATAAGGACAGAAGGGCTTTATGTTTACTGTTTTTCATTTACCTAAAAATCACAATTCCCTCAAAAGTTCCATCTGCAAATCATATTATATAATGATCAGGGTATCTGAAGAGGGAATCAATACAAGTCTTGGTGGGGAAATTGGATAGGTATCTGGAAGGATATATGAATAGATGACATGTGCAGACATGATCATAAGGATTGTCAATAGTTGCATAGTGGTTAAGTAATAGAAAACTGTCTCTGGGAGCTGCTGGGGAGCATTATCTCTGTGCCACCATTTCAGTGGATTCCTTTATGACCAGCAGCACTGCTGACCCCACTTCCTCTGAAGTAGCTAGCACTTGTAATTAGGACAGAGCAGTACTTTTTCTCATAAAGCATAAAACTATAATTCCGATGCTCCAGTGAAAGGGAGACAACCTTTTTTATAACTGGACAAGGGTTCATCACAGTCTGGCTAGTGTTGTACAGAGTACGTCACTTTACTGAGAAGTAGGGGAGTAGATGGAGCAGGAGACTGTTAATGGGAAAGTTTCTTATTTCTAGGTTACCAGTTCACATCTATCTTGTGGGGGGCAAGAGTTAATCACCTGAATTCTAGTTAGTGATGTACATGAAATGAAATGAGGTTGGTATTTCCCTGCGCAGCTCCAAGGCTTATATGTATTACACTGCGATCATGGTAAAAAAAAATTATCTTGCATAATACTTCTGTGATTGGTTGCATGCAATTGGGTATGTAAGACAGATGGCAAGCAGAACTGGTTTGGGCTTGTTGAAATTGATTCTGCTAAGTTCAAAACAAATGTTAAGTTAGCAGGGCAATTTAGCAAAAGAAAGCAACATAATGAGGGGGATTATCTGTCATGGTAAACCCGTGAAGAACCTCTCTAAAGTTTGGTTTAATGGTTTTTGTTGTTGTCAGTCCTGCCCTTAACAATCGCATTCAGCTACACAATATACAGAATATCTTTCTGTAGCGTAAAGATAAGGAACTTTGCAGATACCATTTACAAAACACAGAAAAAGTTATTAAAATTTGTTCTTGGTCCCCAAAGAAGAAATAGACTATACATTTCAAATAAAAATCTTAAATGTGTCTCTGTTGTAGCTGTTCAAAGATTGGTTGGTGGCACTTGTGAAAATGTCTTATAAGTCTTTGCTGTATAGTAAAGCTGAATATCTAAAATGGAGAAACAGGTTTTACTTCCCTGCTATAATAGGACCTGATTTTCAGAGGTGCTCAACAATCACAACTTCCACTTAAAATCAGTGGAGAGACTCAGAATCTCTGAACAAAGAGAGCATTTCCAGTGGTTGAACTTAAAAAATTATTTTCTGTTCCTGAGTATTACCGGTTCTAGCAGTATTCCCAAATACGAGTAATATCACTGAAAGCAGTTATTACTCTAGAAGTGGAATCAACTTTTTAAGTATGTCCACAATAGGTGAGAATCACATAGAGAAATCCCAGATTTCATTCTCTAGCTTTATGTGTCCAAGTTTGAAATTTTGGCCCAGTGATTAATTGAACGAGGTATTCATAGTAAACAATGTTCTCGAATTCCACCTGTTTTTCTTTGTACGTTATCCATGAACAGATCATAATTTTCACAAATGTGTTCATTATTCTAATTTAACTATTGTTTTGTGAACATTTCAGTTCATGGATCATTTACAACAGTCTACGGCAAGTTTCTGATATTAGAACTTTATGTTTGGTTAACTAAGTCACATGGGATTGTTTCTGTTTCCAGATTGGTGACTAGCTTTTGTAAAAAAACAGAAGGGAGCCTGAATAAATTCATACAAATTTGATTTAGGTAAAATATGCATGTACCCTAATAAGCAATAGCAGAAGATATGCAGGCCTAGGAAGGAGAGAGAAGTACTGGAAGTCAAGAAGAAAAGGAGGAAAATAATTTTGCTAACCACTTGGTAACTTCTTCCTGTCAAGGAGACATAATTACTCCCTTCATTTCCCTCTCAGATGAACAGAATACCTTGAGTTCAGTTCTGTTGTCAAACATATATAAATGATCTTTCCTTTCCAGAGATTAGCAAAACAAGTCCAGACCAAACAAAACAGTCTCACTGCTCTCTGTGGGTTAAATAGTCTTTTTGGCCTTTCACAGAGCTCTTTGACATAGTTCCCTTTTCTCTTCTTGTGGAAGAATCAGATTACCTCCTCCTGGGCACTGCTGAGGTGCAGGGGAATCTTTTCAATTCCTCTACTCTGGGTTCTGGCCCAGAAGCCCTGAACTATTAAAATCACCCAAAAAGCTCTTCTCTAGGGCACTTCCTGTGTGATCTCACAGTCCTTGGCCAAGAGACTATGGCTGAAGAGCCTGCTAACAGGTTTCTCTTGGCTGTTTCTCCAAGACTCCTACGTGGCTCAAGAATCTCCCCTAGATCCCACCTTCACCACAGACTCTTTAGGCAAGCCAGGCTTCTTATATTATTCTGGTACACTTAAATGAGCCTCTTGATCATGTTACCCCTCTGGGACTACAACTCCCAACTATCCTTCCTGGGGATTATATCTCCCAGCATGATCCTCCTTAAAGGGTCAAGGACTCCAATAGGCCCAAGAATCAGTGCACTGTAAAAACTTCTTTCATCTCAAAAACTTTCACCTCCCATAAGTACTACCAAAGGTTAATATGGTTCCCTTAGCTTTAGTACTAACTGATTTATATAATCCCTGGTTATAGGAAAGGAACTGCTTGAGGTGCTCCCCACTCACATGTCCTCTGTCATCCTATTTGAAACTTGATCCATGCACTGGAATCTAGATGGGCAAAACAATTTCCAGCTACCTGAAAAAGGGAAACACACTTCTATTTTTCTTTCTTGATCTATAGTTATTAGCTTAAAGACATGAGCATGTTGCAGAGACTAATAGATAACATATGCACTCGGGACAGAATTTCAGTGATCATTAGTGTAAAATGGCATTGTAGTAACAGGTTATTAATATTGCTATATCAAAGTAGTGTATTTAAATGAGCTAACCATTTCTTGAAAGCCAACAGTATCTGTGGACTTGAGAAGCAGCCTTTAGCAGAAACTCTTTTGTCTAAAGCTGAATAATAAATGTTTATATCAAAAGATTTAGGGCTTCTTTCAAGAAGCATGTTTATAACTCAGTTGACTTCAGCTGGCAGATGGTACTTAAATAAATTGTTTGCTGTATGACAAGCCTTATGCCTTATGGCTATCATATTTTTCCCTGCTATAACTGGAGTCTGCCCTAATCTGCTCCCATTTATCATGTTTTCTATTTCTAGAAACCATTAATGACTGCTTCTTGGAGCAGCTAGTCCTGGAACCACAAAGGGAGAAGGAATTCTTGATTTAGTACTAAGTGAAGCACAAGATCTGTTCCAAGAGGTGATTACAGTGGAATTGCTCTATATTAATGACCATAATATAACATGTTTGTGTAGGTCTGTGGGGGGAGGGAGGGAAGAAATGCCAAAGAAGCCCACCACATAAGCATTTAACTTCAGAAAGAGGAACTACACAAAAACGAGGAAGCTAGTTAAACAGAAATTAAAAGGAATAGTCACAAGAGTGAAATGCCTACAAGCTGCATGGAGACTTTTTAAAAACCTAATAATAGAGGCTCACATTAAATATATATCCCAAATTTAAAAAAAAGGAGTAAGAAGACCAAAAAAAATGTCAACATGGATAAATAACAGAGTAAAATAAGCAGTTAGAGACAAAAAGAAATCATTTAAAAATTGGAAGTCAAACCCTAGTGAGGAAAATAGAAGGAAACACAAATTCTAGTAAGTCAAGTACAAAAGTAAAATTAGGCAAGCCAAAAAAATAATTTGAAGATCAACTAGCAAAAGACTAAAAAACTGAGAACAACAACAAAAATGGTGGGACCACTGAACAATTGAGATGCTAAAGAAGCACTCAAGGGAAACCAGTTAATTGGTCATTACGGAGAAGCTAAATGAATTCTTTGCATCAGTCTTCACTGCCGAGAATGTTTGAGAGATTCCTGAGCCATTCTTTTTAGGTGATAAATCTGTACAACTTTCCCAGATTGAGATGTAGGTAGAAGAGTTTTTGGAACAAATTGATAAATTTAACAGTACGAAATCATGAGGACCAGATGGTTTTCACCCAAGAGTTCTAAAGGAACTTAAATATGAAATTGCAGCACTTCTAAATCTGGTATATAACCTATCACTTAAATTAGTTTCTGTACCAGATGATTGGACAATAGCTAATGTGACACCAATTTTTTTTAAATTTAGCCTGTAAGCCTAAATTCAGTACCAGGAAAACTGGTTGAAACTATAACAAAGAATAGTTTATCAGATACATAGATAACATGATTTGTTAGGGAAGAGTCAATATGGCTTTTGTAAAATCATGCTTCACCAATCAATTGGAATTCTTTGAGGGGGTAAACAAACAAGGGTGATTCAGTGGATATAATATATTTGGATTTTCAGAAAGCCTTTCACAAGGCTCTTAAACAAAGTAAGCAGTCATGGGCTAGAAAGGTCCTCTCATGGATAAGTAACTGGTTAAAAGACAGGAAACAAAGGGTAGGAGTAATTGGTCAGTTTTCAGAATGGAAAGAGGTAAATAGCGGTGTCTCCCAGAGATCTGTATTGGAACCAGTGTGGATCAGCATATTCATGATGACCTGGATAAAGAGGTGAACAGTGATGTGGCAAAGTTTTCAGATGCTACAAAATTACTCAAGATAGTTAAGTTCAAAGCAGACTTCAAAGAGTTACAAAGGGAACTCACAAAACTGGGTGATTGGGCAATGAAATGTCAGATGAAATTCAGTGCTGATAAATAAGTTCATAGAGAATAGGTCAATCCATGGCTATTAGCCATGATGTTCAGGGCTGCAACCCCAAGCTCTGGGTATCCCTAACCTACACAGCAAAGAAAAATCCACAGCTGGCCCATGCCAGAAGATTCAAGCTTACAGGGCTCAGGTTGCAGGGCTGTTTCATTGCTGTGTAGACTTCTGGGCTTAGCTGGAGACTGAACTCTGGGATCTTCCCTCCTCACAAGGTCCTAGAGCTTGGTTCTAGCCCAAGCTTAGACATCTACACAGCAAAGAAACATCCCTACAGTCTGAGCCCCCTAAGTCCTGTGAGCTGCTATGGGCCTGACACTTGGGTTTTGTTGCTGTGTAGACAGGCCCTCAGCCTCTGACTTCCATATGTTGGGACTAGATGGTGAGGGATCAATCACTTGCTGATTTCCCTGTTCTGTTCATTCCCTTTGAAGCATCTCACATTTACCACTGTCGAAAGAGAGATACTGGGCTAGATGGACCACTGGTCTGACCCACTCTGGCCATTCGTATGTCTGGTGCAACTTCTTAACATTTTATTTTGAAAATCGCTCTCATTTTGATGGAGCCAGCCAACTTAACATTAACGAGTAAACATTAAGATTTATGAGGTATCTGCAGCTGCTGTATGATCTGCTTTGAGGCTACATAAAGGTAAGTAAGTATATTATAGAAGGATCACCAAGTGGGGATTTTCAAACACTTATCAGACTATGCTATAGACAGCAAAATTTCCCTGTACTTTTAAGAGATTCATAGATGTTAAGGCTACTAGACCCCATCATGATTATGTAGATTGATCTAGGAAATATCTTTGGTAAGTGTGTGGTAGCAATGGGCAAAAGCTGATTTCATTGTTTCTTCTATACATGTATGCAATCATGAAGATGGTCACATAGTATTATAGGCAATTTTAGGTGGACAAACGTCATATTTAATTACTATGACCTTTGCAAGCAAAAACATGTTACCCCACTATCCTGAATGTTGATGTTCACACTGTTCTGCCTAGCAGGCCATCACCTGACTTGACATTTTTCTTATTTGCAAATCAAGCCCTTTGAATGGCCTCCAACTCTATTTGGCTCTACAACTGTCACCAGAAATCAATATAAATGTTTGAAGAGGAAAGTGTTTTCTCTTTTTTACATTGTTGCTTTTGGCATGAATCTCTCTATAAATGTAGAGAAACAGCACCTGAAAATGGTGTTAAGTTATCATATCCCAGTAACTTCATACAAGTGGAATCCTATCCTCCCAAATAAACTAGTAGCTGAATATAAACCATTCTTTGGAAAGATGGGGAAAATATGAGTTACTTTGATTATCAGTTATGTGCACTAAAAGGAGAACTAATATCACAGGGCTGTCAGTTCCAAGCAAAAAAGCAACATGCATCCAAATTAAAAATATAATCTGTTAAGGATCTGTTATGGTCTGTTTCTGAGCACAGATAGCCACAAACTAAAGAAGAGAGAAAACACCCACTGGGGTTATATGTCACTGGTTGGCAGCGGTGGCAGTGTCTTTAATGTATGACAGTATAGCGAAGTATCATTAGTCCTAGGTCAACATATTCTTACTGAATGATAGTAAAACCTTTCTGACAGTTCTAAAATAGTTATTCACCTTACTGCTTTTTTCCCTTGCTAGTTGCACATTTGTAATTCCCATACATTTGGGAACAAGATATGCACAACCTATCTATGCACTTACACTTCCCTAATCACATCCTAACAATTAATATCCCTCTCATGTAAATTTTGTGGTACATTTAAGGTGTCTGCTGGATTGCAGGCAGCCAAAGCCTCAGGAAGCCATTCTCTTTTACAACCATATCAGCAGCTTCAAGGAAGTCTGGCTTCATAAAACTAGTGGAGTTAACTTCCACTGCCATAGCTTGTGTGCAGTTCACCAAAACAACTCCAGTGGCAAATAAGTATTTAGGAACTATAGTATTTGAAAAATTTCACCACCATCTAGGAAGGAGCTAGTATTAACAGTTCTTGGTCGCTGCCACAGATACCATTTAGAGACCCATGACCTCAGACCTGACCATGGAGAAGGAAAACATAGATCCAGATGGTGCCAGCACCACTACCCAGACACTCACAACCCTCTTAGTGCCGTCACAGAAGGACTATGTGAGACATGACTCAACCCCAGCTGCCAAATTTTAGATTGTAATATATAACCCAACTGACACTGATATGAGACTCTTGACATGTTGAAATGAAAAAAAGTGATGGCAGGAGCACTTAATGGTAGTGATCTAAGCATCTGAAATATCTGAATCAGCCTCAAAAATGAGGTTAGACATATGGCTGTCTCTGTAGCACCAGCTGAGGTTTAGAAAGCAAAGCCAACAACAAGATCTAGTTTGGTCAGCTCTTAATTTTGCTGCTGCCTCAGCTCCTGCTCAGAGAACCATAATGTTACTGGCACTTCTCATGAAATAATTTTACTACTCATGGGGAGTAAGATTGACAGAATTGGCCCCAAAGACGTGTGTTTTCATTCTTTTTTAACAAACTTATTTTTATAAATATTGGAATTATATTAGCTCTTTTCCCATTACCTTGTACTATACCTGCATCAAAAAGCACCTTAGAACTAATTACTGGTTTCAGCAATCTAGTTCAGCTGTTTGGTCCCTAGTCTCACCTCATTCACACATATAACCCCTTAATCTCTGAGGTTACTTATATTAAGTTTACTTGTGTTTATTTTACTCAAATGCTTGTTTCTGAAACGTTATCCCAGCTTTTCCTGTCATAATAACACCCACAACTGTCCTGTCAATAGTCTACTTATCAAACACTGATGCAAAGGAAACAAAATCTTCCAATATTTCTTTTCAGTAATCAATAATTTCATACTTATTCATCCAATATATTCAGGGATATTAACAAACAAAACAAATCCAAAAAGCTTCTTTAGCAGTCTGTGCCTCATTCGGTCTTTTTGCATTTTGAATATTATTTTTATATTCTTGGTTTCTCTTATAAAACTAAAAAGGATTGGAGTTTCTGGCTCCCTATAATTTCTAGAGCTCTCTTCTTGCTTATCATTAACATAACATGTCACTATCCTACACTGTTTTTCAAAGCCTTATGTTCAGTTTTGCATAGCATTATACATTTCTTCTGAGCCAGCCCCCAACATTTTGTGTAGTATCACTTGCTAATAAACATGTCCAATAATATTATGGATTTTTGATATTTTTAAAAAAGTTTAATTTGTTCAGGCCCAAAATTCCCTCCAATAGTTGACATCTGGGAAATTATTAGACTTTTCTCATCATTTCCCAAGTTATCATAAACAGTGGCTTCAGGTCCCATATTCAACCAATTCAAATCTAAAGCATTATTCTCATTCTCCCTAATGCTATGTATTATAAAAATAGATAATCTACAAAATTAACAAAACTAGCTCCTTTTTAATTATTTGATGTTCATTGAATACTCTAACTAATCTAAGATAAATTGAAATCCTTAGTTATTCCTGTAGCTCCCAATCTAATGACATTTGGTTATCTCCAAAAGCATTTCTGAGAAAGCTTCATCACTCTGATACAATGGATGGTAAATATTTCCTATAAAGGTATTTTGGCTTCAGTCCAAGAAAGCACTTAAACACATGTTTAATTATAAACATGTGAGTAAAACTACTGAAGTCAATGAAACAAATCACATGCTTAGAATTATGCATAGACTTGTATACATTCCTGGATCAGTGCTTAGATACTTTGTCAAGACAGTCCAGGGTCTAGATTGTAATCCAAAGTGCTCCAGTGTAACTTGGTTGCCTTTGGTGAGTGTAAAGTGAGAGGAAGTCACTAACATAACTGACTCACATGTTTATTAAAGGCCTTGTAGACAGGGACAAGGTCCATAAATTGGACTCGCAAATGGCGAGGCAGCCACATTACAGCTTGATCCAATGGCATGATGTGTTCTCAATGCTCTGTCATAATTAATAGCTGGACATCGTCATGAGGTTTTTTCTTTCTAAGTGGCTTTTAGGGTCAAACCCAGGGAGCATGCATTATAGTAGTCTAGCATGGAGTGATAAAGGAATGTATCACCATAGGGAGGTGTTCAAACAGTCCCTGAGCCAAGAGTAGATGAGAAAAGTAATGTTATCTGACATCCATGAATAGAGATGAATCCAACAAAACCCAGATGTTGTCAGACATTTTAATCTCTACCCAAAAGTAAAAATCACTAGGTAAAGTCATTGCCTTTCAAGAATATTGGAGTTAAAAAAAACAGAAACAATATAACAAAACAAACAACCCACAACTTCAAATGTTAGAAATTCAGGAAATATAGATTTCAAACCAAGCATCCACACTATCTGAACTCTTTACACAGGAAAAAAATAATCAGAAACTAATACTACCTTGTCCATCCATAACAGAGTGTTATGTTATCAGCGAACACAGACATTGGAGAGATACTTAGCTATAGCCCAGATAATGTCTAAATTATTTCTATTGACCCTCCTGAAGAGACCGAATAGGCCCAACCAATTAGAAACTCATAACCACTGCTATATGGCCAGCATCAACCAACCCAGCTAAGAACTGAAAACACCACCACAAAAATTCAACAAAATTCCCAGTCATTCAGATAGTGGAAAAAATGACAAACACACACAACATTGATCCCATTGGTACTTGCCCAGACAGGTGGTGACAGTGGCATATTCAAGGGTTTTCACTTTTTCCATAATATTTCACATAGCTTTAGTTACTAGACCTTTAAAACGTGAATCTGTTTTCAAGGCCCTTCTCGTAGAGCTGAAGAGCCTACAAATCATTAAAGTTGCTATTAATTTGAAACACTTTCTCTGTGCTCTTAATAGTGCATTATACCAGAAGCAGAAATATTGCTAAGCAACAGAACTAAAACTTATTGTCCACCAAAACTCTCAAAGAGCTAATTTTAAAATAAAATTAGGGATCCAGATGATTAGTCTCAGGGGAAGAGTTGCAAACCTACCTACTTGGAAATATCCCCTAGAATAGATAAAAGTGGGGAGGAGCAAAAAGCCTTTTTATGTGCTTCACTCCTGGCAACCTACACCCACCCATCCCAGGAGTGATTAGAAGCCTGGCCATTAGTCATGACTACCAGCAGACATCGTTTAGCCTAACAAAACCAACATGCACAAACTTGCTTGCATTTCTTCAGAAACTCTAGCCAGTAGCTTGCTGTATCTCTGTGTTGCAATACTGATGCAGAACTGAGTATTGCCCCCTTCCTCCCCCCAATTCAAAAATTGAAAAGTATTCCATAAAAGTTGAAAGGAAAGATGTTCGATACCATTTGTAATACATATGCTTCATCTGGAATTTTCCACATCATTTCCAGGAGTCATGTTTGCCATATGCCTTAGCCCTTCTGAAGTACCAAATGCCAAAGGTTTTTTGAAATATGCAACTAATGAAAAAGTAGTAAGACAAACAAAGACTAGACATTTGACAACCTCCAAAACTCTTTGTCTTAACACAGATAGGGCTTTGCCATATAATTAAAATATGCTTTGGAATAATAATGTGGAGTTGAAGAAAAATAGCAATTTCATATAAAACCAAATGACTTTCTAAAAGCCCATAAGTGCAGCAACCCAAGCTGTGATCTCATGAGTAAATCTTCCTTAATGATACTGGTTTTATTAATAATTTGCAGAATTGATGGGTAAGAGGGTAATAAGATCATAACTATCAACTGTGTCTTATCTTTATGGGTGACTCAAGTGAGCATATAAAATTGGCTTTTAAACTGATCTATAGGACAAAAATTTTTCAAGCCTACAACTGTCTGGAATTGAAAGTGCTGCAAGTGTGGGTGCATCTCCTGTGAGCTAAATCTGAAACATTTAAAACCCTCTTCAGCACAGGCTTCTAAGTGTGATGCAGATGAAAAGCAGTTTTTGAAGCCATGAAATCCTAACAAATTTCACAGTATAAAGCAAAGTGCCTTTGACCTTCTGTAGAGATTTTACATAAGAATCCTATGCATACCCTGTCTCTCTATACTAAACTGTGGTGAAAGAACCACATTGTACAAAAATGTCCAGATAATCCCTTTAGGCTACACTGAATAAAATATTGAATTTGCTATATAATTTTAAGATTTGGACAGATCCCATAAGCGATATTGTGAGATTTTTCAGCCAAAATATGGATCCCTCCGCAGTGTTTAACATTACTGTTGGACACAAAAAGATATTATTTGCCATTAGATGAACTCTTTTCATTTAAAGTGACAAGAGCATCTTTACTAATCCACTACAAAGTGGAGAACAGCACTTCTGAAGCTCATTAGTATGGCTTTTTTGTGCAGTCTGATTAGCTCTTGCTGTCACTTCTCCTTATGTGTTTTGGAAATATAGAATTATTGGCCTTAGTTTCAACGGAGTAGTTTAATCATTAATTAAGTATTGGTGCTTAATGAACAATATCGTACTTTCTTTGATTCCTATCATGATAAATCATATATAATCTGATATACAGTGATTTTTGGCTAGACATCAAAGCTGATTAAAATTAAAGAAGAAATATGGGAAATAAAAATGGTTACCTATAAAAGTAACCTAACATTATGTGTCCAGTCATTGTAGCATATGAGCACTACAAATATTCATTTATTCCAATACTTGCAAAATGCATATGTTAAAAGCAGGCAGAGTTGAAAGGCAGGGTATTTAGTGGAGACAAATGTAAATTTCACTGAACCCTCTAAATTAAACCAAAATTTTCAAAATGTGCCCACTAATTTAAAAATTGAACTAAAGGATGCTGTGCCTCAGTTCTCCCATCTGTAACATAAATATCTAATACTCCCCACATTTCAAATCACTTTAGGAATCTCATATTAAGAAATTTTTTATGTTACTGAACATGTCTTATAATTTTGTTTGTCATTGACTTGTGAAGCCAGTGTCAGAGCTGGAGTGTAACTCATGTCTTGTTTGACTCTCCTTTTCTAATCAGGAGACATTTTCTCTGTCTCAGTACTATTTTGCAGGGGTAAATTTAAACTGCATAGTTCCACTGAATTCAATGGAACAACACAGATTTGCATCACCTGAGGATTCGCCTTTAAGATTTCAAAGCTGGGCACCTATGTTAGATCTGAAAAAATCCATTTTCAACCCAAATCAACGTTTAGCAGCCCACCTGTTGGACAAGAAACCCTAACAAGACATATCACACCAGCGTTCCATACTCTCCACTTGCCCTCTGGTCAGTTCTGCTTCTAAGTCATGGACATAATCTTTAAAGCCCTTCTTTGGGCTGGTGCCTAGCTATCCCAGTTCTGCAAAGAGATGCATGTACCTGCCCCTATATGATTTTTCTCTACAGTGCCTAGCACAATGGAACTCTTTTCTCAATTTGTCACTAGGAAATACCATAAGTAATGAAGTATTAAGAAATGATTAATAATTTCTTTACAGGATTTGGGTCTGGGAGACCTGTTCTTTCCAGTCCACTACAGAAGCTGAGATCAATGGAGATGCTATGGCTGAAAGAACAAAGGCTGAAATATTGTGGAGCTGAGGGATGTGCTGGTGATAAGGAGTTCCATGAACAAAAGCCTTTAACTGAGATAAGGATGAGCGAGAGCCTTCCACCGTCCTCTATGACGCACAAAGACCTATTTTTAGTGCAAACCTCCCCTCAATAACAATGGCAAAAAATGGCTTGCCAATATTTATCATAAATACACTCTATTTCCCGTATTCACCACTACCCTCAAACATCGAACACCCACAAAACATGATAATAAACTGCCCACTCAGTAGTCTCCCATTTAAAAGAAAGAAAGAAAGAAAGAAAGAAAGAAAGAAAGAAAGAAAGAAAGAAAGAAAGAAAGAAAGAAAGAAAGAAAGAAAGAAGGTATGAGTGGACAAAAATTATGTGAATCTAGATGCTGCATGTAGTACACTTAAGATCCCCCAATAATGGGCAATTCACAGACAAAAATCCTGTATTTGCATATGCAGCTATTTATGTGTCTAACTACTTATTTATGCACATAGTGTAGGGCTGGGAAGAAAGAGAGTGACTGGGGGAGGATGGTACTTTGATTCCCCCTTAGTGGACTTCAAAACTTGGGGAACCTGGTACAGGGAGTTGTGACATTGCACTCCATATGCTTTATGAAAATATGTTTATGAATGTGAATATGATGTAACTGTAATATACTTTATGCAAAAGGTCTCTTGTACAGTATCATTACAAACTTATAATCTACCGAGTGTGTTCATCCTTTTTGTTTGCATGTATTATTTCCATGTCTGGAGTTAGGAGAATAAGATATAAACTTGTATTACTGATGTAAACATATTAAGTGGAAGCCATTAAGGGTGCTCCAGAAACAATCAATTGTAAATTACCCTAGTTACTTGAAAGCCTTCCTGTGTATGTGTGGGCCAGCCCATGGGGAATGGAGGCTAGGGTCTTACAGTGACATGTGACCATGTCACCTGATAATGAAATCCATCTTAAATCTGGTGCTTTTCCATTTAGAAGGAGGGGTGGGGACCCAGAGAGACAAAAGATTCCTGCCTTGTGCCAAAGCTATAAAAGAGGGTGGAGCAGGGCAAGAGGGGTGGCCAGTCACGAGAAAACCCCTGCTTACCACCTGAGATGTCTGCTGGATCTAACAAAGACTGTATCAGTGGAAAGCATTGGGCCCAGACTAGGAAGGGGTCTAGTCTGTGAAAGAAGCTTATTGGAACATTTTGAGGGTGAGATACTACCTGTAATCAGTTTCTTAACGTATTAGACTTAGATTTGTGAGTTAGTTTTATTTTGCTTTTGTGACCTACTTTCTTCTGTCTGTTTTTACTTGAAACCACTTAAATCCTACTTTTTATACTTAATAAAATCTTAATAAAAACTTTTGTTTATTAATAAACAGAGAGTAAGTGATTAATACCTGGGGGAGCAAACAGCTGTGCATATCTCTATATCAGTGATAAAGAGGGTGAACAATTTACAAATTTACCTTGTCTAAGCTTTATACATTGTAAAACAGATTTATTTGGGGTTTGGATCCCATTGGGAGCTGGGGGTCTGGGTGCTGAAGACATGTAACCTGATGAGCTGTTTTTAGTTAAAGTCTGTGGCTTTGGGGGTGTGGCCCAGATCCTGGGTGTTGCAGCAGGCTAGCATGCCTGAATCAACAAGGCAGGGTTCTGGAGCTCCAACCTGGCAGGAAAAATGGGCTCAGAGGTAATTTCAGCACATCAGACGACAGTCCCAAGGGGATCTCTGTGACTGAACCCATCACAGGAGTAAACTGGGGAAAAATTTACTCAATGGCAGAGAAGTACCAAGTCCAGGTGTGAGAGCCATGTCATAGGAAAAAGAAGAGAAAGGCTTAGATGAAAGGCTATATTCATTTTTAGAGGAGGCTGGCACTAGGGGAACAAGGATCAAGTTCTTCTCAGCAGTCTCAAACAACTCATATATTGGTGGGATTTTTTTCCTTGTGAATGGTTCAGTCAATCTTATCCTGCACACAGAGTATCTATGCATTTATGGTTAGTTTGCTTCAGAGAATCCTAGTTGAGCCTAAACAAAGAGCCCCAGGCAGCCTGAGTCTTACATGTTATCTTCTGGCAAGAACAGTTTTGTTCCCTCAAGCCCCATCCAAACATACATGCATTTTTAATTCACACTTTCTCCCCTTAATTTGACAGTTCTAACCCCTTAGGCAGCCAGCTAACGAAAACTAAGGCAGAAGACAGGAAAGGAAGGCGACAAAATGCCGCCCACAATTAAAAAAAAAATACCCACACACTTAAACAAATAACAACAACCACCCTCCTCAATTTGTTACTGATTTTGATTCTAAGTTTCAGTGACACTTTGAAGCATTATCTACATGCACAAAACTAAACAATTATCCACTGTGATCCATGTAGCTAAACCAATAGTTCAAATATAAGAGAATAATGGTGTGCCATTCATAACACCAACTATATCCCATTATAAATATGTAAAGCAGACACCACTCCAATCCTGGATTCCTCTAAACTGCTTGTCACTTGATCTGACATCTACAAAGACGTATGACACCATTGCTGTACCTCACAAAAGCTTATGCTCAAATAAATTTGTTAGTCTCTAAGGTGCCACAGGTACTCCTTTTCTTTTTGCAGATACAGACTAACATGGCTGCTACTCTGAAAACATCCCAATTCAGGATCCCAAATCGTTCCAAGAACATATTCAAATTTACCTTTGTTTTTCCCCAACCCTGCAAACAGATTAGCGTGGGTGAACCCTTTAGCTTGTGGAAAGCCGCACTGAAGACTGCAGGATTGGAGGGTAGGTGGCAAAGTAGCTTGTTTTTTGCCTTTTTTCCACTTTGTATTTCTCTACACCCACTCCCTGCTTCCTTCCATCAACTAGGACCAGATATTGTCCACATCTCTCCGAATCTTATCAGTTCTCCATATATAGTTTCAAATCTCACCTGGGAACATCGTTTTCATTTGTCGATTTCTCTTAATTTCTCCCTCTTTAATTTTTTTATGTTTGTAACAGTAGTTGCATGAAGTGTTAATCAGGGTTCAGTTTGTACAACAGAAGCTAATCCCAATGACCTGGTATTGTATCTTAATTAATACATGTGAAACAGAAAAGAAGGGGTGAAATCTTGACCCATTGAAGTCCATAGCATTGATTTTATCCATGATGTTGAGTAACTGTAGCTGCTCAGATCTGAAAATGTTGTCCAGAACTTCTATTGACTTTATTGGAAATCTATAGAATACAGCCCCACACAGTGTCTTGCAAATTTGCAATGGGCTTAATTTTCTTCTCACATTAATATAAAGCAGGAATAATTCAAAGGAATGGAGTTATAGTGGGATAAAAATGGCCTATGTGAAAGGAAAATCAGGCTCTGAATGTCCCAAAAGAAGTTCATTCTCTATGAAAGATTCCTCCATGCACATTAGTGCACCTTAACAACCACGTTAGTGCTTTATGAGACCCATTTTAAAGGCAGTGCTGCACGGGAGCAACTGCAGAGTGAGACAAAGCATGTCTTCTCCAGGGAGTGATGCCTCACCAACTCTAAAGCAAGCCTTCATTATTGACGATAATCTTGGAGAATCGATTGTGCCATCTTGAATAGGAATACAGAAACTGGACATGTCTTTTACCTTCAAGCCAGCCAAGTGTGTGATGGAGCTTTTCTAACTATAGCTGTATCTAACACACTGTTTCTACAGTATAGAAACTATAAGTGTGTGTCTGTTTTGGTGAATGCCCTGTTCTTTCATTAGCAGTGATGTCTTTTGTTATAAATAGGCTTGGCAGACTTGATTTTTTTTAAAATATAATTTCAATGAATAACATAAATTTTATTTAATGAAAATAGACACTAAGATAAAAATAATTAAAGCTTTATAACCATTAAAGCCACAAACTGTCAACATCATATGTCAAAATAGATGAAGTAAACTCCCTTAAATCAAACTATTTTCTCTTGCAACATTTTTCTGACATTGACTTTTTATAAATTTCAATGATTTTCTATGGAAATATTTTATCATAGATCCCTAATCTTGAATAGTATTTACTTATTTTTCTTCTTAAACACTTATTGTTCTGATAGCCCAAGGATTTTCAAACATTTAGACAATGTGGACTTCATGTTAATAGATTAGGTCTCGTGGACCACCTCCCCTTTCAATTTCCTAATCACTCGCCCTATGGTACCCACTGCAACTGCTGATGTGGAAAAAATTGAAATGAATTGTTGTGACGTACTTGCAACTGTCTTTAATATGATCAGTTCTCCAGGCCAGTTCATCAGCTGAGCACATAGTAAATGGGGGATTTGTGGGTAAAGCAGGATGATCTGTATGTGTTAAACATCCACTGGCATGTGAAAATGCAAGATTCTAATCTAGAGAGACAGAGGGTGCATGAGCTGGATTTCTTTAGGTACACCTATGGTGCTTGCAGATTGGCTTGTGTGTGACTGTGCATTATAAGATCTGTGATGCTTTTGCATAGGCACTAGCAGAGATCTTTCATTACAAACATTAACGATGAAGTTATTGTGTCTTCTAAACTCAAGTCTGTGTAAACTTCCTAATATGTGCATGGTATCTGTGAGTGAATTAATCAACATATCATATTGATTGGCTCTGCATCTTCAGTGAGCACTGACGTGTTCTTTTCTCAGCAACATCCTTTAGGTGAATCGGTAACTTATACAGCCACGCCTTTTCTTCTTCTTGTAGCAGAGGACAATGTTGGGAAGATTAATTTATTACTTAGAATAAGACAGACCCCTATACTGTATATAGTGATATGTTTGCTGTTTGTTCTCAGCCTTTCCATATTGTCACCCCATATTAAAAGAGAAAAAAAAACACATTTCAAATATTCCATGAAATGGATTACACATTTGAAGTATTGTGAAATTGGCACATTTCCATTATCATTAAAATATGTCATAACAACATATTTGCATCGTAAGACACTAAATATATACTTTAGGAATCATGCAATCTGTCTAATTTCAAAAGAACCAATATATATTTTGCAAGATATGATGATTCATAGATTCATAGATATTAAGGTCAGAAGGGACTATTATGATCATCTAGTCTGACCTTCTGCACAATGCAGGCCACAGAATCTCACCCACCCACTCCTGCGATAAACCTCTAACCTATGTCTGAGCTATTGAAGTCCTCAAATCGTGGTTTAAAGACTTCCAGGAGCAGAGAATCTTCCAGCAAGTGACCTGTGCCCCATGCTACAAAGGAAGGCAAAAAACCTCCAGGGCCTTTTCCAATTTGCCCTGGAGGAAAATTCCTTCCCGACCCCAAATATGGAGATAAGCTGAACCCTGAGCATATTGGCAAGATTCACCAGCCAGATACCCCGGAAAGAATCCAATTTTATGACAGTTGTATTACTCCCTTCTTCCATCCTATATAGCTATGGGGGAAGGGTTGCTTCTTCATTCTGTAAGTTGATCTTGTTTCCTGATTATTCTGCATGATCTCATCCTTGTACCTTTGCAGCATTTTTTTCCTTTCAACTGGGAGAGGTGGAGATTGTGTCAATTCTGAGATTGGTATTAATGCAGTTCTATTAATCAGCCAATAGAGGGAACTCCCAAACCTGGGTCTCTGGCAAGATAATGGGAGAGATAATGGGCTGGTGCCAAGACACTTTCCTGACAATCAGTTCTTTCTTTCCAGTTTATTGTTACTGTAACTATTATGAATGACCTAGTTACAATCTGTATCATCTCGAGTAATGTAGGAAAGTATCAGATCCAAAGAAACTGCCAATTTAATCTGTAATTTCCAATTTAGAAAGCAGCCATATCCCCAAGGAAAAAATGTGGACCAGTTTCCCTTCTCCAGTAGCATAACATAAGATAACTGGGACTGAAGTATTATAAAAAAGACTTGAAAATTAATAGGTAATTTCCAACATAAGAATGAATCCTCTAACTTTTATATGGCTTCTTTGCCTAGAAAAATAAAGCTTAACTGCCACAACTTTAAAGGACTTATACAGAAAACATGGAGGTCTATTTTAAAACCCACACATAGACAAAATTTACTGTGTGGAAATATTTGATTGAATTGACTTACAAGAGTCATTTATAAGTACAGGTGGTGCACAAGACTCCAGGGCTTGAATTTCCTTACCCCAGAACAAAACTTGGATAAGCAAAATCATTTAATTCCTATTCATCGCTTCCCACTGCCTGCAGCATCACTGATGTTCAAAGGGATTTCCACATTTTCCATCTGATGTCTCAAGTGCAATACATCCCATAAGTTTTCCTCTATTGATTCTGGGACTGGCATTCAAGAGCTTTCTGAATGAAGTATGACATGAGCTGGATGAGCCCTGTTGTTGTTAGTCAGGCACTAGTAAAACAAAACAGGCTCAAGAGTTATAAGGAAACACATAGAAGGTTCACATAGAAGACTGGAATTTTATATCTGGCTGAGAATATAAAGACAATTAAAATGGTTGCAGGATAGAGGAAATGTTAAGAGAGGCAATTTATATAAGTGAGATGCTAAAGAGAGACATATCAAAATGACAAACACCACAGAATTCATATCCTGATTTAAAATCCTCCAATATCAAGAGCATTTGGATCTGAGAGTCAATCCAGGATTTTGGTTTGGACCCATCTCTAGCCGACAGCAATAACAGAAAGCAGCTAATGTAGGAACACTTTAGCCCTTTGACAACTCTATACTTTTCTGTCTTCAATTCTCATGTGTTTAATATTGTTACCGGGTGCTAAAGTTTAACTTCATAAATTGTTTTCCTGTGCCTGATATCTACCCTTTCCATTAGAGCTGGGTGAAGATTTTTCAACCTTTTTTTTCCCCCCAAGAAAAAATCTGCAGATTCTGTTCAACTGAAATATTTCATGAATATATGCCAAATTTACCAGATTGCTGCAGTTGAAAAAGTTTCACTTCAGTATTTTCAAAATGGAACATTTATATTTTTCAATTAAAATATATTTTTGCTTAGAACTTTATTTCGTTTTAATTTTTTAAAGGGTGGAAAGATCAAGAACTAAATGAAATGTTTCATTTGGGGTTGAATGTTTTGTTCAATCCAAAACATTTTCTACTTTTTCAGTTTGCTAAAAAATTCAAAAACATTCATTTCTGGTTGCTTTAAAATGAAAAACATTTTGACTGTTCATTCATGCAATGGACCAAAACAAACAAACAAACAAAACCACAATAATTGTACTGCTTTACTTTCCATGCTTTCAGAAATCAGTTAGGAGATGAATCATTTTTCCAGGACTACAATTTTACTACTTCTGAGGAAATCCTGTTAACTCTGCACACCTAGACAAAAAGAAAAAGTACTAATACTTGTCTTATAGTTATGAACAGGATAAGAGCATGCAAATTCCTTTGTGGAGTCTTATTTATTGCAAGACTAATAATGATGTAAATAACGATTTATGGACTCTCATGCTTAAGGGTAATTTTTGCTGTGTGAGAGGTCACAAGACAAGAAAAAAGATATCACCATCAGCTCAAACAACACAAAAGGGTAGAAGTGAATGTTGCCTATTACTGTACTTCCTCACCATATATATTTAGCCCCACCTAACTTTGGGAAGTCTAGCTCAGCTGGTGGATCTGTGATCTCTTCATCCTCCACACCAGTGTTCAGAAAACATAGGGACTCAGACCATAGCTGTTTCTACTGCAGGTACACAAGTTTAAGGAGGGGAGGGGTAAGGATTCTTGTAACAACTCTTCTCCCACTCTTCTGCAAGTATAACCACCCAGCAAACAAACCTACCATTTTAACTGTGTACTATGTTCAGACAAGGATTAACCAGGGAATAGGAAAAGACTTGATACTTGACATAACTTTTTCCTAGTAAAGCCAAATATTTATAATCTCCAACAAAAGAAGAAGAAATGAAATGAGTGCAGTCATTACCAGGTTGATTCCTCTGCACTTCCTCATTCTTGTGTGTCTTTTATTATTTTTCCAAGATCAGTTATTATCGTTACTAGTGACTGCAGAAACACATGAAAGCTCCTGGAACACTTGCCCACATTCAGCTATGCAAGAAAACAAAACCCACGCACCTTCTGCTTCAACAGGTCACTGAATGAAATAATGTGTTGGGAATTCTACAGAGTGCAGGGCTCAGGGTAATCTTCATCTGGAAGTAGAGATCCTTCAATATATTATGTACATTGGAATCAGAGAGGTCGCTGCTCCTCATTTTGTTCAATGGACCAAGATGGAAGAAATGCCAATTTGACAGACCCCTTTTTGCATTTTATCAAAGAAGTCATTTCTGCAAAGCATCATTCAGTCAAGTTATCACACTCAGCTATGTGGTATCCCCTCCTTTCTCCTCTCCCCTAAATAACTGACATGTTCCAAATGACACTCATATGCTTTTGGTGGATGGTAGGATAATATCTTAGTTGTTTTGTTTCAGCTAAGATTTTGAAAAACCATATGAACTATGACGAACTTTAATGTATCTAACTTCCAAACCTTTTCAGCTTTTTTCCTTTACAGTGTGCTATAGAAGGATAAACTCTGTGTAATAGTTCATAGCTTTGGGAGCTTATACATGAGATAATCGCTATCTAAACTTGGTACAGGGCATGTACTTAAAAGGATGCACCAATTTTTTTCAGATTTTACCATGCTGAGAAATATTCCCTCTGCAGATACTGCTGTATAAACACATTGGCTGTCGCAATCAAGATGTTGTTTATCTATTATACCAGAACAATGAGAAAGGATTCAGTTATTCACAATCCAGGAAAAAAAATCATACATATCAGCTCACAGACAGCGATGAAACTGTTTGTGTCCAAGCACAACCCTCTTTTTTCAACACAAAGCATTAGTTCACACTCTTCATCATCTTCTGAAATTAATTTCACTTCAATCTTATTCCCAAAGTGCTGACAATGGCAAGTTGGAGAAAATTTACATGGTGGGTTTGTTGAATCTTCTTTTCTTTTGTCATATAGTAAGAATTATGTTGATGGAGTTGGACTACACCCACAGTAAATGGTTCTACAGGAGATGTAAAGCTTCAGCATTCCCTTTGGCATTTAAAATCATTCAAAAGTTTGATTTATGCTTTGTTCACTGCTCCATTACAAACAGTAGGCCAGATCCTCAGCGCTGTTAATCAGTATAGTTCCACTGATATCAATGGAGCTATAATAACTTACACCAGTATTAAAAATCCACGCCCAAAATAACACAAGAGCAGTTAGCCCACATAGAGTAGAGATGATGAATTTAGTTCAGTTTACACATAGTTTCTTAGGTATATGTATAGGGAAATCTCTGATAAAGCAAACCATTCTGAAAGAAGAAACCCATCAAATGGTGAAAGGAAGGAGATAGTTATTCATCATTTCTATGAAAAAGAGATGAAAAAAATGTGCAAATTAATATGAAGCAGAGAGTTAATAAAATCACCTAAAAATCAAGTCAAATTTAGATCAATCTTTACAATGGATTGAATTGTGTGGACAACAGAGCATTTCAATCAGAGAGTAAAGTAACTTGCATACTTTTCTGGCCCTACTACAATTTTGAGAAGACCCAAAGGAACCAGATTCTGGACACAGTTACCCTGATGTGAATCCAGAGTAGCTCTATTCAACCCATCAAAGTTATTGTTCATTTACACCAATATAAATGACATCAGACACTGGCTCCACACTTAAAGAAGATTTTTGACATTGTCCCAAATCTCTCAACTCTATTGAAGTAAAGTAATTCAGGATAAATTCATACTTTGCATAGCAGTCTCCACAGTATTAGAGTATGGGACTTAAATTATATATGTAATTGAAATTCACAAAATGTGTTGGGTGTGGTAAACTATGTAAACTAGTCCATTCCAGCTCAGCTCATGGGGGTTGCACATAGGCAACAGAACATCCAAGATTTCAGAATTTACTCTTTAGTTGCCAGGATTATACTTCTGCATTTTAAATCACAAGGAAAAGGTAGGTTTAGAATTTTAAGTCAATGGAAAGCAGCAAGAGGTACAAATCTCTACCTTCTGCAGCTGAACTCAATACCAGCATCCAGGAGAATAAACAACCCAATGCATGAGCACTTTCTTTGGGATTGCATATTCTAGGACTATTTTTCAGTCCTGAAAACTAAGCTTTTTTGCTGTGTTTTTTCACATCTTGGTGCTAATTTTAAAGTGCAAGTCGGTGTTGTGAGGGACCACACAAATACATTATGCACATCAGGAAATGTCACCACACTTAGCAGTTTTTCAGCAAGGTATGGACAAATTAAAGATTATCACATTCATTCTGCCTGGACAGTATATAATCCTAAAATTAAATCTCACGAATCTATTCTCTAGATCCTCTGTCTCTTTAGGGATGGGATTGTGTATTGCATGTCATAGGATCTATCACAGAACCTCTTATTTCTTTCTGCTCTAGCCTCTTCCTCTTTAATCTACTTTTATAACACATCTATTTGAGCATCTAGTTTCTTCATGGATATTTTGAGTTCTTGTGTGGCTTGTGTATTACCCACTTTCAATTATTTAAATCACACATGGGAGAAGAAGTTGTGACTCCAGAACTCCACTAAATGGTTTATAGATAGTTGCTATATGTCTGAGGAATCATGAAACTCTCGTAAAATTGCATAACCTTTGATATACAGTACATGGTGCTTTTTTTCTTATAATATTTTCCTCCTCATGCTAACTGAAAAAGAAAGCAGATAGCATTTCACTGTCAATACCTTCAGATATAAATCTCCGATGAATGACGGTTAAGGAGGAAGATAAGCAAGAGTTTACCTAAAAAGTGCTCTAACTTTGTAGTTGGCACATCAGTGTTTCCCACAGTCTACACATACACTGAAAAAGAGATTTTTGGTTGTAATATAGAACTGACACACAAGATTGCTTGTAAAACAGTAATCTTTATTTCCTGAACCCAGCCACCAGATCCAGACAACACTTACTAAAGGTTAACATGCCATGGGTCAGTATCCTGTAACTAGTGGTTACTGTCAGATTAATATATTGAAAAATCAGGTTTCTTCTTTTTCTGTAAATGAAGTTAACATATTTCAGAAACAATTATTAAATTAATATTGTGGAGATAAATGAAGAGTGCAGAACATTTAGGAATAGATTTCAAGCACAAATTCAAATCCCAGTGGGGACATAATTTCTTTGTAACTGGCCAGATGAGAATCTCCCTGATGAAAGGGAATTCTCAGCTGCTGCAATACTAGAGGAGCCAGCTCCTGGTGAAAAGGGAATGTCAGGGGAGGAAAAAGATGTGGGCGGAACAGAGTTCAACTAGCATATATTCCCTTAGAGATCATAGACATCTGACTTTATGTTAGAACATCTTCAGGGCTGCTTTAACCTATGTCAAGGTCCGGGCATCATGAATGTCGAAGAGCCATAACCAGCTGCCTGATAGCCCTCCTCTTTTTCTTGTAACAAGATTTGTTCATTGTGTGAGGGACTCTGGGCAACAAACTGTACTTTCTGTAAGCAGACATAGGTCGATAAAATAAGAACTCACCTAAAACTCCAAAGAAACCCAAACAATTATGAAATTTGAGATACCTCCGTTAACATTTTGTTTAGTTTTATCTGTTCTTTAAAAAAAAATACTGGTGCCTCTGCACTCCCTCTTTTTGGCCAGGACCAGAAGTGGCAATGAATTATCACAAGGAAAGTTATTTCCATTCTATTGCCTGAAACTACTATAGGATATTCTTGAGACTTCAATGAGTGAGTTTACTATTATGATTATTTTCCTTTAATATGTCTGAGATTTCTAGCCCAATTCACATGTTAAAAAGTGGTTATGTTTGGATAAGTTTCAGATAAACATCTGAACTTCTAGATGCATATCTGAGCCAAACTTACAAAGTTCTTTCACCTTTCACTACCTTTAAGAGAAAGTTTCTAAGATTCACTGACTCTAAAATCCTCACTACAGGTCCTGCAGAGAAATTATACTTTTCTGGAGTATACAATGAATTATGATAATTGAATTATGCAACATATTTTTTGTTTACTATGTGCTATAGAATCATAGAATCACTAAGAAAATTGAACAAAAAATAACTACAGAAGTCTTTTCCTATTTTTATTTATATCTGTCTATTTACTACAGGCAACTCTTTCATCAGGGTTATGCAAATTCAGTATTTTCCTTGTATAATTTGTTGTACTTTTTAGGATCTGTTCCAACTATATGAGAACCTGGGTATGACTTAAAAGAAATGGCAACATTACAAAACAAAAACAAGAGGAAATGGCTAAAATGAGGACATTATTCATAGACTTTTTAAAAAGCAAATATTACACTTGACTTGACACTTGACACTATTACCAATTTGACTTCTCACAATTTTAACTTGTGTGACCAGTGTTGACTCAAATAAACAACCCAGGTTTGACTAATCTTATCAGACATGCAAGTATCATGTTTTCCTAGATAAGAAGTCTCAAAACATTTGTCCAGTGTATACATAACAGATATTTTGCCCTCTGGTAGAAGGTGTTATTCCTGCTGGGAAAGGATCAAGTGATTTCTGCCAGTACATTGAGACAGTTGGCTTGTTATCCTTTCCTGATATAAGGGAGTGGTTCTCTTGGATGGATTTTGGACAGTCCTGTGTTAAGAATCCTATGAGAAGCCAAGCCTCAGGAGAAGGCTTGAGCTCAACTTTATTATCTCACTGTAAATTTCCTTTTTGATAAAGCCAAACCCAAGGACAGGGTGACTTTTTCACTCTATGCTTTTATTTAAAGACAGGTTGAAAAAGACTTCTGCTCACACTACAAAGCCAAAATAAATGTAGTGAGACATATGGAGGTCATTTCTTTCCATTACCTGCACATATGCAGGTTTGGGTGTTTTTTTTCAGGGAGTGGGGATTTGACCATTGGAAAGAATACCCCAGTCTGGTAACTTTTGACATCAACTTTGTTATTTTTATAGCAAAAATAAATGTAAAATTTTAATTAATTTTAATTTTCAATTATAGATGATGCTTCTTAGAAGAATATATAGTGTTTTCCTGTCTTTTCTCACTATATTTCACTACTCTGTGTTAGGAGATGCATTTAAAGTACTGGAGAATGAATTTCAAAGTGTCCAAAGGTACATTTCAGATGAGTATTTCAATCTGAAACTTATCAGACCTTGCAGCTTGTCATGCACACAGCATACACACAGAGAAGTTAGATAAAAAAACATAAATACTCTTCCTGGAAGAGAGTAATGTAACACTACTTTACTGCTTAGAATTCAGAATGATAACACACAAAAACCAAAAAGCAAAAAATGAAAGTATGCTGCTCCCTTAAATTGAGAGACAACTCACACCACCTTACCCTAGGCTGGCTGGCTGGCTGCAGACTGCCACTCTTGGCCAAGATTGTACACTTTGCTACAAAGTCCCTGGTCCAGAACATGCCCCCTACTCTGAAAGTGATAGCTCACAATTCCTGTACAGTCCTCAATACACCACACAAAACTTCTGAGTCACCATCCTGCAATCCTGGCCCTGGCCAAGGACACACTAAAATTATGCTATAAACACCTCTCATCACAGACTAGCCAATCCCCTCACCTTTAAAGTGAAAAAAAATCAGGGATGAATGTATTCACTTCTGTTCTGCTGTGATCATTATTGACCAATGTCATCAAATATGACCATCTGTAGACTGAACCTTTGCTATTCATAGCAATACCAAATAGAGCAAAGCAAGGGTATATTTTAGCTCCTGGTTTCTTTAGACTCATTTTTGCAATGACGATTCATTATGCCACCAATCATTTGATGCAAGAAGTTTATTAATGAATTGCAAAGATTTGGCAAGTTTTTAACCTGAGCAGATTAAAAATATCCACAGAAGTAAATGTGGTGGTTATACAAGCCACACATACGCACATATATATAGCTAGCTAGCTAGCTAGATAGATAGATATAAAACTGTGCTCTTATTACACATACACCAGTCAACTCCAGCTCACCAGCAGAAGGAAGTATGATGATACATTGTTCTGAAGTAAATCAAAGTAACACTCAACCCAAACCTGGAAAATCATGTGTAAAAGTCTAAGTCAATGCAATAGCAGATATCAGGTTTTGCCAAATATCAAACAAATTACTGAGAAATCATTACACATTTTTTTTTAAAAAAGGGCTGCAGACAGCAGATTGTATCATCATGTCACCACAGGATCAAAAAAGGTGAAAGTTCATATGTACTGTGCCACTGTTATGTCTTGCTCTACAGTTGTGAAACATGGACAAATTATCATCGCACATTAAAGTGCTGGAAATATTTCATAAATAGAACTTCTTAATCAATTCTTTATACCAAATGAACTTGCAAAATCAGCATTGAAGCCGTGCATACAAAAACACTGTCATACTTGGACTGGACCTCTCCCGCATACGGAGGCTGCCAAAGAAAATGTTGTGCTGTGAACTTTTAACGGAAGGGGGAAAAAAAGAGATCAAGGGACACATAGAGGAAATGATAAGAGATGTCTGGGGGGAGGGAGGGAAAGTTACCCTTTTTGACATAGAAAGCAAAAAATAGAAAGGTACGACAAGCAAATCCATTTGACAAGCTAAAGTCACATTTGTTACAGAAAGTTAGAAACCATATACAATCTTGGGAACAAGAGGAGAGGATATTTCACAAATAGGGAGAATCCATGTTACAGACACAGTTAATATGTTTTCTCTGACCAAAAGGGTGTAGATCAAGAATTGGGCCTTTTATCTATACATTCACGGAAGGTCAAAACTGCTCAACTTCCAAACAAAGTACAGCAATTCACCCCAACATCTGATCTCAGGAATCTTTCCTTAGTGTAGAGTGAAAAAAATGACTTTAAAATTCACTAATTCCTTCTTTAACTTCATGCATGTCACAGTTACATTAGTTATGTAGCCTGAAAATGATGACCCCTTGCATCAACTTAAAGAATATATTATTATTTACCATTAGGGTATTCACTATTTCTGGTAAGAAGGCATATGTGCCTGTTGCTGCAGTTATCAGTTATGTTCGTTTTTGTACACATCAGAGAGGGAGATTTCATTTTTAGAGCCAGATTGTACCACCATTACTTGCAATGAATACCATTCTGTGCAAGTAGCCCCGCTGAAACCAGGAAGGAGGCATTAAACATGAATAAGAGTGGCACAATCTGGGCTTAAATATCCTATTATTTTACTTTTATCATTTTGTCTTAATTTCTATAGAATAGTTACATCTGCAGGATGATGTTAGAAGAATTAAGATTTTTGGAACGTCTTTTGCCAATTTCAGGTTTTTTAAAAGAATTGGTGGTCTTACAAGTGAATTAAGGTGGTAGGAACTGAGCATTTTCTCCTTGTTGTACGGAACATAGGCCCTCTTTTGCTGATGTGGAAGCACTTCAAAGAGCACAGAATTCCTCTTGGATTTATACTCTATTAACACTGTGGAAAAGAACGCTCTTTAATGCCCTTGATCAAGGTGTAACATCTGATTTTTCAACTTATTCACCTGAACCAAAAGTTAAATCTTAACTTCTAGTGATGCTTCCTCTTATTTAATTATTTAGCAACTTTTCTCTGGCCTACCATTGCTGATTTATTTAAGACATTTTTAAAATCAGCTGTTTTCTCATTGCTGACAGTGGCTTCAACCAGAGTCATGGATACTTCAAAGACAAAGAGAAGCTGAAGCTGAAATTGAAAATGCAGTTTCCTGTTTAAAGCACACAGTAGGTTTTAGCATTTTCAAGTTCCTAAGGCCTCTAGTCCAAGGCTTCTTAAATTAAAATAAATTAATTAAAAAGAAGATAGAAAAAACAAAACAATCTGCTTTTGTATCCTTTGCTCTGGGGGAGTTGATACGACTAAGAAGTGCTAACCTATGACATTATGACCTCATCCTGACATAAAATGGTTAGCTAGTTTGGTATCAATCAGATCACACCTTTTAAAAACATTTATATTAAAATAATAAATTACAGATAGAAGAGATATCTTAAATCACCAGTGAAGAACTGTTCCCTAAAACATAAGTCGTAATGACAAATTTAGGTCTAACACTGTCCAGATTAGCTTTATATAGCTTCAAACAATGAGACCTCTACCCTTGAGAAATAGTTCCACAGTCAAAATAACTTAACTGTTAGGGTATTTATTTAGAATACTTAATAGTATATATCTTCGATTATATATTATTATTTCTTAATTTCAACCATGATTTCTAATTATCATTGGTCTAATGGATAGAGCTATGAAACTTGGTTCAATTCCTGTCTCAGCTATAAACTTTCTGCAAAATCTTGGCCGAATCACTTAATCTATTTTGTGCCATATTCTTTTCTGCACAGTACGGATACTACATCCCTATTTCATGGGGATATTGTGAAAATTAAATCAAATGTTTGTGAGGTGCCTATATACTACAGTGATGAGGGCCATATGAGTAGCTAGGTAGGCAGATACCCTGAACATTTCTCATAACTGATGTTTGTGCTTTTGAGATACAGTATATCCTTCTATTCATCATTTGTCTAAGTTATACATAAATGGGGCCTAGTCCTAAATGTACGAACAGAGGACCTAAATCATCATTGTTTTGCATCTACAATGATCATTTACACTCATGCAAAGTAAGCAGAATAGTGGGTACAAAACAATACCAATGCAAATCTTGTTTTGCAGCATTTTACATTGTTGTCACATTCACTTGGCAAAGGTGTAAATAAGCATACTAAGTATTAGAGAATGGAGACTCGGGACGTATGCCTAAAAGCTAGCAAAAGCTGTCCAACACCACCTTTCAG
This sequence comes from Dermochelys coriacea, assembly GCF_009764565.3. Classification (NCBI taxonomy): domain Eukaryota; kingdom Metazoa; phylum Chordata; order Testudines; family Dermochelyidae; genus Dermochelys; species Dermochelys coriacea. The sequence continues at coordinate 87,910,880 of NC_050068.2, read as the reverse complement.
TGATCAGAATCCTGGATGTCTCAGTCAGGGCATGGTACACAGGCAGAAATTGTTGCTCTGGTGGATGATCGCCTGTCTATCCACATACAAAGAAAATGCATTCATACACATCTTACTGGGCATCTCTGGGTAAGGTAAAAAATACCTTTTTATATTAAATACTCCTGTCCCATCTCCTACAGACTTTATGTTGAACTGAAACGACTAAAGTTCTTCCTCTCAGACCAAAGCCACAAGGCCATTATGGGCAACTGTTCCTCCATTTTGAGAGACCCCCACCTCAGTTTTTGAATCCCACAAAGTTCAATTTTCTCTACTATATTATTCAACATTTATATGAAACTATTTTGAGTTGCTGCTGAGATGCCCGGTAAAGTGCCAGCAGCACATAGCTGGTACTTATCTGTACATTCCCTCTATCTTCCGGCTTGCTCAGTGCCTAACTGGTTGAAGAGCACCTACTTAAAGCTGAGGCCTGCAAGACTGAGGTGATGGTGATGGGAAGATCACTTCAGGGGATTTACTTCCTGCATAACATCCCTCACTATTAGGCTTCTGTCCTGCTCTGTGGGTCTTATGGACTCCTTAGTGCAACTGGACACCCAAAGAGCTGGGGAGCAGAAAATGCACATACTGATCTGTGAATGGCTGTAAGATATTGCCCATTCTGCAGACACATATTTGGCTATGATAATTCATGTATTTGTGATTTTCAGGCTTGATTATTGACACCCCTACCTAGAAATGAAGACATGCATCCTGAAAAAATTCATACTGGCATAATATACAGCAGCCTCTCTTCCTAGCAATTCATATCTCCACAGATGTTTGACCCTGGTTGACTTTGCACTGAGCGCTCATTAAATACAGAGTTTTATTAATGTCTCTGTCCTGATATTTACAGCCCTTCATAGAACTGGTAAATTAGCAAGTTGAGAGATTGCCTCTCCTTCTTCAGCCATGACCTCCTATGGCAGCTACATTCCATTGGATCTCTGAAGCTGTTGATAAATAGGGGAGACTTGCAAGTGCAGGAGACAAAATTTCAACAGGACCTGAAATAAGACAGTGGAATTAACTAGTCAGATAAGAATGTGTACTAACCTCACCACACTCTGAATTAAATATACAATTTATCTCTTGAATTGTGCTTTCCCTCAATAAGGTCTTCTTAGTCACATACACAAATGATTAAAATCTAATCAGGCTTCTTACTCCTACCTAATGGGGAGGAGGGACTGGGGGAGATAGATAGAGAGATTTTTTCTTTTTAATCTGGGGGAGTTCCTTTGATACAATGGTTCCAGTAGTTTAGATAGGTCCCAAGTTTTGACTTTCAAATTAAAGCCATTGTTCGTAGTTTTTAAAATAAATAAATTAATGAATGAATAAAAGTGAGTATAATTTTTTGGAATGGAAATAGGGTGTTTCTCTTACTCCCCTATAACACAAAGCCTCTGAAGAAATTTTGTTCCAAACTTTAAAAACAGCAAACAAAAACCCAACCACCACAATGGAAAATCTCAGCCCAAAGAGTGACTGTTTTAGATACCTACTATGAGGTGAAATGGAACATTATATTGGCTAGGGTTTTTTAACTTCATAGGAGCTGCTGAAGGTGTAACTGCTATAACTTTGAATTATTCCATTGTCAGCTCTTTCAAGACTTTGGAGTTTTATACTATATGGAACTAATTTAGATTTTTTAAAAAACCCGTATACTGCCATGTTTTCCTAATTTGATTTTTGGCATGCACTCGCATGTCTGTGCTTCAGTTCTTTACTATTGTTTGGTTTACATATGTTCTTTATGATAGTGAAGTTCAATAACAATTATTAAGCTGCCTTCCCTAGTTAAATATCAAATTTCCGGATACCAGTAACACATGGGAGTTATTTGGTGTTATGATCAAACTACTTATTTTTATTGATGCTATGATATTTATCTTCTCTTCTCAGTATATTTAAGGTAAGGATGAACGTATTTCTCAGTTTTGTAGTAGCCTGATCCTAAAATGGTTTCCGAAATACCAGTGCCTGGCAATTTACCTTTCAGTTTATCATCTGCAGATATGTTGGAGTTCAACAGGTTTCAGTGTGTCTCTTTGTAGCATGCCCCAAAAACTCATATTTTTGACTTTTTCTGTCTCAGACGGTGAATTTGAAAATAACTTCCGATGCCAATGAAGTGAGCTGTAGCTCATGAAAGCTTATGCTTTAAGATCAGAATTCAATCCTCCATTTCAAGTAAAATATTTTTTCCTGGTTTTCTGCTTTCTCTTTCTGCTATGATGGGTCACATGAAAAATAAAGATCTGTCACTAATAGCTTCTGTAATCCACAAGCAGAAGGAAAGAGAGCTTTATCTACAGGTTAAACTGGTAACAGAAATAACAAATATAAACTCTGAATCTCTTTTGACAACGCATAGTATGAGATCCTGTTTTTTTTTAAAAGAAAGATCGATTTAATGAAACTGAAAGTCTCTGAAATACTTTCAGTAACAGAATTATGAACAATGAAGGACAAAAGAACCAATTTATTTGAAGTTCCCAGGAATATCAATGTCATTTCCATGATGCAGCACAGGCAGTAAAATATAGTCTAAACCAGGGAGTAGCCTAGGGGCCCATGATTAATCCACCCCTGAATGTAGAGGTGACCTAGCTTGACAAAGCCAAGCCTACTATAAGGCAAAGAAGGAATTTCAAACAGAGAATGATTATGAAGAACTAAAGCAGGGCTGGACATAGATATGTGAATGTGGCCTTGAACAGAGGTAAAAAGGTCTCCGAACTTTGAAGGCCTTATTCTATCAGTGCCTGTTCCCTCAGAATCTACTTCTATCCTCCCCTATCTGCTGATTCACCACAATCATCCTCCATCAGCACAACTTGAAGGGTGAACTTGAAGACCCAACATTTCCTCTGATCGTAGACGGCAATGTCCAGACACCATCTTCATCAAGGTGAGGACAAAAGATATGACTCCCCCTTCCCAAGCTGCCAAATCCCCTTACCCAAAGTGTAGGAAACAGACAACAGGCCTCTGTTTCAGACTTCCAAGCATTTTATTTTATACCAGGTCCCTCAAATCCTAGGGCCTTTCCTGAAATAAATGTAAATGGTTTATAGAATTCAAACCTATACATATTATTTTTTATTTATTCACATACATTTATACATTTGTTAAAAAGGCACCTATCTGTATACACTAGGTGTGCTTGACATAACTTAAAAATACATCCTGCTATAGCAATTGAAAATAACCCACACAAATTCCCCCATGCCACCCCACCTCTTTTAAGGTGGAAGGGGATGAGCATTGCAAGGTGCCCTGAAATTCATCAAGTCATTTTAACTACATAAACAAAAAAATGCAAAACACTATTTCAAGCAGAGAAGCCCAATATGGGAAAAGTTCTAGTTCATTAAGTCCACTAAGGACTTAGCCATTGCTATCCATTTTAACTGGAAGGAGCTCAGATACTACAGTGATGCACAGTAGTATAAAACTTTAAGTCAGACAGAGCACAGCAAATCCAGTCTATTCACACCATGGGGTGGGTTTTTAATGGTATTACAAGCTTCTTTAACTGTTGGCACAGAAGTAAGACAATTTGGAGTGGTGGAGGAGAGTGAAACCCATCTCTTTCATTTGCAAGTGGGGAAGAAATTTTCCTAATCTGTAATATGAATAAAGTTTCCTAATCTGTAATATGGAAAAATTCTGGTATGTCTTTGGCTGATCTGTGCCTGACATCTATGTTGTTTTATCCTCCCACTGTAGTGTAATATTCTGTTTTTAGTTACAGGTTTCTCCTGCGAATGAAAAACTGACCAACTCCTCCACAAGCCATCACATATATTTTCCTGTTGGTTAATGATGAGGACTTGATGTCTGCAGGGAAAGCAGGATCAGCCTCTTACCTGGTAAATCAGAAAACTGAAAAATATTATAGGCTAGAGCTGGTTTAAGTCTTTCTTTTTATGAAGAGACAGCTCACTCTCAAGGAGAGTGCTGTCAAAAAAATAACTCATTTAACTATGGCTTTAGGTTAGACATAGACCTCATTTTGAGATGATAAAAGGTTGATTCTTTATCTACTAAGCCATGAACTTTCCTTAGACCATCTGTTTGCTTTGAATTTGTGGGAAGAAGATATGATGGAAAAATAAAAAGTAAACAGCAATAAATGTACAGCCTTCACCTAATCCCTGTAAGGCATTATGGGGCACGCTCTTATGTCTGAGCCTGCCTTTGCTATTATCACGAAGCACAGTCAGCTGGAAAGAATTGCACTTTGGCCACATCAGTAAGGCAGATTCTGGAAATAAGGTTTTTCTTTAAATGTACTGGTATTTGCTAACCACTAGGACTCAAGGGTAATTTCCAAAAGTGATGATACAAAAAGGACAACCTAGAATAATATAAGATGCTTAAGAAATGCTGCTGTGTAATTTTCTCAGTACTTCATTCTACACAGTATGTTTCAAATAGAGATGTTACAGGGTAGTTAAAAAACTTACCTCAAATAAAGACTGTTGCTTCACATTACTGACATACAACATAACTACCTCTGACAGTTTGCAAAACATTCAGCAGGGCCATCAACTTTTGGGTCTGTCACACAGATGCACACTTTGACACACCATTTCCTATTGCCACATTTTTTATTGACTGCTTCTATGTTTAAAAAAGACCCTGTGGGCACCGCTGTCAGGAACAGCAAAAAGCAATGTTTAAAAATGAATCAAAATTGGAAGAAACTAACAGAGAAAAAATAAGTGTAAAGGACATTGAATCCACCTTTTCAAACCAGAGAGAGTCCCTCCTGAGGACACTGGTTTATATTAACACTGATGTCCAGTCTCAGCAAAGCAATGCAAACACATTAGTTATAGAAATCTTATAACAGAATCTGACTCACAGGGTCATATTTCAACTAGTTGATTTAATAGTGAGTTTCACACTTTCTGCCCATTAACAGAATTCCAATGAAGCCAATGGGAGAACACTGATTTACACCAGCTAAGGATCTAGTCCTGACAGTCTTTATTTACCTGATTATCTCTGTTGCCTCATTCAATGTGTAATCTAGAAAGAACACTTCACTGCACACTTTCTGAAGGGGGTAAGGGCTAAGCAAGTTATACTGAAGAGTGAGGAACCAATTTACACCATTTTCTTTGTTTCTTTTTTCTGCTATTGAAGTCCCAGGAAATATGCCAGTTTGGTGCCAACAGGTTCTGACCGTGTATTCTAATGTAATGCATTGTAATCATTACACACAAAGGGGCAGAGTAAATTTTAGATGTGTAATTTTAAGTTTGGCATTTCTGGACTTTTGAGCACTTAAATTTGCAGCCTTAGCACCAAGTTCTACTCTCAGTCACACCAACAATTCCACTGCCTTCGCTGGTGTAACAGAGCAATATTTAGGCCTTCATATTCTCCTTTTATAGATTATTTGGAGGAGACTTCTTCTGAGCAGCAGTTAATTTGATTTGTTCTACTCCTGCTCAGACATTACCTAGAAATATTTCTCAATGGAGAATGACTGCTTTCTGCAGTTTTCAGAGTAGCAGCTGTGTTAGTCTGTATTCGCAAAAAGAAAAGGAGTACTTGTGGCACCTTAGAGACTAACAAATTTTCTGCAGTGACACTCGATAATACTGTCCATCAGACCCTCTCTCAGCATTATCTGAAAGTTTAGAAACACACCACAGTGGTCATGCCCCATTGGAAAGAGTTAAGAAGAATAGAAATTAAGATCTCACTACCAACCCCAGCAGCCAAGTGAAGAAGGAAAGCCCCCTCCCCTCCACACACACCTCGATCCAGCAGTAAGGAGGAGGTAAAGTAGAATCTAATGGCCTTTTCTTACTTCTAGGAGGAAAAGGAGGGGGAGGAGAAGTGATTATCATCTTACCTGAACTAGGGAAAAGTCAGAAGGCCTATCCCAGCACTCACAGGGAAAGAGTTAAGTGCTATTGTGCTCCAACACTCCACATTACAGAAAATGTTTTTTTTTTCTGAGACAGGGTAGGACACAATGGGGAAACAGTCACAAACAAAGGAAAGTAAATTAAAGATTGTAGTTTCATCTATTATTCATGTTCAAAATTCCTTCAGCATAAACCTCTGCTTTGAATGTTTCCCTAGACATTCTCCTAGTAGCTGTGGAATTATCAATCTGGCATGGAATAGAGTGCTAATGTGTGCGCAAAATCCAGTGTGGTGGAAAAATGCTAGTGCAAAATTAAAGTCAAGAGTGCCACAGGATATTTGGGGACCTGGTAAGAAGTTAAATAATATATAAACATTGTAAGACAGAAAAGGATTAATTTAACTTAGTTTAATTTTTAAAAATATGTTCTGTACTTTGTGTGTAAAATGAAGGGTTTTTTTAGCAGTCATACAAAGTCCTTGAAAGAATATGACTTAGCTGAAAAAGTTGGATCTGAACGGTAACTGATAAAAGGAAGTAGTCCCAATTATTAGGATTAGGTAATAATAAAGGATTGTGTGTGTTGAACCAGCAATGACCCCCCCAAACCAGCCCAAATCTAATAGTTAATAACAAGCGATGGCATTACTTGTTTATTAAAAATTACAAAAGGATGAACTCTTGAAAGGTTCATTGCTAATACCTGTTTCACCAAGCTGAAGCCAAGCAGTATGGCACCCCTGGGATTAGCCCTTTTATAAATATTTTAATCAACTGCTTATAAATGTTTTGTTACTATTTGGATGTAGTAAATTGATTATTATTTAGTCTTTTTAGACATATTTACAGCAATTGTAGAAATGCCATTTGACCTGTAGATTTAATAAAGGAATTTATGGTTACATTGGTGTTGTGATAGTATCCTATATTATTAATAATAGTTCCAACAGCTTCCAGGTCCAAAAAGTGAAAAAACACCAACAGTAATTATTATTTGGGGTGGTTAACAATTCTTACATGTGACTGGAAATGGTTTGCTAATTGCTAGAGTGGCATTGACAACTCCTAAGGCCAAAGGCCAAGCTATTTATTTTACTTTATTTATATTTTTAAGTGGGTACAGTTAGGTTTCTAAGTCACTAATAAGGCACCTAAATAAAAGAAGCATATCTTCAAAGATTTCCTATATCTCTAATTCCCATTAACCTCAGTGGGGTTTGTGAGTGCTCAGCACCTCCAAAAAATCAGATCACTTTTACTTAAGTCTTTACCAATAGATTTAGGGACATAATTTTAAGCACCCAAATTTGAAAATATTGTTCTAGTTGTATTTCTCTAAATCCAAGATTCAAAAACACTAGGCCAGATTCCTAGTAGGAAAGCTTATCCATGAACGTTGATTTCTCTGTATGTATGATTGGTTACAGAAGCACTTTTTGATGTGGTTTTGTTTTGTTACTGTTATCTGTCTGTTCTCTTGGAAATGAAGGTAGCAGAGAGCAGCAACAGTAACAGAATAACTAAGGCATCATCAGTCATGGGGAAAAGGGGCAGTTCACTATTTTCTAGGCCTCTTGTCCCAAGCAGCATATTAGTCCTAAATTACAAACCAGAGATCCTGGATACTTTTCCCCATTCACCTTAACTGTTTTTTTTTTCTCCATTGCCTCTCTCCAGCATGCAATTTATTGTGTTATATTTAATTGATTCCATTCTGCTCCCACATTTACAATGGACATACCAGAATTTTACACCAAAATCTTTTCACTGAACTATTGAATATGTTGGGGGAAATTTAAGTTTTTCTCAATTAGATAGGGATCAGTTAGGGATTTTGGCACCCAAGATAGCATGGGGAGCTTTTTGGGGGGTTGGAACTCAGGAAGTAGTTGAGGTTTTAGAAGATATGATACATCCTTCTCTCCTTTCACATTTTGGGCAAGTAGCTCTGATGAGATGGAGCTCTGAATTTCTCGTTCTCAACACCACTAATCCTCGATAGCAATTATCTGTCTCTCTGCTCGCCATCCCAAATACCTGCTACTACAATCAACAACAAGGCAGTATAATTATTGAATGTTTCTGCTGACATAATCAGCTGTGACAGTGATAACTATGTGGAAATGCACCTATTTCCACTGTCCCTGTGCCACAGCAGGGATCTTCCTGGGACAGCTGTGACCAGGAGGGTCCCTGTCAGTGTGATACCAAAGAAGCTACATCATCATAGGGCCAGAGCTTTGTTGGAGGTATAAAGTCTCCATACAGAGACCCTGTTTCCTCTCTCCACCTCTCAGATCTACATATTTTTGCTCCCAACACGTGCCTGGGTTGGGGGGGGGAGTTAGGGAGGCTCAGTGGAAGCAAGCTCATAAATCAGAGTATTTTAACTCTTTTAATTTCTACTGAAGTAATACAACATGACAGGTAGTAAATTTCTAGGCAACTGCTATATGCCCCAGGTGCTGTTCTGAGGCATAAAAACCAAGTGCACTCAGAAATTCACTGGCACTAACCATGGTCTTCTGTATTTCTCCCTGATCCCAACACTAATGTTGCACCTGTTTCCCCCCTCTCCTCCAGTATATATACAACTGTCACTTCTCTAGGTGGGACCCTTTGGTCACTGACATGACATCAAAACCCCATCTATGTCAGGTATTGACATAGCCCTCCTTACTGTACTATCTGAATGACTCATTTTTTAAAATACATTTATATCCTCCAAGAGAAAAGTACAGTAGAACCTCAGAGTAAGAAACATCAGAATTACAAACTGACCTGTCAACCACACACCTCATTTGGAACTGGAAGTACACAATCAGGCAACAGCAGAAACAAAAAAGCAAATACAGTACTTTGTTAAATGTAAACTAATAAAAAAATAAATGGAGAGTTTTAAAAATAAGATCTGAAAAGGTAAGGAAACTGTTTCAGTGCTTGTTTCATTGAAATTAAGATGGTTAACAGCAGCATTTTTCTTCTGCATGATAAAATTTTAAAGCTGCATTAAGTCAATATTCAGTTGTAACCTTTCGAAAGAATAGCCATAACATTTTGTTCAGAGTCATGGACATTTCCGAGTTATGAACAACCTCCATTCCTGAGGTATTCATAACTCTGAGATTCTACTGTACTGTTAACTCCATTTTACAGATGAGGAATGGAAGCAGAGGGATTAAATGATTTAGCCAAGATCACACAGATAATCTCTATTAGAACAGGGAATTGAAACTGGATTTATGGAGTCCCAGGCTAACCCCCCAATCACTTGATCTCTCTTCCTCTCTGGGTAGGTCAACATTTATGGTGGCATACAGAGTACACAAACTGCACACCCAGCTAGCATGGGTATAAATGCAGAATAGATAGTGAGGCATTGCTTAGGTGAGTAGAGTAGCCTGTTTACATGCCCAAGCAATGCCTCCAACATTTATGCTGCTATTTTAAGTAGTGTAGTGTCGTTGCTGGAGTCTTTCCCTGATTCACAGAAAAGGCTCCAGGAGCTCCCCCTCCACCAGAGCCTTTCCCCACTGCCTCCCACCTGCCAGAACCTATCACAGCCATGCGTAGCTACACACTTCAGTGAGTATGGACACAGTCTGCCTTTCATTGTGGTATGTAGCTATACTTACCCTATATGCAAGTGTAGACAAAGTCTCTGATGCTAGTCTTGGACCTGAGATAATTTAAAGATGATCAGCTAGAAATCAAATTCCCCACCTGCTAACCCACTTGTTTTCTTCAAAATCAAATACCCACAGCTCAAAAGAATCTCTTGGTGCCCCAGCTCCTTCAGTGAAACATTCATGGAGTGTCAGTGAGAAGCAGCCCTCACCATGACCCTACTACTAGAAGCTGAAATACTCTTATTGTGATTGTAGTCACTTCCATTTCTTCACTTGGTAGTACATTTGTTTTATGAATCCCTGCATACTAATCACACCTTAAGGATTTTTGCTGTCAGTATCTCTTATGTTCTAAAGCTATGCATTCGTTATTATAATCTGCACAATTCCTTTTACTTCATTTACTTTCTGTGTGTTTTTGACTGTTTTTAAGTTATCCATTGATGCTGTAAATGTGTGGATTATAAAAGATGTTCCCATTCATACAGAATTATCAATATTCATTTACCCCTCAAATAACAAATATTTTAATAATGACATTATCTTTCTAAATCATTTCACTTGCAACATTAGAGGTGGGTGAATTATTTGCAGCAAATCGATTAATTTAGCCCTTCTGTTCTGTCTGCAAATTATCCATAAACAGAGATTGATTTTTTATGAGTTTACTCATTCTTCAAAGTTGTTTGACCACATTAAGCAAACATGCAATCAGGATGATGGCCAGAAATACGTAAGAAAACAGTATGTTTGCACTAAAAGGCTCACAACCAAAGCTCTGATCCTGGAAGCTCTTCCATCCAAGCACACCTCTGTACTCACACAGAATTACATTGATTTCAATTTTGTGAAACTTGCAGAAGGCTCAGAGCCTAATTTAAGACAAGTAAAAGTATGCATAATCCAAAATAGCATGAAACTCAAGGAGGGAAAAATAAGGAAAATAAATAAATAAAACATACATTATTGGAGGTTAGCGATGAACATAACTTGTCTGAGGATCAAAAAGGTGCTTCTCTTAAATAATTTTTTTTTATTTCTTTAATGTGCATTACATTTCTGGTTATTTCCAAAATGGTGAATTGGATGTTTTTCATTGCAAATGACTCATGAAAATAAAGGAAATGGTTCCACGAGTTTTCTATAAGATACTGAAAAAAAAGGCTTTGATCCACCTATTCCCCATGTTAGTGGGTTAGTTAAGACTAAATTTGTCTCAAAAGATTTAATTGGTTGAATCCATGCTGATTCTTGTCTAACATCATTTCTTCCCTCTAAGTACCATACTCCGTTCATCCCCCATCACTGATAAGGATCAAGATTCTGGCATCAGAGACTCTGCATAAAAGTTTTGGTTTCTTTTTCTTTCCACTCCCCTATTTATCAAGTTTTCCCTCTCTCAAACTAGAAATCAGAGGTTGTATATTTGATCCCAGCATTTGCTGTCTCTGTTATGGTCTATTTTGTCTTGGTTTTAAAAGTCACCGTTTTCTGGATTCTATCTCATCAAGCAGCTGTATCTGAATCTAGAATAGATGACATGCTATTTAAAATAGCCTCCCGTTACTTTTAAAGGGATTACATCTGATTATGCACCTAGATGGCATCCCCATCTACCCACAAATAGATTTCTAAATCTGCAGAGGTCTCACGATAGGGGTCTGAGGATCGGGGTCCGAGATAGTACGATGGAGGTGCCTAAACAAAGGCAGAAGAAGAACAGTGTGCAGAGAGTCCCTTTAAGACAATAAAGCCCAGTGATTTTTATGTGAATTGTGAAACAGGAGAAATAAACACAACAATGGAAAAAAATTGTGAGTAGAAGGGAGGCTGCCATTGACCTGACACTGCCTTTATTATCTGCAAACATATTGGGAAGAAAAATATTAAAAACCTTCAAAAAAAAAAACCCTGATCAATAAAAAAGTAACACTGGATTCTGTGGTAATGGTTTATATTGTTGATGCTAATAATTCACTGACATTCAACATATATGAAAACAGAGGCAGGGAAATTACTTCAATCAAAGGGCAAAAAGGAAGTGCATCCAAACAATACAATTTCAAGTCAGCTGAATGAACCTGAATTTTGAGAATTTGGGTGAGTTTGATACTCAGTATCACTATGGGCCTGATACTGACCCCATTGAAGACAATGGAGGTCTCACCATTAATTTCAGTGGAAGGAGGATTGGACCATATTACTTTTTTCCATATGGAAACAAAACAAAACAAAAACAGCTATATACTTTCATCCTAAATGACAACAAAGCAAGAATGCAAAAATTAAGTTTCCATGTCCATTTTGAATTAATCCTCTATAAGAGGTTGCATGCTGAGGGTCTAACTAATCTCCATCTGTGGGGTCAGAAGGAATTTTCTCCCAGGTCAAACCGAGAGGGACCTGAAAGTTTTTGTTTTTTTTTTTGCCTTCTTCTGCAGGATAACATTGGGTCACTTGCTGGAATTATCTAGGTGTCTCTCAATTAATAGTTTCCCTAAACATTGCAGGGGCCTTGGGCATTGGTACACTTTGCTCCTTCCTGTTGTCTCCCAGTGGTTTAATTTTGGTTGTTGGGTTTAGTCTGTGGGTGCTGGTGGGCTGTTATATACAGGAGGAGTTCAGACTAGATTTGGTGGTTCCTTCTGGACTTAAGATCTATGACTCTGCTATGCCTTGCAGCTGCCCTGCAGACAAGCATAGTCACTCAAAATTTAAGATGTAGTACAGAGATTGTAAATGTTGCAATGGTTTATATGCCACACCTATGAAAATCAACTGCAGGGAAACAACTTGTGAAAAGCCTGCAGTCTTGGAAGTTCCTGGTTTGGAGGAGGGGAAGGGGGGGAGTTCTATGCTTCCCTGTGACAAGCCAAAATCAGTCCATGCTTCAGCATCCCATTCTGAAAGCACAGACGGGGCAGGGGAGTGTACAGATGGTGACCAGGAAGAACTTATTTAACCTCAGTGTTCAGGGCAAAGGGGAGAGCTAGCTGAATGGGGCAAGTGGCTAACCAAGAATGGCCTTTCTCTATCACTAAAACATAAGTAAAGTCTGGGTCGGATTTGCATTTTGTAAATAAACCTAAATTCATGGTCTAGATCAGAATCTGAATCTGAGCTTTATGAGGGTTCCACCATCCTCAATGCAAATGTCATTCCTTTACTTTTGGACATGAAACTATCCTGTAATGTACACATTGCAACATGCTTTAGGTTTTGTATACTGCAAGAATTGTTTATTTTGAGATGCTGTATTAATGAGTACAACACTGAGGAAGTAAACATGTTCAAAGATTTACATCAATTATAAAGGATTCATACTGTTCATAATACCCAAATTAGACATTTTATATAATTTTAAAAAGGAAATATCACTGATTTTTACCCTATAAATGTGAAAAAGTTGAATATTTGCTAAGCATTATGAGATATGACATTATAAAATTCCTTTAATGGCTAGCCAAAAATATTATTGGAACCCTAATCTAAGAGAATTTGTTTGTATGTATGGCATGTAGGCCTACACTTTATGAAAGACTCTCAAAGTGTAAGATTATGAATGGCCTCTACTGTTGAAGTTACTATGAACTGTAAAATTCAGTGGAGTGCCAAAAAATGCCAGCTGGAAAGAAGACAGGGGAATATCAACAGCCTGCATTCAGAAGAAATCCTGATGCATTGATGTAATAGACTGATAATGAAATGATTTGCCTGCCTTAATATTCTTCTTACAAAGAACTCATTTAGCCTTTGAAGTGGACGACTTTGGAGATCATATAAACATAGCTTAGGATGAAAACTGTCTCTTTAATAGTATTACTTTTGACTTAATAAACATTAATTCTAATAAATCAGTTGCTAAGGTTATGTATTTGGTATACATTTCCATTAGAGGTGTTTATGTTATCTTATTTTCTGAAAGTTTAAAAGTAAATCTCAATCTGCAGCATGTCACCAAAAAAAAAATGTATCTGTCTAGACTACAGCAAGAATATTCCCATTGCATGAGTAGCATAATACAGTAACTGAAAGGAGAAGTCCACAGACACACTGCAAGGAACTCTAATCATTGTATACCTTGGAAATTAACATAAAGAGGAACAGCTCCGGTTTGAAGGGACTGGTCAGAAATAAGACCCTGAGCCAAAACCTATTCAACTCAAGGGAAAGACTCTTATTGGACTTGGAAAGACTTTCAATTGGGTCATAAAGATTCAAGTGCCACCTGATAAGTACCCACAGCATCTCAATGAAACAACTGTATTATGGACAGTAGTCAAATGAATAGATCGTCATGATTGCAGCTGCAGCAGCCATTATTTCCATCATCTCATTAAACATCTCTGTCTCCACTTCATTGTTTCTTACCCCCATATCAAGAAAGACTGGGCTCTTCCCAAATAGCCTAGAAATGTAGAAGTATAAAATGTGCTTTTGTAACATACTTTTTATGTATGTTACAAAAGGACACTTTGCATACAGTACACTTTGCTACCTTACATGGTATTTCTAGAAAACTTGGACTCCGCACTTGGCCTCTTTTGTTCACTGTTGTCCCTTAGCTGGTATTTGTTAAACTGTTCTGGTGGTTATGTTAGCTATTTAACCACCAGGAAATTCTATTTCTCATATAGACTGTATTTTTCAAATAAAAATGGCAAAAATCATACTGTCTAATGATGGATACTAAAAGGATACATTCCTTTTAGAAAAAAGAAAAGGAGTACTTGTGGCACCTTAGAGACTAACAAATTTATTAGAGCATAAGCTTTCGTGAGCTACAGCTCACTTCATCGGACAAACAGGGAAAGATTAAGAATGAGCTCTCAAAACTGGATACTCTCATAAAGAACCAACCTTCCACACAAACTTCCTCGTGGCTGGACTTTACAAAAACTAGACAAGCCATTTACAACACACACTTTGCTTCTCTACAAAAGAAAAAGGACACTAAGCTATCTAAACTACTACATGCCACAAGGGGCCACAACAATGGTTCCCGTAACCCACCCAGCAATATTGTTAATCTATCCAACTATACTCTTAGCCCAGCAGAAGAATCTGTCCTATCTCGGGGCCTCTCCTTTTGCCCCTCCACCCCCACGAACATGACACAGTTCTGTGGTGACCTAGAATCCTATTTTCGACGTCTCAGACTCAAGGAATATTTCCAACACACCTCTGACCAACATATTAACCCACAGAGACCTTCCTACCAACACTACAAAAAGAAGGATTCTGGGTGAACTCCTCCTGAAGGTCGAAACAGCAGCCTGGATTTCTACATAGAGTGCTTCCGCCGACGTGCACGAGCTGAAATTGTGGAAAAGCAGCATCGCTTACCCCATAACCTCAGCCATGCAGAACACAATGCCATCCACAGCCTCAGAAACAACTCTGACATCATAATCAAAAAGGCTGACAAAGGAGGTGCTGTCGTCATCATGAATAGGTCAGAGTATGAACAAGAGGCTACTAGGCAGCTCTCCAACACCACTTTCTACAAGCCATTACCCTCTGATCCCACTGAGACTTACCAAAAGAAACTACAGCATTTGCTCAAGAAACTCCCTGAAAAAGCACAAGAACAAATCCGCACAGACACACCCCTAGAACCCCGACCTGGGGTATTCTATCTGCTACTCAAGATCCATAAACCTGGAAATCCTGGATGCCCCATCATCTCAGGCATTGGCACCCTGACAGCAGGTTTGTCTGGCTATGTAGACTCCCTCCTCAGGCCCTTCGTTACCAGCACTCCTAGCTATCTTCGAGACACCACTGACTTCCTGAGGAAACTACAGTCCATTGGTGATCTTCCTAAAAACACCATCCTAGCCACTATGGATGTAGAAGCCCTCTACACCAACATTACACACAAAGATGGACTACAAGCCATCAGGAACAGTATCCCCGATACTGTCACAGCTAACCTGGTGGCTGAACTTTGTGACTTTGTCCTCACCCATAACTATTTCACATTTGGTGACAATGTATACCTTCAAATCAGCGGCACTGCGATGGGTACCCGCATGGCCCCACAGTATGCCAACATTTTTATGACTGACTTAGAACAACGCTTCCTCAGCTCTCGTCCCCTAATGCCCCTACTCTACTTGTGCTACATTGATGACATCTTCATCATCTGGACCCATGGAAAAGAAGCCCTTGAGGAATTCCACCAGGATTTCAACAATTTCCATCCCACCATCAACCTCAGCCTGGACCAGTCCACACAAGAGATCCACTTCTTGGACACTACGGTGCTAATAAGCTATGGTCACATAAACACCACCCTATATTGGAAACCTACTGACCGCTATTCCTACCTACATGCCTCTAGCTTTCATCCAGATCATACCAAACGATCCATTGTCTACAGCCAAGCTCTACGATATAACCGCATTTGCTCCAACCCCTCAGACAGAGACAAACACCTACAAGATCTCTATCATGCATTCCTACAACTACAATACCCACCTGCTGAAGTGAAGAAACAGATTGACAGAGCCAGAAGAGTACCCAAAAGTCACCTACTACAGGACAGGCCCAACAAAGAAAAGAACAGAACTCCACTAGCCATCACCTTCAGCCCCCAACTAAAACCTCTCCAATGCATCATCAAGGATCTACAACCTATCCTGAAGGACGACCCATCACTCTCACAGATCTTGGGAGACAGGCCAGTCCTTGCTTACAGACAGTCCCACAATCTGAAGCAAATACTCACCAGCAACCACACACCACACAACAGAACCACTAACCCAGGAACCTATCCTTGCAACAAAGCCCGTTGCCAACTCTGTCCACATATCTATTTAGGGGACACCATCATAGGGCCTAATCACATCAGCCACACTATCAGAGGCTCGTTCACCTGCGCATCTACCAATGTGATATATGCCATCATGTGCCAGCAATGCCCCTCTGCCATGTACATTGGCCAAACTGGACGGTCTCTACGTAAAAGAATGAATGGACACAAATCAGACGTCAAGAATTATAACATTCAAAAACCAGTTGGAGAACACTTCTCTCTGGTCACTCGATTACAGACCTAAGAGTAGCTATCCTTCAACAAAAAAGCTTCAAAAACAGACTCCAACGAGAGACTGCTGAATTGGAATTAATTTGCAAACTGGATACAATTAACTTAGGCTTGAATAGAGACTGGGAATGGATGAGTCATTACACAAAGTAAAACTATTTCCCCATGTTATTTCTCCCCCCCCCCATCGCACCCCCCACTGTTCCTCAGATATTCTTGTTAACTGCTGGAATTAGCCTACCTTGCTTGTCACCATGAAAGGTTTTCCTCCTTTCCCCCGCCCCCGCTGCTGGTGATGGCTTATCTTAAGTGATCACTCTCCTTACAGTGTGTATGATAAACCCATTGTTTCATGTTCTCTGTGTGTGTATATAAATCTCCCCTCTGTTTTTTCCACCAAATGCATCCGATGAAGTGAGCTGTAGGTAACGAAAGCTTATGCTCTAATAAATTTGTTAGTCTCTAAGGTGCCACAAGTACTCCTTTTCTTTTTGCAAATACAGACTAACACAGCTGCTACTCTGATTCCTTTTAGATTATTCCATGCTTTCCATTGTCAACATGATAAACGGATCAATTTGTAATGGCAGTTTTCTTTAAATAAGACTTTCTACAGATTAAACCTGTAAATATACTTTAAACATGAAAGAGCTCTAATCATAAAACGGAGAAAAAACAAAAACAAAAACCACCCACACCTCTCAATTTCTCAAAGGGTCATTCCTTTACAAGCAATTCAAAGGCTAGAATGGTCAAGTAACAAAAGCAAATTACACAGAAATTGGACATGTAGTTTTAACAATGGATCAGATTCACCCTTTTTGTAACTCTGTTGACCTCAGTGATGGAACATCAGAGATTTAATTTATACTCAGAATAAGACACTGCATTAATGTCTTAACTGTAAATAATAAATAAATTAGGAAACCTAATAGATGTTTCATTTTTATCATTGTCTTAGGCTCATTCATGCCATCTAACCACTACTCCACACTGCCTTTCTAGTACAATATTTACTATTTACTTTAGCATGTGTGTTTAAGATATTTAACATTTTAGGAAATAGGGAAATATGACCTTAGTATTACTGGAAACCTCAAGTAGGAGGTGGGGAGGGAGAAACCCAAAGACACTACAACCCTTCTAATAATTATAAACAAAATAATATTGTTTTTTTACAGATGTAAGCAGGGTCTGAATGAGTTCTCCCCTGACAGCTAGCTGAGCGGGGAAGAGACTTCAGGAGCAAATTCTATTTAAATGAACACACCTACTATGCCTAGAAATCTAGCAGATAGAGCGGGGTTGCTCAAAGTGATCAACTGTGGCTGGTGTTGGTTACAATTGACTTTAATACTGAATGCAAGGATTGTGAAATGTTGTTGTCTTTATTGTATGAGTAAAGAGGAGCAGAACTTAATCACTGCTTAACCTGTCCGAATGACGGGATCACCCTCAGATGAAAGGATGTCATTAAGCCGGGGGCTGTAATGCCAGAGCCCTGTGATAGCAAGAGGGGTGTGGACAGGTGCCCTAGCTAGGAGGTGTGAACTCTCCCTAAGGGTCCCCAGTCTGATTTAACCTGTTCCTCCCCACTGTTCAAAGATAGAGCTAAATAGGCTCGATCAAAAGAGTTGAAATCATTTGTGGTGGGACAGTGTGCTAAGAGCTGAACATCACTGAGAAATGACAATCACTAAGAGACAGACTGTTAGGATATTTTGTTCAATATCTTCATAAATGATCTGGAGGATGGTGTGGATTGCACTCTCAGCAAATTTGCGGATGATACTAAACTGGGAGGAGTGGTAGATACGCTGGAGGGGAGGGATAGGATACAGAAGGACCTAGACAAATTGGAAGATTGGGCCAAAAGAAATCTAATGAGGTTCAATAAGGATAAGTGCAGGGTCCTGCACTTAGGATGGAAGAATCCAATGCACCGCTACAGACTAGGGACCGAATGGCTCGGCAGCAGTTCTGCGGAAAAGGACCTAGGGGTGACAGTGGACGAGAAGCTGGATATGAGTCAGCAGTGTGCCCTTGTTGCCAAGAAGGCCAATGGCATTTTGGGATGTATAAGTAGGGGCATAGCGAGCAGATCGAGGGACGTGATCGTTCCCCTCTATTCGACACTGGTGAGGCCTCATCTGGAGTACTGTGTCCAGTTTTGGGCCCCACACTACAAGAAGGATGTGGATAAATTGGAAAGAGTACAGCGAAGGGCAACAAAAATGATTAGGGGTCTAGAGCACATGACTTATGAGGAGAGGCTGAGGGAGCTGGGATTGTTTAGTCTGCAGAAGAGAAGAATGAGGGGGGATTTGATAGCTGCTTTCAACTACCTGAAAGGGGGTTTCAAAGAGGATGGCTCTAGACTGTTCTCAATGGTAGCAGATGACAGAACGAGGAGTAATGGTCTCAAGTTGCAATGGGGGAGGTTTAGATTGGATATTAGGAAAAACTTTTTCACTAAGAGGGTGGTGAACACTGGAATGCGTTACCTAGGGAGGTGGTAGAATCTCCTTCCTTAGAGGTTTTTAAGGTCAGGCTTGACAAAGCCCTGGCTAGGATGATTTAACTGGGACTTGGTCCTGCTTTGAGCAGGGGGTTGGACTAGATGACCCTCTGGGGTCCCTTCCAACCCTGATATTCTATGATTCTATGATTCTATGATTCTATGATATAGATATTCAGGCCTGTCTATAAAGGCCTATACTCTAAGAATTTAGGTATATTCTTATCATTTAGTTAGTTATAGAGGTATAAAAGAAAGAATCAAAATCACTGTCTTCCAGTGTAAGGTCCTTCTCTTACTGTGACAGTCTGAGGCCCTGTGCTTAGGCTCAGGCCTTGGCTAAGCAGCAGAGGCAGCTATAAGCTGGGAAGAGACCGGTCACATCCTCACATTCCAAACTAGTCACATTGAAATAAGGTGCTATTGGGCCGTTAGGAATACAGTCCTGTCCTGCCTATCGCCTCCAGAGAAAGGGAAGTGCTTAGAAGATGTAAAAGGAAACTTAGTTTGATAGCATCCTGTCTGGCAAGAACTCACTTATCAATAGCTGGGATGTGAAATCCTCATTTCTGTGTTGTTCCATCGCTGTAGTCCTCATTTCCCTATTGTTTGTCTGTATAATCTCTGTCTGGTTCTGTGATTGTTTCTGTCCGCTGTATAATTAATTTTGCTATGTGTAAACTAATTAAGGTGGTGGGACATAATTGGTTAAATAATCATGTTACAATATGTTAGGATTGGTTAGTTATATTTCAGGAAAATGATTGGTTAAGATATAGCTAAGCAGAACTCAAGTTTTACTATATAGTCTGCAGTCAATCAGGAAGTGTGTGTGTGTGAGTAAGTAAGTAAATGGGAACAGGGAATGGGGGTGGGAAAATTGGTATCATGTTTTGCTAAAGGGGGAAATGGGAACAGGGACACAGGTAAGGCTCTGTGGTGTCAGAGATGGGAAGCGGGACACTAAGGAAGGAAACTGGAATCATGCTTGCTGGAAGTTCACCCCAATAAACATTGAATTGTTTGTACCTTTGGACTTCGAGTATTGTTGCTCTCTGTTCATGCGAGAAGGACCAGGAAAGTAAATGGGTGAAGGAATAAGCCCCCTAACACTGACCTGCAAAGGTCACAGGCAAGATGTTGAGGGGGGAGAGCAGAGCTTCGTGTCCCTAAAGCCATTGTGTTTAAAAAAGTGAAAGAACCCTCAAAAAGACAGTTTGGACTGGTGCAAAGGCACCAAAAATCAAGGTCACAAAATGGAACACCCCCCAAAAAACCCAAAATTTAAAACTCTCCTAAAAGCTAAATAATTCGGAGATCACAGTGGACCCCGAAGAACCTGGGCCAGCTCCACTTGGGCAGAAGGGTTATGCAAAGGTAATTTCTGGTTAGAATATCAGAGTATTTTCAGAGTATTTAAAAGGTTATAGTTCTTACCACAAATTAATACGGCTGAATTATCCCCTTTTGTGAGCTCCTCCTCACATCATTTCTCCCATGTTGTTTCGTTTATGAAAGAGGTGATATATGAGGCACAATTAATTATAGGGCCTCACCAAAACCCAGGACAAGCAATTTGTAGGACACCATGGATAGTCATGAAGAGGTCCCTTGGATATGCACCAGCTCTGAATTCCTGCTAGGCTCTACAGTCCTGGAAGGTTGATTCCATTGAATCCATTCAACCTGAAACTCCACCAGGTCTGAGAGCTACCTCAAAGCTCTTTAAATAGGGATTCCCCCCAAAAGGGAGGTCTGTGGTGGCTGGAGCAATCTGGGGGAAGCATATCATCCTCCCACAGGCTTAGTGAAGATAGCACCAGGCTGTTTCCTAGGCAACAGTAAAACAGCCTGCTGCTATCTTCACTAAGCCTGTGGGAGGATGATATGCTTCCCCCAGATTGCTCCACCCACCCAAGGTGGAGCTGCCTGCTCCTCCTTTTATAAACAGAGTCTAGCCCTGAAAAAAGGTTTCAGAAAAGGAAAATGGTATCATGGAGGAAAGTAGTTCCTCTTCCATGGCTGAAGGGTGAAATCCATATGCATAATCCAAGTGTGGATTTTTAGGTCACGATCTGCCCCCTTGACTTTTCCATGCAATTTTCTGGAATTGGTGAGTTTTAATCCATTAATACAGCAAAACTTATTAGAGATAGGAAGACCAGTTCCAAAATAATAATCAGCTTTGAACCACAACCGAATCTAACCTTTAGCTGGGTTTCGAAGGATAAATGGACCAATACCTATAAAATTCCATGCTTTCCCGCTGGGAAATAACGTGAGAAAAATATTCATATGCTATTTCCTGTATTAAAGTAGGAAATAGCATGATAAAGCCTATTCCCAGCTCTATTTACTTTCTACACTCTGCCATTTTAGGGAGGGAGATCGAGACGAAAGTTGATTTAAAAGAGGATGATTGAGTTGTCTGCATTTCAGTAGCAGCAGGACTACTTCGATGGCCATCAAATCAGTCAGGCAGCCCTAGCTGAATTGTAAGGAAAACAAAAACAAAAGTGAACTGATTTATATTTTTGAAGGATACAATGGTGCAGCCATTAAGGATACAATGTCATATAGAAAATATAAATGTGTACAGTATATGCACAAGTATATATACACAGATACAACTGTATGATCAGACATTAAATTGTAAGATATTAAACTATAACTAACCAGAAGGTAATACAGCCCTATTGCATTATTACTGCTTTAGAAATCATGATACACTGACAGATTAATCACTAAGTATGGAAACTAAATGGTGGGTCCCTCAGGCTTCCTGGTGCCTTTATAGTACTAAGAAAGCAGGAACAGATGCTTAAAGCACCACACAACTGATAATAGCAGAAAAGAATTAAACAAAACAATAGAAGACATAGCTGAGAGAGACTAGGAAATGGATGAATGATATGTTCTGGTATGGTAAATGCTAAAGGACAAATTCAGGAACTGCATAAACTGGTGCATCTCCAGTGATCACAATGGAAGTTGATAGGTGCTTAGCACTTTTGAAAGTTAGGTCAATTAGGTGCCAAAATATGAACACGGGATACTAACTTTTTGCCCTTATCCACTCAGTGAAGAGCAGCTTCTACTTTGAACATTGCCATTACTAACAGTAATGCTTCTAGTGGGTCAAGAATTTTTTTTCCATTCTATGAGACAAATTAATCTCTGAAATGACTTCACTGAAGTGGAGTTGCATTGTAAGGCTACATTTGGCATGATATCTCTTGCTTCCCTAATCAGTTTCTCCTAGTTGTGCTAAGCAACAGCGCAAAGCACCAGTAATGATGTACATGCAATATACATGTATGGTATTCCCTTTAGATGAATGATGTGGGAACTCTACAGTGAGAGGTGCAATCACCCATTAGTAATTATAATGGCACCATAAGTGCTCTGGAAAACACCTCGTTCTATTGCAAAGAAATAGAAGTCTCCAGAGTGGACACTGGAAAACCTTGCTATTTGATGCAACCCATTGACACATCATTTCTGAATGCATATTTCTTCTATTCTAAAGGCTTATATTCCTTCTAAAGGCTATTGCAAATTAATGAATACTACTAAAAATGTCAATATGAAACATCTATGTTTCTAATGTTACTAAAAGTAAAGTTGGACAATAATGAACTTTTTTTGTTCTGTTAGTGATCAATTTCTAAAGAGGAAGAGAACATAGAAACTGGAGATTCAGGGTTAAATAAGGGACATTTACTTGAAAGGAAGAAGGATACAAACTATTTACTATTAATTGCTGGGGAATAAAATGTTGTTTGCACTAACAAATCCCTACATTTACTTGCTAGAAGAACTGTTCAGGCAACAATCCATCCCTCCTTTATATAAACTGTACATAAATTACATAGACAACACTAAGGATCTGGTAAATTTGCTACTTTGGCAGCATAAGATGGACAAAGAGAAACATTCTGAAATCAAAAAGCAATGGCAGGGGGATTAGGACCTCTTTTTAAAAATGAAATCTAAGTTTTGTTTTGTTAGGGTTTTATTTTATAAAGAAGGAATTTTGAGTACTCCCATTGTCAAGGCTATTTCCCCACTCTGGCACTTTGAGTGCAGAAGGTGGGGGCCTGCAAGGATTCTAAAAAATAATACTGGCCTCTCCAGGCTTGTATTAAACTCCCAAGGTTACAGCTTTTCTCTAACCTTGGATTGGTAGATGCTGCCACCACCCAAGTGCAGAACCCTTTTGAGAGCCCAGGAAGGCGCATTTGGGAATTCCTTTCTGTGGTCTACCCTCAAATCCTTTCACCCCCGCCCACCTCCGGTGAAGAGCTGAGAAAGAAAAAAAAGGAAATCAGCTGTTGCCACCAGCTAATTAAACAACATGTGCACAAACCTCCTAAGACACAAAAATCCAATTCTGTTCTTAAAAAAGGTGATTTTTATTAATTTAAAAAAAAGAAAGAAAGAAATACATCTGGGAACTCAGTCTATTGCTAGAATTTAAAAGAGGAACTACAAGGATTAAGCACCCAGAATAGCTTCCATTATCACACCCATAACTTCAACCATTTCAGATTAGAAATGGTACACAAATATCATTCAACCTCCTATTTATGCTACAATTTTTTTAAAAAAGTAGTAAAAAATTACTCTCAACCACTGAACAGATGGAATTATTTGACTAATATTTTTCCAATCAATAAGTGTTTTCCCTTTAGTTAATCTATTCTTTTAAAGAGTATTTGGCATGCAGTTTTGTATTCATTTTCTTTTGAATTTTCCCTAAGGGCGTGAAAGGACTTCAACATGATGATCTATTGCATGTTTTCTTGAATGGATACTACAGAATTGTTAAAGCAACTCCATTTACACAAGGTTAAAATTAGAGTCATAACTCACACAATTACACCTCCTGTACATGAATATAGACTTTTATATATAGACTGGAGACTTCAGTTCCACCTACATCTAATCACAAGAAAGAACATAGGGTTTACCATAATGGACATTTGTTCAGGTTATTGGACATCAACACTGGAATCTTGCCTATCAAAGACAGGTACCAGAAGACTGGAGAAGGGCTAACATAGTGCGCATTTTTAAAAAGGGGAGAAAGAAGGAGCCAGGGAATATAGACCAGTCAGTCTGTCTTTGATACCTGAGAAGATGTTAGAGCAATGTATAAACCATTCAATTTGCAAATACCTGGAGGATGAATGGGTAATCACTACCCAGCATGGATTTACTGAGAATAAATCATGCCAAACCAGTTTGATTTCCATCTTTGACAGGGTAACTGGTTTGGTGGATAGGGGGAATGTGATGGACATAATATACCTGGACTTTAGCAAGGCTTTTGACACAGCTCCACATGACATTCTGATAGGTCCACTGGAGAAATGCAGACTTCGTGGAACTACCATTAAGTGCTCTACTCAGCACTGGTTAGGCCTCAGCTGTAGTACTGTGTCCAATTTTCATCACCAATGTATAGAAAGAATGTAGACAAACTGAAAAGGATCCAGATGCAAGCAACAAAGATGACCAAAGGGATGGAATGCAAGCCATATGAGCAAAGGCTGAAGGAATTGGTTATGTTTAATTTGGAAAAGAGGAGATTTAGGGGTAGTACAATAGCAGTCTTCAAATACTTGAAAGGCTGCCATGAAAAAGATGGAGAAAAGTTGTTCTCTCTTGCCACAAAGGGCAGGACAAGAAGCAATGGGTTCAAACTACAGCATAACAGATTTAGATTAAGTCTCAGGGAAAAACTTCCTAACTGTAAGAACAGTAGGACAATGAAACAGACTGTCTAGGAGGCTATGGAAGTTCCTTCACTGGAGGTTTTTAAAAGGAGGCTGGATAGCCATCTGTCTTGGATGGTTTAGTAACAACAAATCCTGCATCTTGGCAGGGGATTAGACTACATGACCCCTGCAGTCCCTTCTAATCCTATGATTCTAAAACTGCTGCAGAGGAAGTTTATACTTAACATAACTCTGACAAAAAACTCACACCATCCAGTTGTACAATGGTGTACATGAAACAGGGAAGGAAATCCAGTCTCACAATACTTTTTTATTCTTGCTTAAGTTTGAATTTTGAGTTTGATTTGGTAGCTAGCATAAAATTCTTGAAAGTCAGTGTAACAGCAATCAAAGTATTGGGCCTAAATCCAAAGGTCAAAATCCATCCCTTTTGTTACAAAAAATGCCCTGCAACCTGGGTAAAACACATCTATCACCTTTAAGTGAGCCAAAGAACATCAACATATATCTTGCTTAAATTATTCATTTCCAGCATGAGAGGAAGAGACTGGTTACCAACCATTTTCTGAGTATTGTTCTTTTGTCATGCTAGCCATGTCTGACATACATTGTTCTCCTTGTCATACACCAGCCCTTGAATACTGTCAAGCCCCTGAGAAATTTCTCCACTTGTGTTGCTATTGTATGTCCTTATTCTCACTATACGTTTCATGCAAGGAGAAAATGCTAAGTTCAGATACACATAATTTTAGTACCATGCTTGATGTTTTAACAAAGTTGTAGCTTTTCTGTTTCTGTTCAGAATATTGGAAGGATATAGGCTATAAAATTCAGACTTATAGCAGAACCCAAAGTATGGTATAATTTCCTAGAATGTACTGCCTTTATTCTCATGCTGTGCAATTCTGTATCTCTTTTTAACTGCTGCTTGCTTTTCCAGGGGATACTACAAAAGGCATGTGGCCAAATTCTCAGTTTTATGACCTATATCTCCAGGTGTGCACACACATACACACACAAATGCATGAGTGCATTGCACCACAATTTTATATTACACACACACACAAACACACGGTAATTTTGCATGCAAACTAGGCACACAGTTATTTGAGTTCCCTATGCACAGCTGAAAGTTTTTGAGGGGAAAACTGGGTATGCCTTTTTTGTTTTGTTTTGTTTTGTTTTGTTTTTTGCAGATTTACCTTCTTCAACTATGTCTAACTATTTGGCTCATACTACTTTGTTTTGTGATATACTGAACTATGATATAACATTTTTAAACTACTGAGTATTTTGATGATCTCATGCATAACAGAAATAATTCAATTATATAGGTCTCAGTCATGAGCTGCCTTATGCATTCATGCAGAGATTAAGGAATCCCCTTGTCCCTTAAGTGATCTACACATATCACTAAACTGTACCTGCTGGGAGAGAAGAAGCAGCCTCCATGAGGCTGGAATCCTTCACATCCATCACAGTTGGGCAGACAAGGCACAGCAGGAGTGGAGAAGGAAGTTAGCTGTGCCACATAGGTACAACTCAACCTAGGTTGATGTACTCCTCCTTTAGTAGACTCATTGATTCTACTCAGTATATGGGTAGCAGAATCAGGTTCTTTATAAGAATGAGGAATGAGGTGGAGGTAAAGGATTATCTTTCTCTAAAGAGTGAGTATCTCATTTTTCCCAGGGATGCCTTCACATGTCATTTTAGGATCTAGTGTTCTATAGAGTAGCCTTCTCAAAGCTACAAAAACTAATAATAGCATTCCCCAAGTATCAATTAATTACATTTAACTAACCGATCTTCTTTAATGCTCCTATATTATGTGACAAAGAATTTTCCTGGTAGTTTAAGTATGCCATCATTACCCACATATCATAAATATTGTAATGCATCAGGTTATACTGTAGATTTTCTTCTTCTTTTCACTGAGATTTTTTGCATGGTTATCTGAAACTAAAATAGACTGACCTTTCCTCTGTGTTATAGAGTTTACATCCATCAGTCATCTGAATGAAGCCTAAACGTTCAAATTCCACAGAATACTTACTCTTCTACTCTTTCTCCATTGTGCATATGTAACACCTATTCACATCAATAGGAATTATGTATTCAGAAATTAGCAGTTTCCTACTATCTTAAACAGATAACATATATTCTATGAGGATATGGTAGAGGAATGTGATTAGGGATTTCCTCAAGGAGTAGCCAATGGGGATTTGTCTAGAACAAATCATACCAAACCAACCAAATTTCTTTTTGTGACAGGGTTACTGGCCGAGTGGACAGGGGAGAAGCAGTAGATGGGCTATATCTTGATTATAGTAAGGCTTTTGACACAGTGCCACATGATATTCTCATAAGCAAACCAGTGGAATTTAGTCTAGATTAAATTACTTTAAGGTGGGTGCACAACAGGTTGAAAGACTGTACTCAGATTAGTTACCAATGGTTCGCTGGCTAAATGGGAAGTTGTATCCAATAGGGTCCCACAGGAGTCAGTTCTGGGAGTCAGTTCATACATTCATACAAATGTATACAAATTGGCTCGAGTCCAGAGGAGAGCAACAAAAATTATAAAAGTTTTAGAAAACCTGACCTATGAGCAAAGGTTAAAAAAACTGGGCATAGTTAGTCTTGAGAAAAGAGGACTGAGAGGGCAAGGGATGGATAATAGTCTTCAAACATGTTAAGGGCTGCTAAAAAAAGGATGTTGTTCTCCATGTCCACTGAAGATAGGACAAGAAGTAATGGGCTTACTTTGCAGCAAGGCAGATTGAGGTTAGACATAGTTAGAAGATTTTCCTAATAAGGGTAGTTAAGCTTTGAAATAAGTGTCCAAGGGAGGTTGTGGAATCCACATCATTGTATGTTTTTAATAACAGGTTGGACGAATAGCTGTAGGGATCGTCTAGGTTTACTTGATCCTGCTTCAGCGCAAGGGGCTGGCTTTGATGACCTCTGAAGGTTCCTTTCACCCCTATAGTTCTATGATTCTAAATGGGGCATTGGTCAATTTTTGGCTATTAATATTTTTGAGTGTCTATAGTGTGCTCAGCTTTCTAAAAGATAGAGGAAGACACTCTCTATGTGCAAATAACAGTAGAGCTTGTATTCCAACCAACAGGTATTACTCATGTAATTGTAGTGCAACTGTGAGCTTCTAGTTTGAGTTTCTCCCTCAAGCTTTCATCAGGAGTAAGGGAAAGATTTCCCTCACATGCAAATAGCAGGGTGCAGCCACACAATTCACTGTGCTGGTCTCAAGAATGTCTCATGATGCATTTCTCATCTGCACGGAGTCTCTGTACTTCAGCATTGGAAACGGGCCAGCTCTATTGACTTTATCACCAGACTTGTGACATTTGGTGTTTTTCTTAAAGCCCCAGTTCCTGGAGGCTAATGATGACATGAAAATTTCAGATAATCTTTCATTTAAAAAGGGAGGATCATCCCTAGTTTCTAGCCCTTATTGTGGGGGGGAACAGTCTGAAGACATGTCTTGAGTGCTTATTAAAAGCTAAGAAACCAAAAGGCAAAATATGTATTCTGCTCAAAAATTTATTTTTAATTTTCACAATTTTAAGCCAAACTCATGATTTGGTGGGTGTGTGTGGTGGTGGTGTTTATGGGGCAGGGGAGAGGGCTGACTGGATTTGTACCATGATGGAACCATGTCAGGGCCTATGTTAGGGGTCTTATTCCTTCACCCACTTACTTCCATGGTTCTTCTCGCATGAACAGAGAGCCACAGTACCCAAAGTCCAAAGGAGCAAACAATTTGATGTTTATTGGGGTGAACTTCCAGCAAGCATGATTCCAGTTATCTTCCTTAGTGTCCCCCTTCCCAGCTCTGACACCACAGAGACTTACCTGTGTCCCTGTTCCCATTCCTGCTCTTATCAAAACATGATTTCAATTTCCCCAACCCCATTCCCTGTTCCCATTCCCCCCTCCCCCCTTACTTCCTGATTGTCTGCAGACTATATAGTAAAACTTGAGTTCTGCTTAGCTATACCTTAACCAATCATTTTACTGAAATTTAACTAACCAATCCTAACATATTGTAACATGATTATGTAACCAATTATATCCCACCACCTTATTTAGTTTACACACAGCAAAATTAATTATACAGCAGACAGAAACAATCACAGAACCAGATAGAGATTATACAGACGAACAATAGGGAAATGGGGACTACAGTGACAGAACAACAAAGAAATGAGGATTTCACATCCTAGCTATTGATAAGTGAATTCTTGCCAGACAGGATGCTATCAAACTAAGTTTCCTTTTACATTTTCTAGGCACTTCCCTTTCTCTGGAGGCGATAGGCCTTATCAGGACAGGAGTGTATTCCTAACGGCCCAATAGCACCTTATTTCAAAGAGACTAGTTTGGAATGTAAAGATGTGACCGTTCACTTCCCAGTTTATGGCTGCTTCTGCTGCTTAGCTAGAGGCCTTAGCCTAAGAACAGGGCCTCAGACAGTCACAGTAAGAGAAGGCCCTTACACTGGCAGACAGTGATTTTGATTCTTTCTTTTATATCTCTTATAATTAGCTAAGTGATAAGAATACACCTAAATTTGTAGAGTATAGGCCTTTACAGACAGGCCTGAATATCTATATCCTAACAGCCTGTAAATGGGGAAATCTGACCTAGTGGTCAGAGCTGCAGGGGAGGAGGAAGTCACACCAAAGATCAAAGCCAGAGTCAGAATACAAGTTTCAGAGAGGTAGCAGTGTTAGTCTGTATCAGCAAAAACAACGAGGAGTCCTTGTGGCACCTTAGAGACTAACAAATTTATTTGGGCATAAGCTTTCAGAATACAAAGTCATGTGAAGGGTCAAGCCAGAATCTGAAGTTACACCAAGGGTCAAAGATGGAGTCAGCAGTGTAGGGTCAGGGCAAGGAAGCAGGAACCAGGAAGAACAAGCAAGGCATAGTAGCAGGAGTGGGGACAAAGTGTGGTAACAGGAACAAGGAATAGGAGCAATCAAAGGTGTAGGAGCAAGCTAAGAAGCTGGAACTTAGTCTCAGGGGTCTTGGCAGCACCAGCCCTTGCAGCTGATTCCTCAGACAAGGAAGGGGTGGGGAAGAAACAGGAAGTTTTATGCCCAGTGACTTTCAGTCAATCTGATTCTAGTCATCTGATCCAGCTGAGTCAATAGGGATAGTCTCTGGCAATGAGATGTTTGCTGCTGTTCACTCATCTAATCCTGCACCACAGTGGCACAGAGGGTAAGTCTCTCACATGACATGTCCGGATTTAAGTCCTGCAGCACCTGACAAACAGCTTCTGTAGCACCTATACTTCCAAATGGGTTTGAATGATCAGGGGCCCCAAATCCATTGTAACCTGCAAAAGGGGAATGCAATCATAGTCCCGTTAATCAAGTCAGTGTTAACTTGCACCAGGATTTTCTATGGGACTAAGAAAGTAATACAGTGCTGTGGAGACTGATCATTGCCCAAAGCCCTGCCTGTTCCTACCTAGCTCCCTCACTCCAAAAGGGTGGAGGCCATATTTTGAAGACTGATGTAGGATTTAAGATGTGCATAGGCCTTCTGCTGATCTTCTTTGTTCTTCTTTCCCGCCTTACCCCATCATCTAGGGTTGGGTCATCATGCATGCATAATTGTCTGCCCAAGGCCCACCAGCTTACCATGTTCTTTCATGCAATCCATCCATTGCTTCTTTGGTGTATCTTTCCTACCACCCTCTCTTGCCATGCTATCTTCAGCAGTTCCTTTTCACTCACCCAGTGAAGTTTCACTTCTTGGATTTTGTCAGGCATATCACAAACTTTGACTTCCATCCTAATGTTTTCATTTCATAACCTGTCCCTTGATGTAACACTTTGAATTGTGCAAAGACATCTCATTTCAAACACCTTTAAGTGTTGAACCTGCTATCTCTTTACTGCCCAGGCTTCTGTGACACACAGCATTGTGGAAGGCACCATTGTTCTACATAATTGGGCTTTCAGTCTCAGTGGCTCATCAGGCACAACATCTGAGATGTTATTCTACACTCTTCCAGTACTCCCCAGTCTGGACTGTATCTCATGTTGAATCTCTCCATCTTCTGTAACCCAGCGGCCCAGGTCCGCTAGACAGGAATGAATTTCACCGAACATGTTTAAGGCTCTATGTTCACCAGCATGTAGATTTCTGATTTTGTTTGAAGTCAAACAAATTTAAAAACAAAAACAAAACAACAACAACAACCCACGCTGAAGCTACAGTTCTGCTTCTAAGAATTAGGCACAAAAATAAATATTTTCAATGTCTGAATGCAAGAAGTTCACCCATCACTTATTTTGCAAAACAACTTGTTATTGTATGTGTTTTTAAGTCTGAGTTCAAATGTGGAAAATGGGAAACTAAGTTGTTGCTAACCAAGGCTACATTGCAACAACTGGCAGCAGTGTGTAGGGTATGTGTGTCTACATGCCACAGTGATCAGCGGGCTGTGTCCATACCACATTGTATAGCTATACAGGTCAGTGAAAGACTCTGGCAGGAGGGAGGCTCCCGGGAAAGGCTCCACAGTGGGGAAACAGTGGGACATTACACAGCTAAAAATAAAAGTGAACGCAGTGGAGGCACTGTTTAAGAATGTAGAAAGCCATGTAGGGTACATATCCACAGGGTTCAGGGATGTCTTTGCTCTCCTAAGCAGTACCTCACAGTTTACACTGCTATTTATATACATGGTATGGGTGTGTGTGTGGTGTATGAACTCTACACAACACCATAAGCAGAAGGCAGTGTAGGTTTTTTGAAAAGTTTATAACTTGGCCAAATCTGGGTGGGTTTTCGTGGGAATGGCAAAAGGCACATCCCCAGCATAAAGGCCACCCCCTGCCAAATTTCAAATCCCTGTTGCAAAGCACTGGAGATAGAGGTTCTCAATTAAAAGGTCTCCAGAACAAAGGCAAAAAAACAATGTTTCCCCCAAAACCTGTTCTTGCAAACAGCTGACCAGTTTTGGCTGAAAGTTTCCAAACACTAACATAACTAATAAAAATAATAAAAAAATAATTAATAATACAGACTGAGGTAGACACCCACCATGGAAAATTTCAGCCCAAATGGTTAGAGTTTGATTCGGCAAAGTTATTAGCAACTCAAAACAGAGTCTTATTAAGGGGCAGTTTCAGGCAATCTTAAAAATAGGAAGTGACATCAGCCCTATATATATATAATTTAAGCCTACACCTCCTAACTGCAAGCATCCTCAGATTCCTGAAAATGTTGATATACAAATCCACTAAATAAGTGCTTCGCTGGCATACATTGTACATTCGTAGCCTAATCCCACTTAGGAAAAAAATAAACTTCAGTTTCCAACCATCATGCTCTTTGCAAGCTATAAATTCCACATCAAAAATGACATTGTTTGAGGACTAAACAAGCATAATATTAACCATGAATTTTTGTGTTCTCTTTCTCTCTCTCTCTCAAATGGTTGTTTTTATGACAGTGTGTTGATTAAAAAAGGACAGACAATCATTTTAGTACTTCTGAACTAGCTCATGCTGTTAGATAGTCTGCATTAACTCTCTACTTCTAATATATACCACAGTGCACAGTAGTTGTTCCACAATTAGCTTATGATATACTGCTTATGATTGAACAGAGAATATAAAAAGTAGATGAGGAATCAAGATTAAACATGAGCTATTGCAGAGAAAGTTGATATTTGCTACTAATATTTGTTGCCAGAGCTAATTGATTGAAACTGAGTTAAAATATTGACTAGTGAAGCATATGTAGGGAAATTACATATAGATAAAATATCCATAGTTGATTGGAAGTAAGTACTTTAAGCATTTCACGCATCTGTTCAAGTTAAGTGTGCTTAGACTGTCCTTGAACATATTTGGAGGGGAAAATAAACTACTCATACACCTTACAAGGTTCTAAAATAACTGTGACAACTCAGAAAAGGGAGCTGGATGTCACTATACATAGCTCAATGAAGACCTGTGCTCAATGTGCAGCTGTGCAAAAAAACCCTAAGATTATATTAGGATGGATAAGGAAAAGCATAAAGAATACTATAAAGCCATTACAGACATCAATATTGCAGCCTCATCTGGAATATTGTGTTCAGTAATGGTTTCCCCCATCTCAGAAAGGATACTGTATCATTAGATGTGGGTTCAGAGAAAGGAGACAGGAATGGTCAAGGGCATGAAAAAATTTCCATATGCGGAGAATTTGAAAAGATTGGGGTTGTTTATCTTAGAAAGGAGATACAAGGGGACATGGTCTAGAGAAGGTAGATTTGGGATATCAGTTCTTCCTGCCTAAAAACACAAGAACAACAAGGGAGTCAATGAAATTTTAAAAAGATGGAAAATTCAAAAACTGATAAAAGGAAATTTATCACAAACACCAGTTAGACAGGGATACCACAGAAAGGCATTGAGGCAAAAAAATTAGCAAGATTCAAAAGGGATTGGGCATTTACCTGGGTAACAAGAATATTCAGACTGATAATAATTAATGCTAACAAGTTTTAGAATTGATAGTAAACCTCATGATTCATGACTTAAGACAATTTCTAATGATTAGAGACCAGAATGATTGTGTAGGATAGATACCCCGCACCCACCTACTGCACGGTTCTTGCAGCTTCCTCAAAAGCATCTGTGCTAACCACTGTTGGAGACAGGATACTGAATTAGATGGACCTCAGCTCTGATTGAATCTGGCAGTTCCTATGTTCTGATGATTAATTGGCTTGAGATTTGATTTGATAGAATGTTTGGTAGATAGTAAGTTAAACACATCTCTCTAGAGAAGGCCACCACAAGGCTTTACCATCATGTAAGGGATAAGTGATTAAGATGGACTTAAATGGTGAAGAGACCATATGGTGCTACTCTGCACAGGGGTGAATTCTTCCCACTGAGACACCTCATATTAAATAAAACTTGGAGTTGGTGAGACCTGAAACTCCCATTGGCTTCAATGCATTCAATGGTGTTTCATTTAATCCTAGCTTACACTGCAGCTAGGTAGCACCTGGATTTACACCTTCCCTCCCCTCTCCAGATCAGAACTTACCTTGCATTGAAGTCCCAATAAGAATGTTTCCCCTGGCCTCCCACTCAGAGGAAATAAAGTTAAAAAATGAGAAAAAGAGGACTTCAAAAACATACAGTTAGACATTAAGGACTTGAGCCAAAGCCCATTGAAGTAAACAGGAGTCTTTACATGTACTTCAATCAGCGTTAGATCAGAAGAGTAAATCTTATAAAAACCTTGACAAATGTTTTTTAGCAAATGGATGCCCATCAACTGAATACTGAGTGACCCATTGTAACTCAGGTGCTGGTTTTATTAACATCGGAATCGAGAATGACATCGGTGTCATAATATTTCACCACATGCTATTCATGTGGTTTAAGTTCATTCACTCATCATTTATCTATTCTATTATGAAGAAACAGTTTCTGTGGAGAATTTCAGTCAGTTGAGTTGCATTCAACTATACAATAAAACTGATATAATAGGAAAAGCACTGGTTCTTTTTATTATTCCATAATAAAGAAAGCATACTTTTCATCATAAAATCCCTCAAGCAGAACCAAGATCTAAAATCTAATTCTGCTATAATTAAGGGTCTGTCAGAGTTCCCAGTATATAAATCCCTATTATCAGGGGCTTCCGTAATTCAATTGTAAAATATTCTCATTGGTCTCATTGGACTCAACCTTGCCATTCAAAGTTCCCAGGCTGAAGCAAAGACATTTTACAGATTTGCAAAACATCTGTTTTGCCATAGTTAAAAAAGAGGAGTTATGAAAAGAGATGAAATGAATACTTGCCCCAGTAGAGTTTTCTAAAAGTAACAGCTTGCAGATGTACAAAGGATACTTATATATTAAAACATATGGACCAGCTTCGGGTCCTTGTAACACTTTATTGGCAAAATGACACCATTGACTCCAATGTTTAATGGCCAAATAGTTGATATCTGAAAACCAACTACTGTTTTTACTAATTTTAAAATACTGTGTTGCATTTCTCATTATTACACAAAACATTTATTAAATGGTGAATGAAATACAGAATTTACCTATTTAACCACTGTGACAAAGTTCCTCCTCTACCTTGGTGGGTCTTGTGCTTATTGGCGGATTTGCTCGCCTTAGAGCTTCACAGAAGCCCTCAGTTTGGCCATTTTCATGAACCCACAATCTAGGTCAACTTCTCCTGTGTCTGACAAGGAGTTGGGAGGTTTGGGGGGAACCCAGGCCCACCCTCTACTCCGGGTTCCAGCCCAGGGCCAAGGGGAATGCAGCTGTCTAGGATGCCTCCTGGAACAGCTGTGCAACAGCTACAACTCCCTGGGCTACTTCCCCATGGCCTCCTCCCAACACCTTCTTTATCGTCACCATAGGACCTTCCTCCTGGTGTCTGATAATGCTTGTACTCCTCAGTCCTCCAAGAGTATGTGTTCTCACTCTCAGCTCCTCGCACCTCTTGCTCCCAGCTCCTTACATACGCACCACAAACTGAAGTGAGCTCCTTTTTAAACCCAGGTGCCCTGATTAGCCTGCTTAATTGATTCTAGCAGCTTCTTGATTGGCTGCAGCTGTTCTAATCAGCCTGTCTAGCTTAATTGTCTCCAGAAGGTTCCTGATTGTTCTGGAACTTTCCCTGTTACCTTACCCAAGGAAAAGGACATACTTAACCTGGGGCTAATATGTCTGCCTTCTATCACTCTCCTGTTGTGTGTCCCACCCCGATACAAAATGACAGGACCTCCTGCCACTTTTGGAGGGTGAGGAGTCCTGGTGGGCCAGCCTATATTCCACCTTGGTCCCGAGGCCTGCTGGGGATATCAGCTGGCAGCTCCTTCACGGAGCCGTGAGCACGGGCGTGTACTTGGCACGGTTCACCCCATCCCAGATACCTGCCCCTTTTGCGGCATGAGGGAAACCCTGGCACACATATATTTGGAGTGTGCCAGGCTGCAGCCCCTATTTTGGCTCCTCACGAATATTTTATTAAGCTTTTGGTTGCACTTTTCCCCTCACCTTCTTAACTATACACTCTCTATCCACAGCCAAACAAAGTCACAGGATCTCCTGGTCAACCTCCTCCTGGCCCTAGCTAAAATGGCCATCTATAAAACCAGAGTGAGGAGGGTGGCTGATGGAGTCTTCTGTGACTGTGGGGCCTATTTCCGATCCTCTGTCCATTCATGTATCCTGGCAGAGTTCCTCTGGGCGGCGTCCACTGACTCCCTTGACGTCTTTGAGGAGCAGTGGGCACTGGCCAGGGTTCTCTGCTCGGTGTCCCCGTCCGGTTCCCTTCGTTTGACCCTTTGACCACACTCCTGTTCCTGTTATTTCATTAGTTGTCCCCTGTATTTATTTGGTGTCCAGATCCTGTGGATCCCCCTCTTAGGCAGGGGGGAATCCTTTAGCACTTCCCAGATCCCAATAGGATCACTCTCCTGTAGCCATCTGGCCTGACCCTGTCACACCACACACGGGTGTTGCAAAGTTTAATAGGTTATTGTTTGTACAGCACTGGAAATCTAAAGTGCTCTATAAGAGCTAAGTGTTATTAAAGACCTAACTAATACTATTTCTGACTATAGATAGACATAAAATGTTGCTTTTAGTTTAATAGAAAAGCTGTACAAATTGGGAATTGATGCCTTCTCTGTCACAAAGTTTTTTTTGGTTTTTTTTTCCCAGTTCAATAGAAACTATGCAAGATCACAGTAAATGCCACAAACCAAGTGCTACTCATTAGCAGAAGACAGTAGGTTTTGTAATATCTGAGTCATAGAATATCAGGATTGGAAGGGACCTCAGGAGGTCATCTAGTCCAAGTCTCCAAACCCAGCATGGATATATGTTAGGCTGTAATGACTCCTTTAGATCACCAGAGCCTAACATACTTTTCCTCTATAGTGTTTAATTTAATGAAGTATCATAACATTTGGTAATAGGTTACCCCAAAAGGTTTGGTTGCACTTGGATGCTTATCTGAAGTTTATCCAAACTCACTAAAACTTTAGAGATTCCTCATAGCAACCTCTCTGGCAGCCAAAATTCCACTTCTCAGAGAACCTGTCACATTTTATTTGCTTATATATATGAGTAGGGAAGTACCCAAAGAGTTGCAGCATTACAGAAAATGGATGGTGGAACAATGTGTGACAGTACTGGCAGCCAACATGTTGGGTTCAGCTTGAGGTTTCCAGTGATAAACCACATTGCAGTGTTCAGCTGGACATCAATAAGTCAAGTGTGGCTACTTCTGGTCCATATCAGGGCACAGTACTCAGCTACAGAGTACGCAAAGACCATCACTGATGTCTGTAATACCGATGCTGATAATCCCCAGCTTGTGCATACCAGTTTCTGAACCAGGTTGACCCTTGTCTTTGTCTTGGTTGCTACCTTCTTCAAATGGTCATGGAAGGTCAGTGTGCTCATGGGCAACCCTAAACCATATCTGCACAAACCATGGCAGATGCGGATACTTCCTCCACAAATGGAAAATTAAAGACTCTCCAGTGTGCAACTGTGGTCACACAGAACAGACCATGGAACATATAATAACTCAATGCCTGATTCACAAATATGAAAGAGGCATTACAGTGATACACTGCTATGCCTGACATAATTATCTGGCTTTACCATCTGAATGTAAAACTATAGTTGTTGATCTAAATCTATATCAGCCATACGAAGAAGAAGGGTAATGACCCAAGTGTCACTACTGAGTTATGCTAGGCACATCAAATCTAGTGTAATGTATTCATATCACACTATCTCTGCAGTAGGGTTGTGATAGGACCCTGAGCTCACCCTACCTCTGGTTTTCTATATCCAGGAGGTGAACATGTTGGGGTAGATCAGCCCTCTGTCTGAGTCCATAGAAGCTGACCCATTTCCAGAGCTGTCAAAGTTCAAAAGGACTATTAAACCCAAATGAAATCACTTAAGGTTGTGGCAGGACTGTTTTCCTTGAGGGCATCTCTGAAGGGCCATAATCTCCATCAGGGTTCACAGGCAAATCTCCATTATTGGTGTCTAAGGACTGTTTGGTGTTGGGACTCTTCTTTAACTCAGGAGATAAGCCAACAGGCTGCAGTCATCTGAGGAACTCCAGCCTTCCACCAGGTCCTCCCCATGATCAGAGGACTGAAGGTCTGCTGCCTCTTCAGTCTACCACCAAGTGAACTGGATTGCTGCCTTTTACAACCTCCCTCCAGGCTTGACGTACCCTGCAGATGTGGAAGAGTGTGACTGGTTTAGCCCCAAACAGATCCTTAACCCTTGTCTGGGCAGTGTGGAGTTTGTACACTCCAGCTCATGCATACCCACTATCCTTTTAGCTAGGCCATAAAATTGAGCCCTTTTTCATGTGGGGAAACCTGAAGGAAGACAGCCATAGGACTCATATCTGAGGTGGCATGATCCTCACCCTGACTTTTGCAAAGTTTAAATCTGAACAGATTCCAGCCTTTTCATGGGGTGGACAACATTCAGGCGGGTATTTGTCTGTTGAACCAACAGACCAATACTTGCTGTTAATATTTTAGCTCATATACTCAATGGGACTTGAACAGATATATTGCCTTGGGTCCGCTTTACAATATTTATAACTGAAAAAATATTTTATTCAATTACCATTTTAAAAGGAAGTGAGTTAGTATGGGCATTGAGATTTAGATTTACAGATCCATTTTTTCTTATCACTGAGTGAATT
Source organism: Dermochelys coriacea (assembly GCF_009764565.3). Classification (NCBI taxonomy): domain Eukaryota; kingdom Metazoa; phylum Chordata; order Testudines; family Dermochelyidae; genus Dermochelys; species Dermochelys coriacea. The sequence continues at coordinate 87,872,221 of NC_050068.2, read as the reverse complement.
TCATCCAGTTGCAGAGTGCCACGTTAAGCCCCTCAGCGCCACCTCAGGCCTGTGGCAGGATTGCTGTGGGGATTGGCTGCAGGTGCAGGGGCCATGCAGAGGGTTCGCTGCAGCCCACCACTCTGTAAAAGGGGTCTCCTCTCTACCCGCAAATACACCAGTGCAAGGGTGGCCACTTAAAATTAGCACAGGGGAAGGCCTATGGATAATGGACCTGGAGGGACAGTGGTGCATCCCTGCAGGCTGCTCATGGGTTGTGTCTATGCTGAATACTAGAATCATCTAGAGTACTGCAGAATCTCATACTCAGACACCAGATAAATGACTTTTGTGTAAGGAAGAATTAATTTCACCCCAATGTGCCTAGATAATACATCTGCCCTTGTCCTATAGCATGGGCTTCTGAACATTGGGTGAACTTTTATATCATACTGCATGTATTGCAGCATATCAGCACATTAAAAGGAATAAATGCTGGAATTCAAGTCTGATCTCTGGGTTTACTAGCTTTTGTCAATTTAAGCCAGATGCTCCTTTAACTTAGCTTTTTATAGAAAATGTGAGTATTCCCAGCTCCTTCATAAAACTGTGTTTAAGTGGATTTCCATTTGTGTTTCAAAGAAAGTGCTGAAACTGTTTGTGCTGAGTTCTGTTGCTGCCTCAGAAACACGCACTGGTCTTCAAGGCACAGTCAAGAGAACAAAGTATTCCCAGCACTGCTGGGAGAATATAGAAAAAACACTGTTGAAAGAGAACAAGAAGGTAAGGTTATTAAAGCACATGTAGGGATTTATTAATCTGTAACCATATGCCTGTTTATTACTATATTCTCCAAGAATAAAAGTAGCCATATAGTTTGATGAAATAAAATCACCCAATAGATTGAAATGCATTCTATAACACTGAGCAGAACTTTATTTCACAAATAGATTGAGATCAATGGGTCTACTCACAGAATAAGATGCTACACAGGGGAGTTTCTCATGATATAGACAAGTGAGAGGATGATTGTATTGGATGATAAATGGAATATGAATCAGAAAAATGTGGTTGCAAAAAGAAAACAAAAAGAAAACAAAAACATCCTAATGAGTTATATAGCAGGAGTATTAAAACCAGAAAATCTGTAGCAATTTTATTTTCTTTGCCAACCATTGTGTTCCATTTGGGGCATATTTTTTTTAAAAAAAAAGTTAAAGGCAAACTGCACAGAAGAAAACAACAAAAGTTACAAAAGGTTTGGCAAAATGCATCCTGGTAAGAAACATTAAGAGCAATGGCCACATTCATTCTGGGGAAAGGAGAAAGGAAAACTTGCTTCAAATACATAATGGGGAGTCATAGAAAGGACTTCAAACAGCTATTCTCCATGGTCAGTGAGGACAGAATAAGGAATGGGTCTGAGAGGCAACAGCAAAAAATTATGTTATGTAATCAGTAGGGCTGGCTGGAAAACAAGAATTCCATTTCAAGAAAAAAGTCAAGGTTTCAAAGTCTGTTTTAATACCACATTGGAATAAGAGTGAGACCTTTTGAAATTTCTCATGAAGAGACCAGGGAGAGAGGGAAAGAGCGAGCGATCCACCCTAGAATTGCCAATCACCCAATCATTAGGACACTCACCTGGGTTATGGGAGACCCAGCTTCAAGTTCATACTCTGCCTGATTCTTCAACCTGGAGCTCCCACATCACAGTGGAGAACGCTAAACATTCAACTATTGGCTATTCTGATATGTGTGTGTGTGTGTGTGTGTGTGTGTGTGTGTGTGTGTGTGTGTGTGTGTGCATGCATGCATATGCACACAAATGCTCCCTCTCTCCATGCTTCCAAAAAATTAATCCTGGACCTGAGAAACCTTCCCATTGAAACTGATACAAATCTGCAAAATGTTACAGTTTTGATGACATTTTCTGAAGAAAAAATATTTCACCAAAAATTTCCCAATCAAGTCTAATAATCAGAAAACAAAACCCCTAAGAATGGTTTGATAATGAAATATGCTGATGAGGGAAAGTGTGGAATTACAATAATAGGAAATACTCATGGCTGAACTACTCTAATAGGTACACTAACGGAACCATTTAATCAATCCTATCTTAATGAACCGGGGTATTCTTAAAGTCTCAATTCCATCTAAGGTGTCTATTACCATAGAATTAAGTCATCTGTGATTTAAATGATTCTGTAATAGGCCCATTTGCCTACAATGATGTTATCTTCATTTCCAGTGGTTAAACAGGATATACTATTTGAGTTATGTTATAGACTCAGCTCAGTAAAATATTTAAGCACATCTTTAACCTCAAGAATATGCATATATCCCATTGAAGAAAATTAAGCTTTAGCACATGTCAAATGCTTCGCTGAATAGGGATGGACTGCTGAATCTTGGGCATAGACAGCAGTTATGTAAAAAAGGAGTAATATTTACTTATCAACCTCATAAGGGTATTATGGGGATTAGCTGATGTGCTTAGAGGAAAAGTGGAATTTTGAAAGTGGAATACTAAGTAAGTGCTAGGTATTATTATCAATTATGATTATTACATGCATCCTTTCATACAACTGTACAATTATAGACAAACTGTGTATTCACATTGGAATAATGAATTAATCAGGCCTAATCCCATAATTTTTCAATGCTAACTATTAACTGGATCTGTTTAGCAGTATAACATACTGTATTTAGTCATACTGCATTCACTGTGTAGACAATTATCTTTTTACTTAATCCATTCAAATTCTTATTGACTTATAAAAATAGTCTCTGGACACACTATGAATTTGTAAATAGTTTTAAGTGCGTGAAATATATACATTCAGAAGGCCAGCACAAATCTTATGCATAACTTAAGCCTCTTTGAGAGTTTAAATCACTTGATGATTACCTGTTCTGTTCATTCCATATGATGCATCTGGCATTGGCCACTGTTGGAAGACAGGATACTGGGCTAGATGGCTTTTAAGTCTGACCCAGTGTGGCCATTCTTAAGTTCGTATAATGCTTAGGACTCGTACCAGCTCTCTACAAAGGGGTGAATTGCAGCCATCATGTGATGTTCCATTGAGTTCTGGAATTGTATCCCCTGTTTAAATAATAAAAACATACAACACCCTTTTAACTGTCTTCACTTTTTAAGTGCTGAAAATCCTAAATACAGGCATAATATACCAAGCAAATATAATTTAGCATCTACCTTTGTCCTGTCAAGGCACTTACTTTGATCTTAATTTGTTAATTTAAGTTAGTGTTAATAGTCAGAGGAAAAAAACAGCTTTTTAAAAAATGTCTTACATCTCTTTCTTTTTTTAAAAAAAAAAAGTTTGGAATCTTACTATCTTGATTATTTATAATTTTTACATAAAAAAAATCAAGGGATCCAGGTCTAGTCACTAACTGAACCTGGATTGTCAGAGAGATGAGGAGGGTTCATGTAGGGCTATCAGCTTTTAAATAGAAATCCTCATCAGTTTCAATGGGGAATTCTGCTTCAAACTGATGGTCTGGCCCTAAGGGCCTAAACTAACTCCTAGTGAAATCAATGGAAAGACTCCCACTGTTTTCAGTAGTACTTGAATCAGGCTGTTAAATGAAAACAAAACCGACTTACAGTGAAGGTCCTTTACACCTCTAACTTTTATGACTATTTGTGTGGGGCCTAGGCTTTGAAAACACACAGGCTTTCACTGGCTGGTAAGACATGTGGCTGGTGAGGCGAAGGCAGCTGGGAGACAAAAGGAGTTAGCCAGCTGAGTTTTGTTCTGTTTCCTTAGTACTTTACAAGGAAGAACCCACCTTGGGAGGAAATTGGTTTATCACCAACACCACAGCTAGTTCTTCCTCTGCCTTCACCTTTGGGGGTCCCCACCAGACAGGCACCAGGACCCTGGAGTCTTCCACCCATGTTCTGGTCTTGACTTGCTCAGAATGTGGCCAGCATATTCCCACCAACAAAAGCCAAGCAGGAGGAACCACTAGGTGTGAGAGGGGTCAGTTGGTGTAGTCCGTTGGGAAGCAGATAAAAGAGCTGCCAGAAGAGGTGGCATCTGCACATCATCCAGGAGCACCAGCACTTGGACTGAACACAATGGAGGTATCTGGTATAAAGGATGTTAGCTGATTACAAACGACTGCAGCAGCACCAGGCCACCTCGGTCATCAGACAATGCTAAATCCCCCACTCTGGTCACAAATCATTATGCTGTACTGACAACAGGAGGTGAGGACCGGATCCCAGTGGCTGAGGAGGAGGAGCCACTCACCCCCAAGCCTGGGAGGCTTACTGCCATGGCACCTGAGAAGAGAAGATATAGGATGTAGGTGGTCAGGAATCCCTTCTGAAGGGAATGGAGGCATCCATCTATGGATCTGACATGATGTCCTGGGATGTGTGCAGCCTGCCTGGAGCCTGTGTCCAAGATATTGCGTAAAGGTTGTCAATGCTCATCCATCCCTCTGGTCACTACCTTATGCTGCTTATCCATATGGTCACTAATAATACTGCCAGGTCTAACCCTGAGCAGATCAGCAGTGACTACACGGATCTAGGAGCAAGGGTGAAGGAGTTAGGGGTGCAGGTTGTGTTTTTGTCCATCCTCCCAGTTGAGGGTCAAGGCCCAGGCAGAGACATCTACATCCTGGAGATGAATGCATGGATATGATGTCAGCAGGAAGGCTTCAGCTTTTTTGAGCATGGGATGCTGTTCTGGGAAAAAACGTTTTCTGGGAAGAGATAGAGTCCACCTGACCAAGAAAAGGAAGATAATCTTCATGCACCAACTTGCCAAGGAGGAGGACTTTAAACTAGGTTCAATGGGGGCAGGTGACAAAAGCTCAGAGGTAAATATAAAAACCTTAACAGATGGTTAGATGTTGGGCGTGGAGTGGGGGGAAGACATGGAAAATTACAATAGGATCAAAGTAATAAGGAGGAGATCAGTGTGGGAATCTGATAAACACTGAAAATGTCTGTATACAAATGCAAGGAGCATGGGGAATAAACAGGAAGAACTGGAAGTATAAGTACATATGCTAAATTATGATTTAATTGGCAACACAAAGATTTTGGTGGGATAAGTCTATGACTGGAATATTGGTAGGGAGGTGTATAGAAAGGAGAAGCAGGGGGAAAAGGCAGGAGGTGTTGCATTATACAGAAAGGATATATATATTTGTCCCACCACTCGGTGCTTGTTCCCAGGACCAGAAACGGTGCTCAGCCATATTCAGCTGATGTGCAACTGCAACCAGCAACTGCAAATTGCTTTGCTCTATGGCTTGCAGCAGGGCTGCTTGTGAGACATTGCTATGTTCTGCGCAGTGGCTCTGTCTTAGCTCTGGAAATACTCTAGGATAAGGCACAAAGTGTTTGTAATGCTCAGAACAAGAGTGCACAGCTGAGTGGGTCCATGCTTCTCTGGATGTGGCATACTCAGCGGCTAACCCAGGCTTTTATAAAAAGGCATGAAAAAGCTTGGTTTGTTTGCTGTTGATATCAGGGAGAGAGGGAGGAAAGTGCATCATGAGAGGCTAAGGTCATGTTCCCATTACCACCCAGGACAGTGTTTTGGACCCCTGAGGTATTGCAAGCCCTACCCAAAATCCCATTCAGCTAATTGCACTGTGGGATAGCTACACACAGTGCAGTGCTCCATGCATCGATGCAAGTGCTGCTAGTGAGGACACACTCTGCCGACACAATGAGTGTGGTGTGGACAGAGAAGATTGACTTGACTTAAACTGGAGACTCAAAGTTGACTTGAACTTTGTAGTGTAGTAATGCCCTTAGATAGGGTGGTGCCAAAGGGCACAATCTAGGCATAGCATTCCTGAAGTGGTGGATCATTCTTCCTTAATGCATCAAATTAAAATGTTCAAAAAGTCAAAGAAAAATGAGAAGGCTTTTTATTATTTGAAGGGTAAAATGTGAAGCTGAATATTTCACAGAGGATGCAAGTCAAAACTGCCAGCATCTGCTAACAATACCAGCTGTAAGCATTAAGGTCACATTTGTTGTTTATTTCATTTACATTCAAGAATATTCGCTTATTTTAGGCCAATATGAGCAAATACCATTAATCAAGCATGTAACATGTGTCAGAATCTGCAGTATCCAACTCACAGAAGGCTGAGTACTCTTCGTGATGTAGGACATTTAAAAATGATCTGCTGCATCTGTGAAGTCTCGTGACCTTGCAGTGTTTACTGAAGATGCAACTTTAAAATTAAACATCTTGAGAACTGGCACCATGCTTTGTGATGTATAACAGTATTTCCCAACATTCTTTTCTTCCATGTGGACAGAGTAGTTTATTTTCTGGTTTAACAAACACAAGGCCTTATTCTTCTCCCACTGAAGTCAATGGAAAAAAAAATTAAAAAAGGGTAGAGTCAGGACCACAGTAATTCATTCTTTAAATGTTTACTTTAATCTTTTCTGCAATTGCAGACTTAAAAGCATAGGCTATCATTGCCATGAATTTCTACTATCAAAACTGAAGGATAATTATCTGAATTTAGTACTATTTTATGTGGATACATGATATATTGACTTCAAAAAATAACTGCACAACTTATGGCAGGGAGCAGAATTTACTAAGCAACAGAGATCAGTGAAGGGTTTAACATGCAGGTTCATTTTCATCATAAGCAAGCAGTAAGGTTTTGTTAGTAAAGTTGTTTTAATCTTAGGATAAGCTAGACCAGGGTTTCCCAAACTTGGTTCGTGGCTTGTTCAGGATAAGTCCCTGGCGGGCCGCGAGACTTTTGTTTACCTAAGCATCCGCAGGTACAGCTTCTCGCAGCTCCCATTGGCCGCAGTTCGCTGTTCCCGACCAATGGGAGCTGCAGGAAATGGTGGCCCAGCCAGCACCGCTTCCTGTAGCTCCCATTGGCCAGGAACAGCGAACTGCGGCCACTGGGAGCTGCGAGCGGCTGTACCTGAGGAAGCGCAGGTAAACAAAGTGTCTCACGGCCCACCAGCGGCTTACCCTGAACAAGCCATGAACCAAGTTTGGGAATCCCTGAGCTCAACTCATGAAAGATGTGGGTTTATGAGCTTATAATACTTCCACCAGACTTCTGGGAGCAGAGGTTTAACACGTTATTCACCTGAAAGTCAGAGCCACAGCCAGTACAAGATAGGAAAATCTCCAGTGAATCCAGGTCCTGCTTAATTCCTTACAATCTGACCTTGCTAGCATGAATCCAGGGAACATAGTCAGGACAGCAGAACTAGGGCCAGTTCTCCTTTACGGGAGGTTCCAACCTCATCATTCCTTCCAAGAAGGAAATCCCATTTCGTGGCCAAAACACAATCCTAATGGTGCTTCTGAATGTGAATTTCCAGTATCACTGCTGCCATACTGAGAAAAATCAAATAGGAATAAGAAGAGATTTGAAACAAACCCATAAATTAAGTTGCATGAGGTTTTCTACAATGTTTAACTGAAGTCTTTTTTTTTGTTGAGACATTATGTTAACCATACAGGGATTAGTGGTTTCTCTCTGTAATCAAAATAGATACCACAAAACAGATTATGCATTTGCCTGAGTTAAACCACCCGGTTTAATATATACAATACATATAAACACACAAAATTTATGGTTTGTTTCTCCTCAAATCTCTCCTTATTCCCATTTGACTTGTCTCAGTGTGACAGCAGCAATACTAGGCATTCACATACAGAAGAGCCATTAGGACGGTGCTAGCCCATCAGAGACATAGCATTCACAAGAGTTCCCTTTCTCATATTAACAACTCAAACTAAAAGGGAGAGTACTCTTAACAATAGAGTCCCTTTCATGATCATAATAATCCCAACAAAACCCAAAATGCTAGAATGTCAGTGATGCTTTTTGGGGTAGCACTGCTATGCTATATGTGACAGCAAGCTAGCCCTTGAAGAGGAATGGTTTTATGATTTCTTTGTGAAGGGAAAATGTTACATGATATCTGGAAAACTGTTTCAAAGCTACAAAGGATACAGTGTAGCTGTAGGTTTCAGAGTAGCAGCCGTGTTAGTCTGTATTCGCAAAAAGAAAAGGAGTACTTGTGGCACCTTAGAGACTAACAAATTTATTAGAGCATAAGCTTTCGTGAGCTACAGCTCACTTCATCGGATGCATTTGGTGGAAAAAACAGAGGAGAGATTTATATACACACACACAGAGAACATGAAACAATGGGTTTATCATACACACTGTAAGGAGAGTGATCACTTAAGATAAGCCATCACCAGCAGCGGGGGGGGGGGGGGGGGGGGGGGGGGTGGGGGGGGGGGGGTGGGGGAAAGGAGGAAAACCTTTCATGGTGACAAGCAGGTAGGCTAATTCCAGCAGTTAACAAGAATATCAGAGGAACAGTGGGGGGTGGGTGGAGGGAGAAATACCATGGGGAAATAGTTTTACTTTGTGTAATGACTCATCCATTCCCAGTCTCTATTCAAGCCTAAGTTAATTGTATCCAGTTTGCAAATTAATTCCAATTCAGCAGTCTCTCGTTGGAGTCTGTTTTTGAAGCTTTTTTGTTGAAGTATAGCCACTCTTAGGTCTGTGATCGAGTGACCAGAGAGATTGAAGTAGCTGTAGATAACACTGATTGCATTAATGAAAATATCACTGACATTACAATTCAGAGTTCTTGGAGGCACAAGAATAAAAATAGCACTTTGTTGCCCCCAAGTTATTAGATAATCAGGTGCTTGAAGCTGCCCATTAATAAAGTGAATAAAATCAATCACAGAAGTGTTGATAATAACATCTGGTAAATGATGAGCTTGGACGTTTTAGTTAGTACTGATAAGCTTTCTCTCTCCCCTAGTTTTCTGCAAAACTTTTATGATCACTAATATTAAATAATGCTTGACCTGGGGATTAGAAAGAGAACAGATCTGTGATCCAAAAGGACAGTATGAATCACAAAAGTGAAAAGAGACTGATTTGTAAACAGGGAATGAGATATGGCAATATATGGTTGATGGGAATGGAGAGCTTGACCTATTAATTGCATTTACTGGGCTTTATGCTTTGTTATGATTTCCAAAGGTCAATAGCTTTTGGAGAAATACCTAATATTTTCCCCAGTATTTGTATTTTCCCATGATAGAGGGAGAAATCTTTCTGAGCTCTGTTCAGAAAGAAGAACGCTAATATTTCATCAGGGTCACCTCTAGGCATTACCAAAATGAAGTTGCAGCTTGCAGAGTTTTTTAAAAGGTAAATGCATTTTTATTCATGGTGTGCTACAGATATATTTTTAGGAGCTAGATTATGCATCCTTACTTATGATGAAGAGTACCTTCCTCTCCCAGTGAATGGCACTGCTCACCGAGTAAGCTACTACTCCACATGAATAAGGAGGCAGAATTTGGCCCTAATAAATTGCACATCCATTGTAATGGGAAGTCTTTGGGTGAAGCTGTGAAATAATATAACAATAATATTAGAGAGAGAGAGAGAGAGAGAAAGAGAGATACCAGCTGCTCATGAAGTCAGAACTTGTCAAAGCTGTAGAAACATTTTTTTTTCTTTCTAACTGAAGTTGCCCGCTGTGGAAACTAACAGATAATTAAGCTCATGATTTATTGTAAAACAGTCTAATGTGCCAAAGTTCAGTGTTTTTATTTATGAAGGCTTGTATAAAAAGCATAAATGTAATTGATGTAATTAATGTAATTAAAATGCTTTAGACTCCTGAGAAATTTGATTCAAATCTGTTTTAGATTACAAGTGAAACGGATTTGATTTTTTTGACCCAGTCACTCGTGGAAATGTTTCTTCATCAGAAAACTGAACAGTGAGTTTCTGATGAAAATTCCAGCATCAGAACAGTAGCAGTAGAGTGTTACAGGAGGGGGATGCATTGGCAAGACTGAGAACCTAATAGCAGTTTCCAGCAACCTTTCTCTCACAGGAAGTGTTCAGCATATTAGAGATTCAAGGCCCTGGTGCTCTTTTTTATTTACTTACATTTAATTGATTAATTCAGTGCCCCCAAGTTTATTAGGTAACCAGAAATGGACAGAAGGGAGAGCTCTGCTATGGAACTTACAATTTATACTCCGTGTTGAACCAGTACTATCCCTCTCCAATGACAATTCACAAATATTTTAAAATACTTTCAAAGAATAACTTGAAGAAATTATAAGGATTTTTAAAAGGTTTTCTGCATTAATTCTTCTCCCCTAAAACACAACAACCAAAACCAGCAGTTTACAAACCATTGTTCAATCCAGTCACTTTTGGTTTAGCTTGATATGTTGCCAGTTCCTCTGGATTTATTAAAAGTTACACAATGTTATTTTTTTTAAAAAAAACTTACAACTTCAAAAGGTAATAACCTGCCCCCACTCCAAATGAAAACTCTACACAGCATTTGAACATATTGTCAAGACCTTCTGTTGGCTGATGTTCAGATTTCTCTGCAGAACCTTTATGCTGACCTCTACAATGTCAATCTTTCTGAAGGAATTTTATCTTAGTGAATCAAAATTTTAAGAGTCCACTCAGCTGAAACTTCTTTGGGGAGAGGTCAGTTAAGATATAGTGAAGATAAGAATAGCATGGAAAAAATAAAAACAAAAATCAAGTACAGCCTGCTCTGTGTTTGATGGCAAGATGACCCAACCTCACCACTGTTTTGATTAATCTCTTAGGTCCCTATCTTTCAATCAGAACAATGTGAGGATAACTCTTTGCCCACCTAGAGACTGATTAAACTCAACGTGGTTCCATCAAAACACAAATCCCCTGGCATGGAGGAGCTTGCAGAATCATGTCTTGAGAGTTTTAGGATGATCTTCCTTGTGTTTCTTCCTTGTGTTCTCTTTCACAGTTTATGGAGTAGTTCTGAAATCTCTACTGAAACACAACCAACAGCTTTGTGTACAATAAACCAAATGCACAGCTCGTTGATTTACCAGGGATTAGCTGTGGCCAGGCATGTTTAAACTGTTAAAGAGATCTGGAAGAATTTTAAATCCCATAATAGCAATGTCACAGGTAGTACATCTGCAGTGTCTTTGGTTTACAGCTTTCAGTTCACATTTGCAAGACTTTGTTCACAGCATCAAGGTTACAAACAAACAAAATCAAATCTTCACAAGTGGCCACTGATTTTTGGTATCTTAGTTTGAATGCCCAACTTGAAATAAGGTGTCTTAAGTTGGATACCCAAGATTAGTGCCACTTTGAATGTGCTGGACATAATCAGTGGTATAAACAAACAAATTTTGAAGCACAATTCTGCAACAGTGGGTGGATTCTCGAGCAAATTCCACTGCTGCAAAATCATGGAAAATCTAGGCCCTACCTAAAACAGAATGTAGATCTTAATCCTATGATCTTGCAGACCTTTTACATGAAGAATTCAACTGTGGTCAACAAGTGTTGTGTGTGTGAAAGGACAGTAGGATTCTCTGCTAGCAGCCTCTCCTGAGCCACACTTACACTCAGGTCATTAAGGCAGCCACATTATGGTTACCCTGTGCATAGCTGTATTAGAAGTAGAAGGATCTCCTTTTGTCCTTTCTGCAGATATCAGTATTCTTGGCAGACTTGAGCTAAAGAGTTGTTTAATATCCTGGGACCAACACAGCTACAACAACATGGCATACTTGAACAAGGACAGTCATAATATGGTCCTAAGTATTTATATCCGCCTCTAATTACTTGGGTACTTCATGGTAAGAATATGCAATAAAACTGGCTTTCAATGTATTTTCAGGGAAAAGATAACAAAGCTGGTGCTGGGAATGGCTGTATAATATATCTATAGAGGAAAAGAACTAGACACAGGAAAGATTTGTGAAGCCTCAGAAATAAGACTAGAAAAAATATATGATAAAATAGAAGTGTTTCTCTAAATATCCAATTATTGTTGCATCTAGATGTGACCTTTTTCTATTTAATCATATTTTGCAAACTGAATAAAAATGCTTTTAGTGTAGCTGCACAGGAAATTCAAACCCTTGACATAATTGCTGATGCTATAAAAAGAATCACTGCTACTTATTAGCAAACATGTCTGAAAATAAACTTAAATAGTACTTTCATATGAAAAATGTTTTGCACTATTTTCTACTGCTTCACTATTAATTACTTTGTTTCAGAATTATAAATAATTATTTGAACCTTTGTGCTCATCACATGTTAGTTCATACTGAAGCATATGATAACAAAGTTCAAACTAGTATAATCTGCTGCCATTCCATTTAAATCAATTAGCATTTTATCATTGACTTAAACAAGTCCCAAAAGTCACCTAGGTTGTTTCTGCCCATGTACATTCTCAGGTGAATCTACTCCTGACAATACTTTCTGCTTCAAGAGTAAAAGATGGGCCAGGCTTATGATAAAATTAGAGAGTTTACCCGTTTTAGCCCTACACATTTGCCTGCTCTAAATTCTGCCCTCAGATGTACACATGGGACTTCTATTTTAAGACACAAAGCATCAGCAATGTGTCAGCATGGAGGGAAAAATATGGCTTATTACTACAAACTTAGCTGGATTCATCATTTTTTTTAAATATCATCTGCCAATATGCACAGCCCTTTTTGTCAGTTTTCAGAAATATGCATGCTTTTACACATATCATGGAAAAATTGTGTGCAGGAGTGAAAAGGGAAACTGACAGAGGTTTACAAGGACTTGTATTGACCAGGAAATACAGTCTAGAGAAGCATGAAAATGTAATTGGGATGCCAGCCAACAAAATCCTTCAGTTCTGTAAAGTCTGTGGACCAGCAATTTTGGTCCATACTGTAGATTTTGCTGTGCTTTGCGATCTAAGTGTATAATTATTCTAAGCTGTCTGGCTGTGAAAATAGATTCAATACAGTATATCAATTCACTGCAGATTTTTTTTGTTCTGGTGCCAGACACACGGTAGCAACATTACACCAACAGAGGTGTACACCTCACTTACTCATCATAACAGAGTGTTGGCTTCAAAGCCTGGTTTTGCCCATTTAAATGCTTAAATTTTATGACAATTTGTTCAAAAATGAAACAGTTAGCTCCAGTCACTGAAAGTTATTTAGAAGTCATCTCCATTGAGGTTGCTATCTATCACAATCCAATGTTAACACTTTCAATCTTTTAAATTACAAAGTCCATGATGGAAAATATTTCATACATAGGGAGGTGCACAATAAATAAAGCCCTTGGTCTTAAAATTCCTCCTGTCCTTCAAGAGATGTTGTGCTTTCCAGGTGATTGCTGTTAAATAACACTGAATTCCTTTTAAATAAGACACTGAGGCCAGATCCTCAAAGGTATTGAAATCAGTGGGAGTTAGGAGCCTAAATACCTTTGAGGATCTGGGCCTGAGTTCCTGTTGGGACATATGAAAATGTAGGCCTCTAGCAATTAAGTAAGTGAAATTCTGATGCTTTAGGCATGGTGCTATAGTGCTCAAATATTTACATTTTTGGTGTTTGTTCTTCTTCTTCTTCTTCTTCTTCTTCACAAATAAGTCTGTCAATTTAAGTCTATATATTCCTCTCCATTTGGTATATTGAGGCAATGAAGAGTTATAGTGCCAAGGGGAGTAGGAGCGATTATGCCCCAGAAGAAATACAGAAAAAGCACTGCAGCTGCACTGTCTTTTATGCCTCGTCTTAGTGTAGAAACTGTGACTTTGCTTAGCCTCAGTGTGATGGTGCACAAGGAGCGAGAAATGCTTCTACTAAGGACTAGTCAACCTATGATGGATGAAATAAAATAGATGAAATGAGCCAGAAAAGGATTCAGGGAATATGCTAATCTGTGGGGCATTTTTCCCTTTGAACGTACTATACAGGAGGGAAGACACTATGTTCAGAGCATCAATAAAATATCCTGTATGTTATGTGAATCTCATCACAGGGATCACATGGGCACTGGTGGCAGTGAAGCAGGCAACAGGACATGGCATCTGTACCAACTGTACTGCCATTGCCTGAGGAGATAAGAAAAATAAAATCTCATCATTTCAGGCTAATTCTGCTGATCTTTGGCCTCTGTGCATCCTGCTGCTCAACCTCCCATCTGACACTCCCATCTCCCATTTAACCTCCCATCTCCCATTTAAAAAGTGAATTTTAAATACATCTGAGCTAACTATTTATTAAAATACTATTTCATATTATATGGGGAAGAGTATTTCTGATGTTGGGTTCTTTTTATAGTATTGGATGTTATTTAGCTTTCTTCATACTTTTGAAGGAACATTTTACCTCAGTTTTCCCAGTCTATAGGTTTTACTCACTGCTGGTTTGAATGGTGGAATTTACAAAATCATTTAAGTGAGTTTCAATGGGACTTGTGTTCCCAAATTCCTGAGGGTGCTCTTGAAAACCAAACCTTAAGCTAACATATTTTTGAATAGTCCCTTCATTCTTCCTTTGAGCATTACAAATACAAACTTTATTTTACTTATGAAATGTAATCTTTTTAAAAAAAAAAAAAAACAAGGAAGGGAAATAAAGAAAAGAAGGTATGGAACGCATGTTGGGCAGCTATAGTGAACAAACTCTATATTAAAAATCTTCCACTGTAAACTAATTTATTAAAGTTACACCTGTCTCCACCTCCACATTATAGAAAAGGGCATATTTCCCCAATTTTTCAGTCTATAAACAATATTTCTGGACACACTTTAAGCTGCTCAACTGAAACTAGTTCAGAGGTCCCATGTGCTGGAGTTTGTCAACGGTAAAAATGAAGACATAACATCCTAACTGAGTTTGACATTTACACTCCAGCGCTTTGGTGTTACTAGAAGTGTCAAGTGATACTATGTGACAAGCTAAGTTTAAAACCTGTATCACACCCTTTAAAGCTATCTGAAGAAGCAACTGAGATTGTCTAATTCACTGGAATTTTAATGGAAACTCCTGGAAAACATGAGAATTAATTATGAAGTGGATGTTAGAAAGATGTTGTCAAAGTAGAGAGCTTATTACAGGCTTAATTTTCTACCACATTGCACATGGTGTAACTATTTTCTGAGTACTGTTTTACACACACTTTACATTAATTGGGCCAAGTTTACAGATACATGCTGGTGGCTTTGTACCAACATCAGCAGGGGAAGAGGTGAAAGCCTATTTATGGAGCCCAATCATCCAGACTTCAGTTCAGAAAAGCATTTAACCATGTGCTTTCATAGAATAGCAGGTTGGAAGGGTCCTCATGAGGTCATCTAGTCCAATCCCCTGCTCAAAGCAGGACCATCCCCAATTTTGCCCCAGATCCCTAAATGGCCCCCTCAGGGATTGAACTCACAACCCTGTGTTTAAGCAGGCCAATGCTCAAACCACTGAGCTATCCCTCCCCATCATGGTTAACTTTACATTTCAAATTATCCCAAATATTTGTTAAAATATTAATGCTGCAACAGATAAATAATGGCAGGAGAACAGAGGGAGTGCAGAGGTTGTAAAATTCCCTCATTAAAGGGAGGGGAAAAACCCTTTCCTAGTGAGATTTCATATTCTAGTGTTTTTAGGATGCATATTATCTACCTAGTGAAGTCCAGATTGTGGACCTGCACTATTTATTGGACAGAACTTAATGGGATCAAATCTATCGAGTTTGTGTGGTTAAAGATTCTCATTTTAAATGCATCCGATGAAGTGAGCTATAGCTCACGAAAGCTTATGCTCTAATAAATTTGTTAGTGTCTAAGGTGCCACAAGTACTCCTTTTCTTTTTGCGAATACAGACTAACACGGCTGCTACTCTGAAATCTAAAAAAACCTGTTACTTATCTGGTACATAACTAAAGATCTGGATTTCCTTACGTTTGACTTCAATGTGATTTAAGCATGAACTTAAATGCCTTCCTAAATGTGGGATGCTTTCCTGGATTTGAGCATCTGGCAGTTGTTGGGGAGTGTAGCGGGATGGTCAGCCACTCCCGGCCCAAAGTGGCTTTCCATTCATAAGGTCCATTCAGTCCTATTTTGACTGCTTCATCTCTCCTTGCTGGCTTGGTACAGCAAATTCCACTTTGATGTGAGAAGGGCAGGATGTGTTTGTGTATCTGGGAAGCAGCTTTGAGATGCAATCAGGGTTCTATAGAAGTCTCATCAGTGCAGGCTACCAGGTGATGCTGCATATTAAGTCCAGTTGCTGGCCAACTGCACCCACCTTTTGGTCAATGATAAATAACACAACCCACATCCTGAAGGATTTTATGCCAATGGGCATTATGTGTCCTGATTTACATTAGCTTGAATTATGTGGGCTGTTGCCAGTCTAGCCCTGAATGTTTTTTTTCCCCCCAGTAGTTTTTCAATGCATTATATAGCCAAACATTTGAAGTTCTATTCAGTCTAAGGGAAAAGAACGAGTGATGTTCCTTCATATATGAAGCAGCTTTTCAAAGACTACGTGGAACTACTGAGTGACAGGCAACAATGATGTGCCAATAGCTAAGAGTACTGTTATAGATTCCTTAGGTTGAACAGTAAGTCAATTACATTATTTTTCTAGGAGAGAGAACTTTAGTTTAAAGTCTCAATCCCTTTTTAACAACACGGTGAAATCTGCTCTATGAGCAATGTAAAGATACCAACATAAAAAGCAATGATCAGAAGGGCTGAGTAATACAGAACATAGTCTCAGACAGACTTGTAGTAGCTTTCAGAGTAGCAGCTGTGTTAGTCTGTATTCGCAAAAAGAAAAGCAGTACTTGTGGCACCTTAGAGACTAACAAATTTATTAGAGCTTAAGCTTTCGTGAGCTACAGCTCACTTCATCGGATGCATCCGATGAAGTGAGCTGTAGCTCACGAAGGCTTATGCTCTAATAAATTTGTTAGTCTCTAAGGTGCCACGAGTACTGCTTTTCTTTTGTAGTAGCTGTGAGGCTTCTGATTAAACAAAAAATGCAGGGAGCCAGTAAACAGGAAAGTAGCTACTACTTCAAAATATTTGCAAACAGAATTTCACCAGCACTAAAAAAAGGAATGTATTTTCCATCTGTGAGGCTAGAGGTAATCATCTTTGGGATGGCCTGGGAGGAAGATCACAAAAGCATGGATAATGACTAACTGTCTGAAGTGCTAAGTTTGCTCTTTCACTCTCTTTTGTTCTCTTTGTTCTTTCTGA
Organism: Dermochelys coriacea; assembly: GCF_009764565.3. Taxonomy (NCBI): domain Eukaryota; kingdom Metazoa; phylum Chordata; order Testudines; family Dermochelyidae; genus Dermochelys; species Dermochelys coriacea. The sequence goes on along the minus strand of NC_050068.2, from coordinate 87,855,119 downwards.
CTGTTCTTCAGGCTAAATGCAGGTTGAATGGCTCTTTACCGGATTGCCTGTTCACAGCATTATTGTGCTTTAGGCTTCTAAAGACTATTAAAATGTATACCTACCAGCTACTTGTTCTTCCTTTGTGTGTCACAGTAGGAAGGATCTTCCATTGTTGGATCATATTAAAGAAGTTCTGTATTAAATCACAAATGAGTTTGATTCCCCATAGTTTAAATTCCAGGGCATTACTAATTAATAGGTCTCTTGGTTTTTGGTACTGTTTCTCTCCCTCTCTGTGTGAAATTTGCAAGCTGTTAATTGTGTTAGTACATTCTAAGACAGAGTCTGTTCTCAAAGCAATTCTTTGTAACAACAACTACTCACTCAGAGAGACAGAGAGACTCAAAGCAATACTCTATAACAACAGAAACAGCACCCAGAGACTGCCCGCCTTTTTGTTGTATTCATCTCGCTTTGTTAACAAGTGTGATTAAAATAGAGATAGAGGATGTATGTGGATGGATGCTTGGTGTAGATAATTGAATGATCAGGGAGGTGCCAGCCTAAGAATCCAGTGTCCATTGGCTGAAAAAGGTGTCAAGTGGAAATAACCAGAGGACCCCCGGAGGGCAGACTGGAATCCACCCAACAGCCTCAAGGATGGGAGAACCAAAGAACAAGGTAACATCTGGCAGCACAGAGCTGTCAGGAATGTGCCATCTTCTGATTGATTCAGCAATAGCATGATGAAGCAATTCCCATAGGCATAGAAAGAAATTCCTATAAAAATGGATTCTAGAAAGTGAGAACTTTGGGATTGATTCTGCAAACCAACTTCCAGGAGTATCAGATGAGCATCAGATGAGTATCTGACAAAGCCCTGCTCCCTCCTCATGTCTAGGCCACCTGGCCAGTGGCTTGGCATGAGCAATTCTAAGGCTGGTAACTATGATAACAACCTTGCAGAACCTGTGTGTGTGTGCGTGTGTATGAATGAATGTGTGAATAAATATGAAATGGAATGGAATGTTATAGCTATAACTAACTGCTTACTATGATTCTTTCTGTATTCACAATAAATGTAGCATTTTGCCTTTTCCCCTTTAATAAGATCCTGCTGGTTTTTATTTTATTGGTATAATACTATCCCCCAAATCCCATCCACTGAGGAACATCATGATGCCAGAAAAGAAATAGATTGTGTAACCTCTAAATGATAAACCTCCCCCTCAGCCCCCCACCCCTACATACAATGCTGTTGTCTAAGACATTAATTACTGGTTCTGGTTCAGTAGAGATCAAATTAAACCCTGAAGAGACACAATCTTTGCTTTTAATGTGATCTTTTGCAACAACAACAACAAAAAGGAATATACAATATGTGGTAAACTGTTGTCTAGAGGCATATTACCTTCATATTGTAGCAGCCGCAAAACCTCTCCCAATTCCAGTAATAAGAAACCTATCATCCCTCGTTCTGAGGCTGATAACTTTTTAGATCTGACAATAATAATTAAATATACATAGAACTCATGAGAAATTAGTAATAGGAAACATGAAAAACAGTATGTAGTTATCATACCCAGACCTCTTGACAATCTCTGAAAATCCAGGAATTTGGAGATTTTCCATGATTTCTGGGCGTCTTCCTGATTCCCCCAATAGAGTTGTTCATTTTCACTCTAGCCACTGGAGTCTGTGGAAACCCACACTTACCAAGTACAAGGGTATTATACTGAAAAATGACAAGTATCTTCTCATATTGATAATTCCATCCTGAGGGAACCAATGGATTACAATAAGGTTACCACTATTGCTCAGGCCAAAATTTCTTCCACTGTCCTCATAGAGATTTAGTTGAGTAGTGTCTCCCTTCTCCCACCCCGATCACTTCCCGCTTTGTCATATACACCTACCACACTAGGGGCTGAATGTTTCTTCGGCTCAACTCCTAAAGTTTGTGGGCAGAACTATCTGGTAGTATCAATTAAATAGTCCCATATTAGGAAGTTTACACACTATTGCCATTTTTTTGAATTTCAGCAGTACTTGAAAACCATGGATAATAGCTTTAAGTTTTTCTTACCCAACATTTTTCTTAAAAAAATTCAGGGCAAAACCATCAAAGTTGCAAGGGAAGGACTGGGAAAAAAAAAAACAAAAAACTTCCCCCTTGTGCACCTGCATGATAATACATTAGTTAAATACTTGTTAAATAACATGATGTAACACAATTGAAAACAATACACAGTCAGCCATATTTAGCAAATGTACCAGATCATTTCTAAGTAGAGAGTCTAGAGTAATGTTTGCTGGTATGCCATCTAAGTTCACTAAGTAGTGTATTGTCTCATAACTGCACATAAGGGAAGCTATGATATTGACTGAAGAGAAATCTATAGTGTATGGCTGCTGGCAAAATATTACAGTACATAAAGAGAAAATAACTTATTCAAACAAGTCTGAGGCAATCACGGTATTGTATATCATTGTCCTGGACACCAAAGGAGGAAAGACAAGACACCAGGAATGTGGTTACCTGGGCTGCAGTCAGCTTCCCACACCTTTAACCTGGTCTCAGCACAATTGCTGGGCCCCCACTGCTCACTCTTCACACAGTTAAGGGGCTGGGGAAAGTGGGTTGTTTCCTCGCTGTACCAGACATTAGGAGCCACAATCCCATCTCCCACCTTCTTTAGGAGATACCTTCTCCTAATCTGCTTCCAATTCCAATTTATCAGTGTCCCAGATGCCTGGTGAATAAATATCCATCTTGGTCCCTGCCAAGTTGTGATAAAATGAATTTTACAATCAAATCTACCCACTGGCTCCCTGGTCTTCTAAGTGGAAGGCAAAAACCCAACCCAAACCAACCAACCATCCAAACCATTCTGCCCAGGCCACTCTGGCAGTGAGTCACACATTTCTTTCCAGCTCCAAAAAGGTGACTAGCATGATGCCCACAGCAAGACCCCCAAAAGCCGTTCCTACTCTAGTCCCAAGAGGGTGGGTGAGGAAAAGAGGGATCTTTTCTTCCTGGCCTAGAAAGACACCCCAGGGAGTGGGGAGGGTGTGACATTCTGTATCCCAAAGCAACACCCTGGCACCCTATATTCACCACTGTCATATAATTATGATATGTTTTGTACAAAATATGACGTGAGTGGTATCATTTTAAAAGTCTTGATATGTTTAATATTAATATTCTGTTGGATCGTATGTGTTATCATTGTATGGGAAGTTATGGAGTTTTGCTATGTATGTGTTACTGAAATATGTTGTGAAGTTGAAAACACCAACAACCAGTCTTTCAAGTACAACAGTGGAGGAGCCAGACAGTGTTCATAGCCCATGAAGGAGAATCCATATGACCCAGGACTATCACAGGATCTGTAGATAATGAAGACTTCTCAGAGGGAGCACATAGACAATGGACATTGCTTGACTCCCATCATAGCAAAAGAATAAGATCTTTCCAGTAAGCTGGAAGAAGCTATAAAAGGGGGAAGTAACATCATCATGGGGCCTCTCTCCCCCCCACAAATCAACACCTGGAAACACATCTGGAGGACAAAGACTGAACTGGGGAGGTAGTCCAAGGCTGGAAAGGAGAATCCCAGCTTCTGTATTAAGGAACTATGCCACCAGGGTGAGACACCACTTGATTCAAATCCTGTCTAGTTTATAGAACTCAGATTGTGATTTTACTTTTATTTTTTTAGGTAACCAACTTTGATCAGTACAATTACTACTTGTAATCACTTAAAATCTATCTTTTTATAGTTAATACATTTATTTTATATTTTACCTAAAACAGTGGGTTTTATTTGAAGTGCCTGGGAAATCTGTTTAATGTACAAAAACTTGTGTATGTCCTCTGCACATTAAGGGCAGGACAGACTGGTTAATAAACTTACACTGGTCAGGCTTCTGACCATGGCAAGATAGTACAGTTCTGGGGTCCTAGGCTGCGGAGCTGTGGGGAATTGGCTGGAGCCTCTCTGTTTTTAGTTCATGAATGGCTCATGTAACTCATTTGGGTATGTCCCTGTCTGTGGCTGTCTGTACAAATATAGTACCTGGAGAGGTTTGCAGCTTATCACAGCATAACAGTGTGAGAGGGAGACCAGGTTGGTAAGACAGAGGGCTCAGCTGCACCTCAGTTCCAGGTTGCACCCCGGGAAACTCATTACGGAGGGCTTTTAAATTCTCCTCTTGTTTGTGCAGGAGCCAACAAGCTTCTTCTGTCCAACCAATCAGCCAGAGAGCCTCCTTCCTCAAACCCATGAAGGGGAGAGAGGTTAAAGTAACCAAAGGTTTTCTTTGCCCTGCTGGCCCAGAAAAAAACCTACCCACCTCTGAGGCTGCAGTGGGGAAGGGGGGCATTATGACAGTGGAATTAGTTTAAGAGAAAATGAATTGCAAGATGGTACACTTGTATTTTTACACAGCAGCAGAGTTGCTCAAGTGATCATGTAGATAAAAACTTTGCATCATAAGGAACACACACAGGGTAGAACCTTAATTTAGTGTTTCCTGAGGTTGGAGCGCTGAACTGTTCATCTTGAATTTTCTCTTAATGTAGGGAGTTTTATGCAATGATTCTGCATTTTACATCTACATTCTATTCTCACCCTGAAATAATTATTAGTTTAAGTGGGTTTCTTTGTATATGCTTCTAAAAGTGGGCATAGTGTTAGATGAGAGAGAGGTTCATGCTGTTCAGGGATGCACCTTTATTCAGTTCAACAAGAATGAACCTAATTATGGTACCTTTCACCACTTTTATCTGGGCCCTGTTAAGGATTAAGATCTGTACTCTGATGCTTTAATAATAAGCAGTGAAAGTGATTTAGAACTAATTTCCATTAAAGGCTCCCTATGTCTACACAGATCACTGAGTATTTTATCTTGATCATCCCACATTACTAATTTATTGAGTTTATTCAATGTGTGTACAGGTAGGTGGATTTTCCTTTTATGAAGTCCAAGTCTCTTGAAAGAAATATAAGCTACAATTATGCTGGAAAATCTGAAATTCACTGTGTTTTTCTAGACTTGTCTTTCACAGATAAATGGAGACACTGACTTTGTAAGTCAGCCATGCACTTGAAGACCAGAAATTCAAGAAGAACTTAAAAGTAAAAAAACAAACAAAAAAAATAGGTAAATAATGCTGGCCTTTTCAGCGCTTTTATCTTCTCATTGGTATGTAGGTACATTGTTTGGATTATGATAGATTTCCAAAATCTTTTAAACCACATGTAATACTTTTGTAGAGATGGACCTGAATCAAAACACCTGATAACTGTGGATACAGCCCAGCCAGTCTACCACTGGCTTAGGTGTCTTGCCTCATATGCAAAGCAGCTGACAATCATTCTTAGTACTCAGAAATGGCCTTGGCAATGATATAGTTTCAAAGCCCAATATAGGAGCTACTATGATTTTAAACAGTGGGCTTGCTCCTGCACTATTAAAGTTAATATGAATTTTTCCCACTGAGTTATATGGGAACAAAATCATGCCTATCATATTTAATATAACTGCTACAAAGTCTATTGGGCAGATAAACTCTGATTTTTTAAAGAAATGTTTTCTGGCCTTAACTTCGCCTCAGACCACAGGCTAAAGGGTTGATCTGCTTAGTAAGGTCAAAGGTGTAGCCTAGTGAGAGGAAGTCCCTTTTTCTTGAGGGTGAGCAAACTGTGATTTAGCACTTGTGGTACCAACTAAAAAAGCAGACCTACCGGTTTGATTAATATCTATTAGAATAACTTAAGAGACAGCACTCCCAGTGACAGAAATCTCTGTTAGGAGAGAGGCATGGATGTGGGGTACTTAAGCAGCACAAAAGTCTTACTACACTCATTCCATTAGAGAGGGACAACCCACATCTGGCACATGAAACACTAAAAGTAGGTCAGGAGTGGGATTTGGCCAGGGTAGCCACTTCATACAATGCTCCATTAGCAACCCAACCACAATTTCCAGATGTTTTCTCCAAAAGAAAACATGGAGCAGGGTAAGCAGTGTAAATACCATCTGCCACCCTCCAGAGTAATTTCATGTAGTTCCATCATGCAGTGCCACCCAATGGTACATGGAAGTGCAAATTTGTCGTCACCACTGGGAGATGTAAAAAGTTCTATAACTGGCTCATTTCAAAGGCTGCCAAGCATTGTCACCTCCATCTTCAAAACATTGTGGCTGCTGCTGCATGAAAAGGTATGCCAAGTTTTCTTGCCTCTCTACTAAAGCACTCATTGTAGACACATTTGGGTTAAAAAGTAGCAAAACTTCTTTGTGTTAGAAAGCATCCAACTTCATCCCCAAATTTCCAATTCTAGCCTTTATTTTTCCTGATCTCTGTAGAGAAATCTAGAGTTGATTATATTATTTTCTTTAAAATGATCACTAATGAGTTAGTTAACATTTTTGTTCCTTTCTGCCTGTGAGGAGTCAGCTTTCTTGTGTGCATCAGAACAAAATATGCCTTCTATTCCCTCAAGGTAGAATTGGGAAGAAAAATCTAAGCACTGCAGTAGCAAGAAAAAATGAGACTTTAAAGTGTGTCAACTGCTTAATGACCATTTCTTGTAAGAATTTACAAGTTATGAACTGTGAGCAGAAGGAAGCTTCCAACAGAAGTTGCAGTTTTAGGTGTTACACAATGCCGTCACTCACCTTTCCTGGTAATAAATGTTGTATATGTAATGCCACTTGCAAACAGAAGATACAAAGCAGAGAAAGGGGCAGATTCACTCCTTTGGTCTCTTCATTTTGTACTTCAAGTGCTGCAACAGGAAAGGAAATGACCAGTAATTCCACAGTTGGAACTTCCTCTGGTGGGTGGGGATCCCACATCACAGTGATGACTATGTTGGCTCTTCTATTGCCCGTCCCTGTAGTCCTGACACAGGGCATGAGGAGGATATAGGAAAGGAACATAGCTGCTGCTCTACCCTCTGGCAATGTTTGTTGACAGACAGGTCCTTAGTGACTGTTTCCATATGATATAGCAAAGCAGCCCTCAAGCTCACATTGACTTCAGTGGATGGTCCATACGTGGAAGCTTTACAAAATTGGATCCTTCAGACATCATTGTTTGTGATCCCACAAACACTTATGCACATGCATTATTTCACTCACGCAAATAGTCCCATTGAATGTAATGGAATTAATACAAAGCTGTGCTAGAGGGGAGGATCATGCTAGATTGTGCTGAAAGTGTAGAAACACACAATATCGATAAGAAAAGCTAGATAGAGTCCAAAGAAAGTTGTAAAAATAAAGTTGACTTTGATCTGTATTCTGAAGATAATGGGAACTAGAATACTAGTTTGAGGATGGGGAAGATTGTCTACATTTCTTTAAATGTATAAGATGGCAGGACATTACATAGTGTGGATGTTGGACACAGCTCTGTGCACAGTCATCCATTAGAAGGATTATTTACACCATTTGAATACATCATACATCACGGTCACTTTCTGAGGAACAAAGACTTAAAAAGTATATTTTGTTGTTGTTACCCAAATAAATATGTTGTTAGGGTGTACTGCATTTCCGTTCCCACAAAACAAGAGGCTAAATCTGTTTATACCTTTGTAACCAATTGACTTAAATTGCATGTAATCACTTATTTCTTCTACTATTCATACTATGAAAAGATTGTCTTTGCTAATGTGTTTCCTGTGGTGTATGGATGGGGTTGGGAATGTTTTCCAGTATTGACCAATCAGCCAAAGGTTTTTATTCCCTATTTACTTTCTGTATTCATGGAAAGGTGTTTTTAGGACTGCGTAACAGAATTTTTGTGACAGATGCACATTCACTTTAATTCAGTACAGAAAAAATAAATTACCTTTGATTTTAAGAAGAGATAATTATCGTTCTCTGAGTTGAATAAACACATTTTCCTGCCTTGGACATTTCCCCTCTTGAGGTTCACAGCACCTTACATACTCATGAATTGCGAGTTAGGGGACCTACTTGTCTAAGGAAAGAATAAACAAATTAGATTCCAAAGACTAGAGGCCTAGAGGTAGCAGGAGAAAGCAGTTGCTGTGCTGAGAGAGGGGGAGCTACTATGCTCCATGCAGCTGCCAGGAGGTGTCATGTGGTGAGCGGACACCACCTTAACCCAGATGGCAATCTTGGGACAATTATGGGGGGATAGGAAGTGTCCCAGGGAGGACAGCCTTAAGTGCATCTAGTTGTCAGGGCTATCAACAATCTTAAAGGGCCTTCGGTCACCGCCTGGTGAAATGGGAAGACTGGGGCTCACCTACCAGTCATGGGCCAAAGCCTCTCACCACTTCTCCCCTATCCACCACCCCATGAGCAATGATTGTCACACACTCCCCTTACTAAGGGTCCCATTCATTCATGGCAGCCACAAGAATAAGTAGGAGCTTACTCAGATGCACACAGGGACATTCATCTTCTCAGGCTCCATCCAGCTAGCAATCTCTGCCTGCTTCCTTCAGCTTATTCTTTCTTGAACCTATAAACAGCCTTTGTTTCTGGAGTCCTTCCCAGTTCCTTTTCAGGGTTACTCCTTTTCAGCCCTTCCTTAAGCAGGAATCCTCAGCTCTCTTCCTTAGATCTAAGCTCTGGCTTAGCCAATCATGGGTGCGATCACCAGCTTCTCCCTCAGCTGTCACCTTTTCCATAATTTGCCCATAGAATGCTCACTAATTCCTTGCTAATGTTTATTGCTGTTTGCCCTGCCATGAGAAAAAAGGCAGCATTTATTCTGTTTGACTTCTCCTAACTCATCGCCAATTGGTTGGGTGAGAGGAGAGGGTTACCTCTACCCTCATTGAAAGGCTCCTGACCCCAGGCCCTTAAAGAGACAATAATGGTATTTCCTCTCTAACACTTCTTATTTCTGAGACTGCTTCCTCTCCTCCAATATCTTCCAGGTCCAGATAATTATTTCTCTAGAATGTCCTTCCACCTTGTGTGGAGTTTTCAAAAGCTGTAATGCAACTTGGGACTCTGAGCACAAATCCAACTGAATGTCAATGAGATTTATGCACTGAAGTCATGGGGGAAGAGGTTTGTTAGGGAGATGTTGAAAATCTCCTTCACCATGTCCCTCTCCCTTTGTCAGTTTTATATAAGAAGCCTTTCAGAGAAAATCAACTTGCGTATTCATGTCCACCAATTCTTATTTTCAGTAAGCAGTTTGTGACAGCACAAGCTCCAATCCATTTGAAATTACAATTGACAGAAACAATTCCTTCAGGGAAAATAGGAAAGTTAAAACTACCCATCAAGCTGAACTGAAGTTTCTCTCTTCCCCGTCCCAGCTCTTAAAACATAGTTTCTACATAAGATTGTTCTGGTTTGTATACACTTAAACATACACATTTGTACTGAGAGATTAACTAATTCAGGAGGTTCCAGTATGTTCATACTCAGAGTTTTCCAGTACAGAAGGCATTCCAAATATGTAGAAAAGGCAGATGTTACCTTTAGGTTTCCATTCTTCAGAGTCTAACTTGTTTATTCTTCTCACTGATAAGCAGAATCCCTAAATTTCACACCATATGTTTGCAGTTATGGAAACCACTGAAACATTTGATTTCCAAAATGGAATCATTCCCATGCACCAGGGAAATACCATTCATCAATTTCATCATAAAATGAAAATTGGTTCTGTGGTTAAGAAACAATGGGTGAAATCTGAAATCCAAGCAGGGTCAGAATGAAGAGTGTAGAAGCCAAGAAGTATTCCAGATGGAGAGATTTCTTTAACATCACAGAAGCAAATGCCAATGTAATCCATGACTACTTGGTGGGGTGCCCTGTCCCCTCTAGTGACATTTAGACCTTCTGGAGATTGATGAGTCTGATACAGCCTTGTTTAAGAGCTCTGTGGCTTTTACCTCATGCAGTAAAGGCTCATACACTATGTTTCAGCAGTCCCAGGTTCAATCCTGCCCACTGACAACTGGAGTCTGTTGGTGTGACATGGTACTTTGCGCTAAGAATAACTACAAATAAGAGTTTGAAAGTTATGGGCTCAGTCATGCTTTATAGTTGGTTAGTTATATAATGTTGGTCCTTTGGGTTGTCTTGTTGCCAGGAGAAGCATAATCCCTAGGAATGCAGGAACTGCTGTTGTGCCCAGGTGATGTGTGTGTATTTGTGCCCTTTCTCAACTTGCATATGAAGAAGCTGGACACTACCCAGTTCTGTGTATTTTCTATGCCCTATATTAGTGCATAGTGTGTAATTATGGATTAAATCAGATTGGTGGGTTGTGTTTTTTAGTGTTGTGTGTGTGTTTATTTGGAAACTCTATGGTGGAGATAAGTGAACAGTAAGGAAGGTTGCTGATAATCAGCTACTGCCTCTTGCAGAGGTGAATTAACTATGCCAATGGGAGAAGCTCTCTCGTCAGCATAAGAGCATCTTCACTTAAGTGCTACAACAGCAAAGCTGCACCAATACAGCATTTTATGTATAGACCTGCCCCCAGCTTCCCCCCCACAAGCACATTCATAAAGGTATTATTCCCCCTCTTCCACTGGGCCATAAGAGGCTATAATGTGAGACACAAAGCATCCCTGAGTTCTGCTGCTTGGTTGCAACCAGCTCCCACAGGGGTAAATGCACTTGCTGGCTCAGGTATTGATATGGTTTCATAAGCCATGGCAAAAGGGGGTAATTGAGTTCTCCAGGATAACAGTGGGGCAGTAACTGTTTATGTCAATGCCATTTGGTGGGATAATATCTCCGCCTGTCCACAAACGTAAACTCCTGAGTGGCAAAAAACTCTGTTGTGAACTTTTCCTGTACAGCCCACATTGACATTCATAAATCTGGCCTCTAAGATCCACTAGTGCCTGCATAACAATGGAGTAGTACTGTGACACTCTGCACACCAAAGCACCCCATATTTGTGTACATACATGGTGATGTAATTCTAACATGTTTTGCCTAGTGAGATATTCTAAAAGTCTTGATCTGCTAAACATTAATATCTTGGTGGATTATATGTGCCTCACAGATTCTCTGCCATCTTCCTGATGCAGGAGTGAAAGCACAAGCAGGAGAAATTTGCCGAAAGATGCCTCATCTATGTTGATGTCTCTGGTAGCTGGGACTACATAGACCAAAATGACTGCTTGGTAGGCTGTGTTGGTGTGCTGTTTGAACTTCCTCTAATATGCAAAGCAGTCAGCCAAGTTTTCCTGCAGTGTACCATGGTCCTAGGGCTACAGAGCCACATTTCGGAGGGGAAGGAGGGGGCACTAGAGACTCGGGGATATGATCACTTTTACTTGGGTTTGCTCATTGCAGTGTAGATGCCAGAGCCCTTAGGTTCAAGCACAGGTTAGAAATGTCTTAATATAAGGTTAAAATACAATATAGATTCTCAAGTCCAGTGTTCCATAACACAGGTAAGCTGATTTAACTCCTACTAACCCTGGGCTTCCATTGCAGTATAGACATACACACAGTGACCTCTAAGTGATCCTTGGAGTGGCAAGTATCCAGTTCAGCAGCTACCAAGTAGAGGGCCATTTGTGATCCGGGCAGAAATTATCAGGTGTTTTCCTCCCAATGCAGGACCAAAATCTGAGAGATTGTCTAGTGAATCTCTCATTCATTAACAAATTACATTCTTGTGATAACTACACCACAGCCAAACTATATCTCCCATGATGCACCATGATCATAGGATTCCAATGACGCACTGTGATGAGATCATAGTGGATCATGAATGATGGAGTCCAAGACCCTGTCCCATAGGGAAAATGGGCATGAAGCACTCGAATTACAACATCTATGAGGCACCATCACAGCTCAGGCAGATGCAGATTAATGTTGAACAGAACCAAAACAAAAACATTCTGATTAGGTTTCCCCAAATGAAAACTGAAAAATTTCAGCAAAATTGATGTATTGTTAGAAAAAATAGCTTCTCTGAAAATACATGGATTGAAAATAACAAACCAGTCATAGAAAGAATAATAGGAAAAGCTGTAATGCATTTTAGCTGCCTTTAAATGCAACTGAACAACTGGGAACAAGACACAATGAACACTGTCTGACCAACTAGCTTTCCATGGATCACACACACTTCCACAGACCACAGATTGATAACCACAACTAGAGCAATCAGGCACAGTAAATGATATCCAGAGGACCCTGGTGATCAGGAACAGGAACTAGATCAATAAGACTGTTTGAGAGCAGCAGGCTATGAACTGCATAGGAAGGGTAGTTGATTTTTAGTATCACCAAATCACATTTAAAGGTTTTCAAATTCCAAGCTCCACAAATTCTACTATTCGGGTTTGAAAGTCCTATTATTTTAGCTATTTTCTCCAATCTATATATTATTTAATGTAAATAGCCATGATCCAAAGTATTTATTAGCAATGTATTTATTCTATTTAGAAAGCAGTACAAAAAGTTATTATGAAAATATTTCATTAAATAAATAAAAAATTTAAAACCAAACCAAACCCATTTTAAACATTTGTTTTGGGTCCTGGGCAGATTTTCAATTAAGAATTAGAATATCGACATACTGGTGAATGTATGAAGGGTAGGTCAGGTTCAATCAGCAACCTGAACAGTGACGGAGGTCGCTGAGCCAAGAGCAGGTTAAGGTATATTTTGATAGCCATTTAGAAATGACAGAAAGTTTTGTAGTCTGTCAGCCCCCAAAACAGAAACAACATAGCAGGGGACATGGACCATCAAACTGAAGGGATAAATTGAAGAGATATTTGGCCTCCAACACAACCATAGGAAAGAGTCCAAAATACCAGAGGTGGAGCCAAGCCCAGCTGAGTGAGGCCTACTGGATTTTTGCTATTGACTTCAGTGGGACCAGGATTTCAGCCTAATACTTAATCTCCTTTAAATCAGGTATGACATCAAGGAGAATCTTGAGCAGTACTGGGTTTACAATGGCGCCAGTGGCCCAGACTCAGAAGGAGCCCTGGTGCTCATACTATGGCCCTTCCCCTGCACTCCACCCTCACTTGGCTTCTTCCCCCAAGGCCTTACCCGCTGCTCAATCCTATCAGTCCCCACTTGTGTGAGTAGTGGGTGGGTCCTTGGGGGGAAGAGGCCAGACTGGGGGGGGCTTCAGGGCGAAGTGTTGGCGAGCAGTGGGGACAAGGCCATGGTCCAGGCATTGGGGCCCACAAAAGGTTAATCAAGACCTGATTTTGAGTATGGTGACAAAGTTCCTCCTCTGCCTTGGTGGGTCCTGCGCTAATTGGCAGATTTGCTTGCCTCAGAGGTTCACGGCAGCCCTCAGTTTGGGCCTCTTTTGCTAGTGGCTCAAACCTGCCATTCACTCAGCTAACCTCATCAGTGGCCAGGATAGGGAAAAGGAAGGAGAACAATCCCTGCAGTCTCTGCTGGTCCCCCTAGTGGGTCAGGGTCATGCCAGGGACCTTCCCCTCTGGTGGGACCCACAGTCCAGGTCAACTCCTCCTGTATCCAATAGGGAGTTGGGGGGTTGGGGTGAACCGAGGCCTGCCCTCTACTCCGGGTTCCAGCCCAGGGTTCTGTGGATCACAGCTGTCTACAGTGTATCGTGTAACAGCTGTGTGACAGCTACAACTCCCTGGGATACTTCCCCATGGCCTCCTCCCAACACCTTCTGTATCCTCACCCCAGGACCTTCCTCCTGATGCCAGATAGCATTTGTACTCCTCAGTCCTCCAGCAGTATGCCCTCTTACTCTCAGCTCCTTGCATGCCCCTCACTGACTGAAGTGAGATCCTTTTTAAACCAGGTGCCCTGATTAGCCTGCCTGTCTTATTGATTCTAGCAGCTCCTTATTGGCTCCAGGTGTCCTAATTAGCCTGTCTGTCTTAATTGGTTCCAGCAAGTTCCTGCTTGTTCTGGAACTGCTCCTGTTACGTTACCCTGGGGAAAAGGACCTGCTTAACCTGGGGCTAATATATCTGTCTTCTATCACTCTCCAGTAGCCATTTGGCCCAACCCTGTCACAGTACCTAACCCACAGAATCCTAAAATACTAGTCTTGTTCTTTTCCATTCCAGCGGATAGGCCATGAGGGGCATGGTGAAAAATTATTCCTCAGGTACAGCTTAGAGCTTCAAGTGAGATCAATCCCCATTGTGTTAGGCACTGTAAAAATACACAGTAAGACACAAGCCCTGCTTTCAGGAGTTTACAGTTCAAATGAACAACATCGGCCTTGATGTCAGTTGGTGCCTCCAGGAATACTGTAATACAAAAATATTATTGTTAAAAGGTGAGAGAAGAAACAGAGGAACAGAGTAGTTGAGGTGACTTACCAAACATTACAGCAGGTAAGCTGCAGAGTCAAGGACAAAACCCATGTTAACTATCAAAACAACTGTCCTTTGCTGGATTTCAAAGTATGCTGTAACTAACCATTAAGGTATTTGCATCCTTTCTTTTGTGTCAGCATATACATAATCCTCTTTTATTTCTATATGTGTGTGTAGGAGCGAGAAAGAGACATAAATATGAAGCTACTATATGGTAGGTTCATAACTGGTTGAAAAACCATTCCCAAAAGTAGCAATTAGTGGTTCACAGTCTCGCTGGAAGGGCATAATGAGTGTGGTTCCGCAGGGATCAGTTCTGGATCCACTTCTCTTATATGTGCCAACTCCACGGATGCTCCAGGCTGGAGCACTCACGGGGAAAAAATGGTGGTGCTTAGCACCCACTGGCAGACTGCATATCAGAACCTCTCCTCCCCTCAGCATCTCCTGCCCACCAGAAAGCCCTGCTGATCAGCACCTCCCCCTCACTCCCATGCCTCCCACCCACCACAAACAACTGTTTGAGGCGTGCAGGAGTCTGTGGTGGGGAGAGGAGTGAGGACACAGCGTGCTTGGGGGGGTGGACTGGGGGCGGGAAGAGGCAGGGCAGAAGTGGAACAGGGTCAGGAAGAGGTGGGGCAGGGATGAAAGGGGGGGTGGGATGGGGCTTTGGGGAGGGGGTGAAGTGGGGGCAGGGTCTGGGGAAGAGCCGGGGGGGTGACCACCCCCCATCACTTCGTAATGTTGCAACTGTGAGTTTTCTTCAATATCTTTATCAATGATTTAGATCGGTGATGGGCAACCTGCGGCCCATCAGGGTAATCTGCTGGCAAGCCGCCAGACAGTTTGTTTACATTTGCATACTGCCCACAGCTCCCAGTGGCTGCGGTTCACCATTCCTGGCCAATGGGAGCTGCGGGAAGTCGTGGCCAGCACGTCCCTGTAGTCTGCAGCACTTCCTGCAGATACCATTGGGCCGGGAAAAGTGAACCACAGCCACTGGGAGCTGTGGGGCGCAATGAAATGTAAACAAACTGTCTGGTGCCTGCCAGCCGATTACCCTATGGGCCATGTGTGGTCCACGGGCTGCAGGGTGCCCACCACTGATTTAGATAATGGCATAGGGAGTATACTTATAATGTTTGTGGACAATACTAAGCTGGGAGGGGTTGCAAGTGCTTTGGAGGAAAGGATGAAAATTCAAAATTATCTAGACAACTGGAGAAAGGGACTGAGTAAATAGGATGAAATTTAATAAGAGAAATGCAAAAGAACTCCAATTAGGAAGGAACAATCAGTTGCACACATGCAAAATGGAAAATGACTGCCTAGGAAGGAGTACTGCAGAAAAGGATCTGGGGGTCATAGTGGATCAAAAGCTAAATAGGAGTCACAATGTAACACTACTGCAAAAAAAAAGGAACATCATTCTGGGATGTATTAGCAGGAGTGTTGTAAGCAAGATATGAGAAGTAATTCTTCCGCTCTACTCCATGCTGATAGGCCTCAAGTGGAGTAGTGTGTCCAGTTCTGGGCACCACATTTCAGGAAGATGTGGACAAATTGGAGAGAGTCCAGAGAAGGAGCAATAAAAATAATTTAAGGCCTAAAACCATGACCTATGAGGGAAGATTGAAAAATTTGGGTTTGTTTAGTTTGGAGAAGAGAAGACTGAGAGGAGACATGATTACAGTTTTCAAGTACATAAAAGGTTGTTACAAGGAGGAGGGAGAAAAATTATTCTCCTTACCTCCGAGGATAGGACAAGAAGCAATTGGTTTAAATTGCAGCAAGGGCAGTTTAGGTTGGACAATAGGAAAAACTTCCTAACTGTCAGCGTGGTTAAGCACTCAAACAAATTGCCTATGGAGATTGTGGAATCTCCATCCCTGGAGATTTTAAGACCAGGTTAGAAAAACACATGTCACGAATGGTCTAGATAATATCTAGTCCTGCCATGAATGCAGGGGACTGTACAAGGTCAGAAGTTCTCAACCAGGAGTACACAGTGATCTTCCAAGGGGGTATATCAACTCATCTAGATAGTTACCTAGTTTTAAAACAGGCTACATAAAAGCACTAGCAAAGTCAGTACAACTAAAATTTCATACATGATTTGTTTATACTGCTCTTTATACAATACACTGAAATGTAAGTACAATATTTATATTCCAATTGATTTATTTTATACTTATATGGTAAAAATTAGAAAATAAGCAATTTTTCAGTAATAATGTTGTTGTGACACTTGTATTTTATGTCTGATTTTGTAAGCAAGTAGTTTTTAAGTGAGGTGAAACTTGGGGGTACACAAGACAAATGAGACTCCTGAAAAGGGTTCAGTAGTCTGGAAAGTTTGAGAGCCACTGTACTAGATGACTTCTTGAGTTCCTCTCCAGTCCTATGATTCTATTATTCTGTATTAGAACCTTTCAAGGACTATAGGCTTATAGATCCTCTTGCTCAGACCATCTGTCATGCTTTCCTCTGGGATCAAAATATCTGAAAGAGTTTAGTGTACCAAAACAATTGTATCAAAAGTAAGGATGGCAGCTAGAATTGAGGTGGTTATAGTACATATCTGGCATTTAATGCACACAGAAACGTGAGCTACGGTACTAAAACTACTGTGCATAGATTTCATATTCAGAGGAAAGATACTAGCTAAAGATTACTGCACAGAAGGCTTTGGCTGTAAATTTTCAAAGCTAATCAATAGGATTTGGAAGCCAAATTCCTATTAAAATGAATGTGAAGTAGGTTTCAGAAAAATGCCCCAAGGATTTTGAAAAGCCCAGCCTTCATGGCTTAGTATCTAGCAAACGATTATGATCCCCACATAAAGGGCCTGATTTAACATGATATTTCCATAACTCAATAGTTATACCAACATACAACAGATGAAATGTAAATCAGGCCCAAAGAGCTCTGCCACAGAAGTCTTTATGTAGACAGAGAAACTGCTGCCAAAATTGTCAGTACATAAATTTTAATATGCCACTGGCTGTAGATTTACAGTGAAGCCATAGAGCCTTATGAGGAAAAAATAAGAAGCTTATCTCTATGCATAAGGTATCCATTAGCATTAGATAAAAATTTCCATCAAAGTGATTTTTTTAAGAGAAAAATGCCTTTTATTTTAATTAAAATTGATATTTGTGCAGAAAGTATTTGTTTTCATGACATTCCTGGGTTTTTTTGAAAAAGCCAGAAAAAATTAAAATAAAAATTTGAAGAAAATGAAAACAAATACTTTGTAATTTTTCACAAGAAAAAAGTCCTTAATGAGATCTATGTTTATAATTTAACATTGAAATAAATATCTATAAAAGATGAATTTTAATTCTGTAGATCTTTACTGTAATGCTTAACCAAAAAGAAAACCATACTGTTAACTTTCAAGAGCAGTCATTTATTTTTCAAAAACTTGCCCCTTTCTACCTGGTTCAATCTGGGTCTCTACCATATTGTTTTCAAATGCATTAAAGAAATGACTAATGTATGAAACTGCACTAAAGTATAACATTTCAAATTTAAGAAATGCAAATATCCTTTTGAGACATCAGCATCTTTAGTCAAGTTTATTAGCTTTTAGCCACAGCTCTCATACTTTCGTAATCCAAAAGAGTGGTAAGCATAAGCTTTTGTGGGTAAAAAACACTTCTTCAGATGCATGGAGTGAAAATTACAGATGCAGGCATTATATACAGACACATGAAGAGAAGAGAGTTACCTTACAAGTGGAGAACCAGTGTTGACAGAGCCAATTAGATCAGGGTGGATGTAGTCCACTCCCAATAATTGATGAGGAGGTGTCAATTCCAGGAGAAGCAAAGCTGCTTTTGTAGTAAACCAGCCACTCCCCGTCCCTATTCAAGTCCAAATTAATGGTGTTAAATTTGCAAATGAATGGAAGTTCTGCAGTTCTCTTTGAAGTCTGCAAAAAGAAAAGGGGTACTTGTGGCACCTTAGAGACTAACACATTTATTTGAGCATAAGCTTTTGTAGTTCATGAAAGTTTATGTTTAAATAAATTTGTTAATCTCTAAACTGCCACAAGTACTCCCTTCTTTTCGGATACAGACTAACACGGCTGCTACTCTGAAATCTTTGAAGTCTGTTCTGAAGGTTTTTTGTTCAAGTATGGCTACTTTTAAATCTGTTGTAGAATGTCCAGGAAGACTGAAGTGTTCTCCTACTGGCTTTTGTATGTTACGATTCCTGATGTCTGATTTATGTCCATTTATTCTTTTGTGTAGAGGACTGTCCGGTTTGGCCAATGTAGATGGCAGAGGGGCATTGCTGGCACATGATGGCATATATAACATTAGTAGACATGCAAGTGAATATATGTCTCCTCATATATGTCCTTCAACTCATACATGGGTAGATTACAGGTTTGTTAATTCTACCAGCCATCACCTGAATTCCCTTCCATGCCCTCATTATTAACAATTAGCAGATGAATATGCCCAGATGTTCAAAATCTTCTAAAATTAGGTCTACGTTGCAGAGCCTATACTGGCATAGTCGTCTAGCCTAGATGCAGTGTACACCAACAGAAGGAGTTTTTCTGGAAAACCACCTCTGCACATGGTGTTAGCTATGTTGGTATAGCTGCATCTAAACTGGGTTTCTTATTGCCATAGCTATGTCACTGAGGGTACTGTTTTTTTCACATTTGTGACCAACATAGATACGCCTATATACATTTTAAGTGTAGACCAAGCCTACAATATAACATAAATTCCTTGAAACGGTAACCACTGAGCTTTTATGGAGAACTTCATCATTACCTTTATTGTTGTCAAAAGAGCTGAACCAACATTAGGTTTTTTGTTTTGTTTATTGCTTACAATGCTTCTATATATGGCAAGGAATATTTTTTCTTGTATATATATCTCAATATTATCTCAATAAAAAAAATTCCTGTGCAAATCACTGACACATTAGCATTACTATGTAGGGACCTGATCATGCAACTGGACCCATGGGGATCATCCCGTTCTGTTCCTATACAATTTACACCAGTTGAGAATCCCTGCACATTTGGTTTAAAGAAAAATTACAAACAAGTAGCTCCATTTCTGTTAGAGGGCTCACCAAATATCAATTATTATTATTCTTTGATCTGCAGCTGTGAGATTATCAAAAGCTAGCTATTTTTTTTGTGTGGGATTCAATTCAATAAGCATCTAACACCAGATATTAAAAATTTAAAAATAAGTGTGCATGATTGTATGGTGGATGAATTTACAGAGACAAGGAAGGTGAGGTAATATCTTTATTGGACCAACTTGTATTGGTGAGACAGACAAGCTTCCGAGCTTACACAGAGCTCTTCTTCAGATCCGGTCTCTTGCACAAACACAAGTTGGTCCAATAAAAGATATTACCACACCCACCTTGTTTTCTCTAAAATCTTGGGATCAAAAGAGCTACACAACACTACAAACTGTGGAGGAATTTACATCGGTGTCAGTTTATTATAAAATCATATGTGATTTCCAGTAAATTCTTAAAGTGAGTTCCAATTCCACAGTTGCTTCAACAGGAGCTGCAGCTGTTTAATCATTCTGGGAAGAGGTGATAATGCCAGTGCTTATCACTCAGTTACAAATAAATTAATTCATTATGTTTTGCTATTTGCTTAAAGCCCAAACTTCTGTGCACTATGATGGACTGTTACTTATCTGTTCCTTTTATTATATAATCTGTCAGTACTTGGACATTAAGGATTAATTCTATTAACATTCACATGACATTTTCTAATATAAAAATCAAATCGTTTTAGACTCTTCTATCACAATGTTATCCATTCTCTCTTTATTTCTCATTTCTTGGTGATATTGTCAGTGAAATAATCAAAGATGAATTGGTTTAGGACATAAAATAAAGCTATCATTTGGGGAAAGCTTCTTATTACTCAGTACATACCAAAGGCTTATCTACATGAACAAGCAGGGCTTGTCTACACTGGAAATGCTATAGTGGAGCGCAGCTGCGCCATTATAGCATTTTAGTGTAGGCACTATCTGCGCTGACTGGCAGGGATCCTCCCACTAGTATAGGTCATACCCCTGCCCAAGAGGCGGTAGCTAGTCAACGAAAGAATTCTTTCTCTACACTAGAAGTTAGGTCAGTTTAACTACATTGCTCAGGGATGTGGATTTTCCCACCCCGGAGTGATGTATCTGGATCAACCTATTTTTTTAGCATAGATCAGGCCTGTATCCTGGTCTATAGATTATGTATTAATTATATTAATTACCTAAGAATTCAGTTATCACTCTGTGTGTTGCCAGCTTATTAATATATTTAGCAGAGTCACAAACACTCTAATCAGTAAGGTAGATAGAAAGACTACTAAATGTACATCTGCACATCCATATACTCACACGATCCCTTCCAGGACGACCTGAAATGTTAGCCATTATCTTCCTCCTCACCATCACCTTCCTCTTCACCGCCATTGGCCATCATTCTGGCCCCTTCCAAGGGCTAAATCTTTCTCTCTCCTACCCCTACAGGGTGAGATGTAACTTTTATAATATGTTATATGGACACCACTATATCTAATGCATATTCAGAAGGGGTTTTTCTCCTTTTCCTTATTTGTATTTCCTTGCCCTACTAACGTTGAGTAGGCTAACTTATATAGGTTACTATATTGATACATGGAATTATATTTCAGCTCATGATCATATTTGTCACATCTTTCTTTCTTAAGCGGATTTTTGGTTATTACTTCCAACGTTCCTTGTGGTAAACTTACTGGAACATTCTACCTCCTACCATTGAGCAAGCTCTGCTTAGTTCCTAAAATCTAAAGGTAACCACTGATCTATGTCAAGGGTTACAGCCTACTTACAACACTTATGCTAGTTTATGTTTCAGCTAATGTCTTACAGGATATAGGATACTGTAGGTTTCTTGCATTACAGCTGAATATAATGAAAAATCTAAATATAATGAAGGCAAGGCAGTGAAAAAGGGCAAACTAGCCCTATGGGCTACAGGCCTGAGTTTGAAGCGAGCTGGGGTGTGAATCTAGCCCACACTAATTTGCCAGGGACTAACTGTGCATGTGGATCCTGCTGTCATATATTAACAGTTTATAAATACACTTTGATCTAGTCCTCTTTGAAATGGGATTAGATCAAAGCGTGTTAACAAGCTGTTAATGTGTGTCAGCAGGGAGTACACTGACAGTTAGATCACAGATCACACCACATGATCCATTGTATACAGCCAAGCTCTACGATATAACCGCATTTGCTCCAATCCCTCAGACAAAGACAACACCTACAAGAACTCTATCATGCATTCTTACAACTACAATACCCACCTGCTGAAGTGAAGAAACAGATTGACAGAACCAGGAGAGTACCCAAAAGTCACCTACTACAGGACAGGCCCAACAAAGAAAAGAACAGAACGCCACTAGCCATCCCCTTCAGCCCCCAACTAAAACCTCTCCACCGCATCATCAAGGATCTACAACCTATCCTGAAGGACGACCCATCACTCTCACAGATATTGGGTGACAGGCCAGTCCTTGCTTACAGACAGCCCCCCAGTCTGAAGCAAATACTCACCAGCAACCACACACCACACAACAGAACCACTAAACCAGGAACCTATCCTTGAGACAAAGCCCGTTGCCAACTCTGTCCACATATCTATTCAGGGGACACCATCATAGGGCATAATCACATCAGCCACGCTATCAGAGTCTCGTTCACCTGCGCATCCACCAATGTGATATATGCCATCATGTGCCAGCAATCCCCCTCTGTCATGTACATTGGTCAAACTGGACAGTGTCTACGTAAAAGAATAAATGGACACAATCAGACGTCAAGAATTACACATTCAAAACCAGTCGGAGAACACTTCAATCTCTCCGGTCACTCGATTACAGACCTGAGAGTGGCTATCCTTCAACAAAAAAACTTCAGAACCAGACTCCAGCGAGAAACTGCTGAATTGGAATTAATTTGCAAACTGGATACAATTAACTTAGGCTTGAATAGAGACTGAGTATGGATGAGTCATTACACAAAGTAAAACTATTTCCCCATGTTAATTTCTCCCCCACACCTCACCCCACTGTTTCTCAGATGTTCTTGTTACTGCTGGAAATGGCCCATCTTGCTTGTCACCATGAAAGGTTTTCCTCCTCCCCCTCCCCCCCCGCTGGTGATGGCTCATCTTAAGTGATCACTCTCCTTACAGTGTGTATGATAAAACCCATTGTTTCATGTTCTCTGTGTGTGTATATAAATCTCCCCACTGTATTTTCCAAAAAATGCATCCAATGAAGTGAGCTCGAGCTCACAAAAGCTTATGCTCAAATATATTTGTTAGTCTCTAAGGTGCCACAAGTACTCCTTTTCTTTTTGCGAATACAGACTAACACAGCTGCTACTCTGAAAACTGATAGTTAGTGCACCACAGGTTAGTGTGGGTACAGTCACATCCCAGTTTGCCATGACTCATTGTAGACAAGCCCTAACATACATTTAAGGGTGATCTAACCCTATTAGAAATAGAACTTGTATTCCACACATAAGAAATGTTTTCCCACCCAATCATATTGAGCTATTGTTTTTGCTCTCCACTTCATACTCCTCTTCCACCTTCCCATTTTTGGCATATAAAAGAATCAGATTCTCTGTATCTGAGAGGGTGGATAGAAGGCTTAGTCTCTTCTGAGGCTGATATTAATGCTGCTTCTTCATCAAATTGAATGAGAATTATGGAAATTGTAATGACAGGTTTCAGAGTAGCAGCCGTGTTAGTCTGTTTCTGCAAAAAGAAAAGGAGGACTTGTGGCACCTTAGAGACTAACAACTTTATCTGAGCATAAGCTTTCGTGAGCTACAACTCACTTCATTGGATGAAGTGAGCTACACTGAATGCATGTGATGAAGTGAACTGTAGCTCACGGAAGCTTATGCTCAAATAATTTGTTAGTCTCTAAGGTGCCACAAGTACTCCTTTCTTCCTATGAAATGAATCACTAGATCAGTGGTGGGCAACCTGAGGCCCATCAAGGTAAGTCACTGGCAGGCCACGAGACACTTTGTTTACATTGACCATCTGCAGGCATGGCCACCCAGAGTTCACAGTGGCCGCGGTTTATGGTGCTGCGGGAAGCGGCACGTAGCCACAGGCACAGGTTGGCTGCTGCTTCCCGCAGCTCCGATTGGGTGGGAACAGCGGACCATCAGTATAAAGAAACTGTATTGTGCCTGCCAGTGAATTACCCTGACAGGGAGCAGGTTGCCCACCATTGCCCTAGACTCTATTTTTAACCACCTGTTTTGGGAATCACCTAAATCTAATATTATGGCTGACACCATCATTATTATTTGTGATCACTTCAGACACATTTTCCTGGTTCTACATTCCAGAACCTCAGAGCTGGGCCACCAGAACCCATGGTGAAGATAGGGTCAAGTACCATTTGGAACATCTATGTATGCTACAAGCAGTATTCAAATGGTCACAGCAAAGCAGACATTGTTTGACTAACAGGTCTCACTGCCTGCATGAAGTTCATGTCTAGTTTATAGAGGCAAAAATGCCTTTGCACTGAGACAAAGTTCAAAATCTACTACCCGTATTGCTATATATGTCAGAAATAGGGCCCTCTTACAGGCAGACATGGAGTGGCTGGAGACATTCCATATACTCTGTCAGTGCCAAATCCTGAGCGTAAAGTAGTTTGATTTTGTGTGGGATGTCACAGTCTTGCAGAGATCTCGCCTTCCTTCAATTGCTCATTACATTCAAAAGTGTCATTGCATGTTCTTTAGCCATGTTCATAGATTCATAGATTCATAGATACTAAGGTCAGAAGGGACCATTCTGATCATCTAGTCTGACCTCCTGCACAGCGCAGGCCACAGAATCTCACCCACCCACTCCTATGAAAAACCTCACCCATGTCTGAGCTATTGAAGTCCTTAAATCATGGTTCAAAGACTTCAAGGAGCAGAGAAGCCTCCCTCAAGTCAACCATGCCCCATGCTACAGAGGAAGACGAAAAACCTCCAGGGCCTCTCCAATCTGCCCTGGAGGAAAATTCCTTCCCGACCCCAAATATGGCAATCAGCTAAACCCTGAGCATATGGGCAAGATTCACCAGCCAGATACCCAGGAAAGAATTTTCTATAGTAACTCAGATCCCATCCATCTAATATTCCATCTCAGGGGATTTGGCCTATTTACCCTGAATATTTAAAGATCAATTACTTACCAAAATTCCATTATCCCATCATACCATCTCCTCCATAAACTTATCGAGTAGAATCTTAAACCAGATAGATCTTTTGCCCCCATTGCTTCCCTTGGAAGGCTATTCCAAAACTTCACTCCTCTGATGGTTAAAAACCTTTGTCTGATTTCAAGTCTAAACTTCCTGGTGGCCAGTTTATACCCATTTGTTCTTGTGTCCACATTGGTGCTGAGCTTAAATAATTCCTCTCCCTCTCCTATATTTATCCCTCTGATATATTTATAGAGAGCAATCATATCTCCCCTCAACCTTCTTTTAGTAAGGCTAAACAAGCCAAGCTCCTTAAGTCTCCTTTCATAAGACAAGTTTTCCATTCCTCGGATCATCCTAGTAGCCCTTCTCTGTACCTGCTTCAGTTTGAATTCATCCTTTTTAAACATGGGAGACCAGAACTGCACACAGTATTCTAGGTGAGGTCTCACCAGTGCCTTGATAATGGTACTAAAACCTCCTTATCCCTACTGGAAATGCCTCTCCTGATGCATCCCAAAACCGCATTAGCTTTTTTCACAGCCATATCACATTGGCAGCTCATAGTCATCCTATGATCAACCAATACTCCAAGGTCCTTCTCCTCTTCTGTTATTTCTAATTGATGCGTCCCCAACTTATAGCTAAAATTCTTGTTATTAATCCCTAAATGCATAACCTTACACTTCTCACCATTAAATTTCATCCTATTACTATTACTCCGGTTTACAAGGTAATCCAGATCCTCCTGTATAATATCCCGATCCTTCTCCGAATTGGCAATACCTCCCAGCTTTGTATCATCTGCAAACTTTATTAGCACACTCCCACTTTTTGTGCCAAGGTCAGTAATAAAAAGATTAAATAAGATTGGTCCCAAAACCGATCCCTGAGGAACTCCACTGGTAACCTCCCTCCAACCTGACAGTTCGCCTTTCAGTAGGACCCGTTGCAGTCTCCCCTTTAACCAATTCCTTATCCACCTTTTGATGTTCATATTGATCCCCATCTTCTCCAATTTAACTAATAATTCCCCATGTGGCACGGTATCAAATGCCTTACTGAATCTAGGTAAATTAGATCCACTTGCCAGGATAGGCAAAAACAGCCCAGCTCTCTGTGCTCCGAATCTTTCCACAGTGAGCGACAGCAGAGGAGGAGGGACTGGCAAGTGGTGGCAAGGGAACTGAGCAGAGAGGAGTGGGAAGGAGAGGAGAGATGCCTGCAGTGAGCAGGGAGCGGGATGAGTGGGGAGTAGGGGGAGGGAAGAGGGACTGGTGAGCAGCAGCGGAGGGGAGGTTATCAATGGGATTAGAACCTTTAGATAAATAGCACAGACCTCTATTACTTGAGCTAATTGAGTAATTAGTAGTAGTACGAGGTTGTATTCCTCTGCATGGACTAGCCACTAGCGGAGAAAGTGCTACACATTTTGTCAGTGCTTTATAGCTAGAGAGAAGAAGAATTTTGGGAGTCAGGAATCCTTTCACACAGTTACAAGGTCTGGAAGGAAATGCGCTCTATTGGGTGCAAATTCTTCCTCCCTGTTGTTGTCCTTCCCTAAGCCTGACACCTTCTATCCTTTCCCCCTCCAGACTGTCCCTGTCCCAGTCTTCATGTAAATCTCCAGTGAGTCCCTGCCCCAGTTGCCCCAGCTCCCCACCTCACTCATAATTCCTGTCTTCTCTCTTCCCTGACTTTTCACACCTCTGTTTCCTCATTCTCTCCCACAGTATATAGGCATGAGAAGGGAAGGGTAATGAGAACACAGAAGAGACACTGTCCCCATTCTTAGTTCTGGTGCCCAGCAGCATCGTAGGCATTACTGTTAGGAGGAGCAAATGTTGCCCCTGCAGCTCTGGTCTGGAAAAGATTGTCAATTGATGAGATGGTGCATGGAGTCAGGTCAGCATTGTAGCCCAGAGAGCTAGTTTTATCATTTATTTTATTTAGCAGCAACAGAAGGAACCAACAGGCCTGCATCCTGTAAGACATTGCTTCAGCAGATAGCATAAGATTTGAGTCCTATGAACTTTGGCACAGATAAATAGCCTAACGGTCATCCCTAAATTTTGGGGAACTGGGAACAAAGTGTTTAAAGGGAAAGATTGTGCATAATGACCCCAGCCAACTGCAGGCACATGAGTTGACACCAGGTTTATAATGGGAACATCTGCAGATGTCTGACCACAAGAGTGCCATGGCAACAAACTGACATATACGATAAGAAGTTGAGATCATTAATATATTCACATACAGGGGAAGGGTAGTAGGGTGAGAACATACAAATAAGTATTAGTAGGGTGAGAAAATACAAATAAGGAAGAGGGGAGAATACCCTACTGAATACAGTAGTATCAGAGGTTAACATATTATAAAAGTTGTATACCACCCTGTGGGCAGTAGGAGAGAGAGATGTAGCCCTTGGGAGATGCCAGGATGATGGGCACTGGTGATGATGAGGAAGGTGACAGTGATAAGGAAGATAATGGTTAATATTGCAAATTGTTCCGCAAGGGATGGCGTCAGTATATGGATGTTCAGATGTATCTCTATCTACCTTGCTAGGTTAGAGTGTTTGTGACTTTGCTAAACTATTACAAATATAGAAGGGTTCCTAAAGTGTGAGTGTTGCAACTGCGCACATTGGGGTTCCCAAGTTAACAGTAATTTTAACAATACTGGGCCTGATCTTGGGAGAAAAACCTCAGAGTGATAACTGGGAATTCTTAAGTGAACAGTATAATACATACACAGTACATTGATCAGGCTTTGGCACATAGGAGCTTTCTGTGGAATGCTTCGTGAAGACAGAATATTTGGAGAATTTATTTGGGAGCCTGTAACAGGCCACTCCTGAGCACATGTGAACCATGAGTTTTTTAATATGTGCATCATTATTAGCTCTGCCTATATTGAAGGGCCATATTCTCAGCTGCATTGAGTTTACACTTAGAAAAGCTGAGGAGAGCAAGCAGCAAAGGTGGCTCTAAATCAGTCCTGGGCTGGCAACCTAGTGTATTCTTCGATCTGGTTGCTACATGGCTGTTCCACCTCTGTTTCACCTAAGCATTCCTGTCCATTGGGGGAATCCTCACCTTCCCTTTCATTTTGCTTTGCACTTCAGCACAAAGCAGGCTGCATTGAGTACAAAGACACTACCTAATACTATAGTATAAAGCACTGGTTCCCAAACTTGTTCCACCACTGGTGCAGGGAAAGCCCCTGGCGGGCCGGGCCAGTTTGTTTACCTGCTGCGTCCGCAGGTTCAGCCAATTGCAACTCCCAGTGGCTGCAGTTCGCTGCTCCAGGCCAATAGGAGTTGCTGGAAGCAATCAATTTGCAAACACCCAGAAGATAATAAAGTGTAAGTAACAGTCAGCATAGACGTATCAAGAACAAATTGTATCAAATCAACTTAATAGCTTTCTTTGACACAGTAACAAGCCTTGTGGAGAGGGGAAAGCAGTAGATGTGGTATATCTTGACCCCAGTAAGGCTTTTGATACTGTGTTGCATGACCATCTCATAAACAAACGAAGGCAATACAACCTAGATGGAGCTCTTATAAGGTGGTTGCATAACTGGTTGGAAACCATTCCCAGAGAATAGTTATCAGTGGTTCAGAATCAAGCTGGGAGAGCATATCAAGTGGGATCAGTTCTGGGTCTAGTTCTGTTCAATATCTTCATCAATTATTTAGATAACGGCATAGAGAATACACTTATAAAGTTTGTGGAAGATAACAATCTGGGAGGGGTTGGAATGCTTTGGGGGATGTGATTAAAATTCAAAATGATCTGAACAAACTGGAGAAATAGTCTGAAGTAAATAGGATGAAATTCAATAAGGATAAATGCAAAGGAAGGAAGGAACTTAGGAAGGAACAATCAGTTACACACATACAAAATAGAAAATGACTGCCTAGGAAAGAGTACTGTGGAAAGGGGTCTTGGGGTTATAGTGGATCACAAGCTAAACATGAGTGAACAGTGTAAGACTGTTGCAAAAAAAAGCAAGTATCATTCTGGGATGTATCAGCAGGAGTGTTGTAAGCAGTAAATCTTTCATACTGATAAGGCCTCAACTAGAGTAGTGTGCCCAGTTCTGGGCACCAAATTTCAGGAAAGATGCAGACAAACTGGAGAAAGTCCAGAGGAGAGAAACAAAAATGATTTAAAGTCTAGAAAACATGACCTATGATGAAAATTGGAAAAAATGGTTATGTTTAGTCTGGAGAAGAAAAGACTGAGGGTGGACATGATAACAGTTTTCAAGTACATAAAAGGGTCTGGTGTCTACAGATTGGTTAACAAAAGAGTGTCATGTGAGGTATCTACTGAAAGCCTGGATTGCATTGGTCCTCATAATCATCGTGAAATGTACGTACAGATAATATGTCAGCAGTTATATGTATAGTGAAAATTATGTTCTTAACGTAGGCAAGTTGGGGGCCATTCATCAGAAGCTGATAAACTAGTTTCTTTAAGGCAGAAGGTGTTTATCTATCAGTCTGCCTAACATGAGTACTGTATACTTCACATGAATGCCTATTTACATTCTGAGTAAAATACTAATTGAGTGATTGCAAAGTCTCCAGAGTTGATTCTAAACAGTGATTATCCTGTTTGCAAACACAGGCAATGGAATTTTGGACTTTAACTGCAAGGACAGAGACAAATTCTGCATTTTTCCTTTGTGGAGGCAAGAGGACAGCATTCTTGTCTCATGAGCAGAATTCACAGCCAAGCCTGGCTGTCCTACACTGAAAGGTTTTTTGGAGAATTTTTGCTTTCTATGACATGAGCATTTTTTGTTACTTTAATATAGGCTCTAGCATATGGGTTACAATTTTATTTTATATGTAATCCTTTGTTTCCAATATTTCTGCTTGCCAGTATTTGAATCTATGTTCTTTGTTAATTAAACTGATACGTGCTTGCTCTCTGTAATCAAATCTGATATGTGCTTGAATAGAGACTGGGAGTGGATGGGTCATTACACAAAGTAAAACTATTTCCCCATGTTATTTCCCCACCCCCACCCCCCACTGTTCCTCAGACGTTCTTGTCAACTGCTGGAAATGGCCCACCTTGATTATCACTACTAAAGGTTTTCTTCCTTCTCCCTCCCCCCTCCTGCTGGTAATAGCTCATCTTAAGTGATCATTCTCCTTACAGTGTGTATGATAACACCCATTGTTTCATGTTCTCTGTGTATATAAATCTCCCCACTGTATTTTCCACTGAATGCATCCGATGAAGTGAGCTGTAGCTCACAATAGCTTATGCTCAAATAAATTTGTTAGTCTCTAAGGTGCCACAAGTACTCCTTTTCTTTTTAAGAATTATTTTGAAGCACTTTGATAGGGAGATCACTTTAAGAGGCCTATAATATGGAACAATATTCTGTGCTCCAAAACTATGTGGTACTACAAAACACATATTAAAAAAAACCTTAAGTTGTCATTTAGGCACTCAAATGTAAGAAATGACAGATTTATGGTTAACCGTGCAACCTAAACTCTGCACTGTGTGTGTCAACCCTATGCACTAAATGACATAGAGGTGTCATTATATATGTGATAATATAATTTAATACTGTAGCATAATGCATGTACATAAAGGGGCTGAAATAAGGTTGCCTGGACTACTGTAAATCTGGCATTTAACCACCATCAGGTACCTGACATTTGAACTTAAATAACCATTTTTTTAAAAAAAAAATGGGTATAAGAAATAAAGAGAATAAAATCAGTGATTTTTAATAGTTTGTAACTCAGCTGAACCTGAATATAATATCATAGGACAAAGAAAAAGCACATCTTTATCCTGTGGGCTTTCAAATTTCATATGCCAGCTGAAAACAGAGCACATATTTGATCTTTAGTAAAAATCAGTTACAATGGAAAATATTAAGTAACCTAAATATAAAGATCATTACCAGATCCCCACATAAAAAACAGAAGAATGTTTCAGCTAGTTTCAAAGTAGCAGCCGTGTTAGTCTGTATCCACAAAAAGAAAAGGTGGATTTGTGGCACCTTAGAGACTAACAAATTTATTTGAGCATAAGCTTTCGTGAGCTACAGCTCACTTCATCGGATGCATTCAGTGGAAAATACAGTGGGGAGATTTATATACACAGAGAACATGAAACAATGGGTGTTACCATACACACTGTAAGGAGAGTGATCAGGTAAGGTGAGCTATTACCAGCAAGCGGGGGAGGGGGGCAGAACCTTTTGTAGTGATCATCAAGGTGGGCCACTTCCAGCAGTTGACAAGAACGTCTCAGGAACGGTGCGGGGTTGGGGGGAATAAACATGGGGAAATAGTTTTACTTTTTGTAATGACCTATCCACTCCCAGTTTTTATTCAAGCCTAAGTTAATTGTATCCAGTTTGCAAATTAATTCCAATTCAGCAGTCTCTCGTTGGAGTCTGGGTTTGAATTTTTTTTGTTGAAGAATTGCCACTTTCTTCAAATAGTGTAATTAGGTTTCGTTATACTGAGGTTTTTGCTGATTAACAACAGCTAAGGATGTGAACTCAGACATAAGCAATGTAAGAACCTAAATAAGAACGGACATAGATTAAACTGTTCAGTACCACAGTATAATATCAGTATAAGGACTACTCTTTAATGGTTACCAATGTACATGCTACATGGTCACTGTTAAACCACTTTGCAGAAGATGGATTTTAAAGACAAGACGGAGGAAGATATTGGCCTGATTGAGGCCTTGTTGCTCTATTGCAATACAAACACATAAATAGTAATAATAGTAGCTAGTTTTGTTGTAAAAATGAAAATGTTACCTTTTCACAACACAAGCATGCAATTTTTTTTTCCTCAAAACAATTCACAATTTCTCATGGGACTATTAAGTAATAGCAGTTTACATTATGATAGCACCTTCCATCTGAGGATAGCAAAGTACTTTATGAACAAAAGTGGGGTAAACTTAAAAATACCCACATGAGGAGGATATCACAGTCAGCTTCCGGATAAGAAACTGAACCAGGGGGTGTAAGTGACTTGCTCATGGTCAGGCAGGAAATCTGTAACAACACCAGATATGGGACTCACATCTTCTAATTCCTACACCTGTACTTGAATCATAAAGCCATCCTATTTTCTTAATAGCTGTGAGAGAAAGAAAGGTTCTTATGGGACTCCTGTGGTGAGATCTCACAGTGATAATGAGTAACCACTTTCTACAGATATTGTTGCTGCTTCATCTCATCCATATGCAAAAATACCTGGCTAGTTCATGGTAGCCTATGGCAGAATACATTCCAGATTTCAGTAATGATCCAGTCTTCAAGTTTTCAAGCACGACAGCTTCCTTTCCATACTATTTTTGATTAGCGATTCTATTTTGTAATCAAAAACACCCAAAACACATTTCACAGTCAGGCAATTGTAGATATCTGTTATTTCATACAAAAGAGTGTCATCAGAGACTGTAAGGACAGAAGCTGAAGAAAAAGAAAGAAGTAATTGGAGATGGCAGATTTGGTTCCTTAAGGATTTATTTATTCTCTAAATGCCAATGCTCCATAACATCTTCACCATATGTGCTTTCTCTTTAATTTAATGTCCACTCTCATAAATGTTTTCTTTTATCCCCACTGAAGAATAAATAAAATGTCTGACAGGATATGATGGCAACAGAGTTGATTTCAAGTTTGAAAATAAAATAATTATGTTCAAGTTTGATATTTTTAACTGTAGACTTCTGGAAACAAGTTCTTGTTAAAAAAAATACTATTCTGACTTTTCCTTGCCTTTTTATTGGTTGAAAGCTTGTTAAATACACACTGTTGGGATCAAAGATCAAACCTATTTTTGTTGTTACTTTAGTTCTTCTGATGGCACCAGAGTGACAGCCTTGTGAAATGAAGTCCACTATTTATCCACAAAACTGATGCAAAAGAAACAGGAGTATAGTGTATATTTTCGTATGTTAGAATTTTAGGTTACAGTTCGATCTCCTAATGGCACTATTGCTTATTATGCACTCTTTATAAACTGCAATCCAAGCAAAGCACTTAAGCACATGACTAGCCCCACTGATTTCAGTGGGCCTACTCCTGAGTTTACAGTTAATCACATATTTAAGTGCTTGGCTGGATATTTTGCCAGTCATTATGAAAAGCACTTACTTCAGCAAAGAGTCGAACATTACTTGTGTGTTGTATGAAAACTGTAGAAGAAAATCTATTGTACATGTAAATCCCTAACTCCTTACAGATTAGGTGAAGAAAATACTGTGCAGTCATTTATATACTTCCAACATATTGTCAATTTCAAATGTGAACGATTGGTCAAAAGTAGCTTTATTTCTGTAGATCTGAGATCCAGGGAATAGGCTAAGTTTGAAAAATATGCATGTTGCCTTTGTTGAGTTATGCAGACCAAAAAAAAAAAAATCTGATCAGAACCTATAACAGTTTTTGTTTTTATTTTTTAGGCAATTGCAACAATAGGATTTTGCTGTACTTTTAAAAGGAAAATAATTTCTTATCTGAGACCACACACAGAAAAATTCAGCTCATAGCATTTTTCAGAAGAAAGTTATGAACCACAAAAATGAGGGGTTGTAACTTTAGTTGCATTTCAACCTTAAGTGTAGCTTAGTTGGTACTGCTCATATAAGCTATATAGGGTTTGAACTTATATAAACTCTTACTGGATATACACAAGTAGTACTATCTAATCCAAAAACAGAAATTCACTTCAAAATGTGCTTACCAAGAACATTTGTGCCAATAAACAATAGCACTGAAATCCTCATAGATAGAGAACAAAAGGGTACCTTGACGTTGCCAATGCAAATTAATTTAAAAATTAGACCAGATATTTGAGGGAAAATATTTGTAATTATTCATCATGCTCTACTGTATACAGAGTACACTGATTCATGCATGGGATGAAGTGAATTTAGACTAATAGAAACCAGTGATGTTTGAACCTCAAGGGATATTTACAGGAAACTTAGTGTGGATAAGCAGCCAAGATTTCAGATATATAAATGAACCTCTGTTTTGGAAATACTATAAGAACAGTTTTGCACTGAGGATTTTTGGTGGTTTTTGGTTTTAGATGGATTAAATATATAACAAGAATTCTTCCAATTCTACATCAGCTCCATCTGAAGCCAGGAAATGGGCAGATGTGAAATGAACAAACTGAAAAACAAACCTGAGCCACTTTTTTCAAACAGCAAAAAAGGTTTTTGTTTAATTCAGGCATGGAGAAAATCTTCAAGTCATTTTGTATTTGATTAAAGCCATTTTTCTCTATTTTCCTCCTGAGTTATTTAGATGTTTCAAAGAGAAAGTTGCATAGTAATAGCATTCTTCCACCTGCACTCAGTGAAAAGATTCCAGCTGCAAACACAAACAACTAAAATCTGTTAAATCACCACTTAGATATAATTACAATGTAGTTGACATACAAATCAAATTACATTTTCCGCAATTTTAACAGTGATTAACAGTTCATAATATATCAGAGAACTTATTTAAAATATAGTGAAACAGGACCTGGTCCAAAGTCTAAGTCCACGGAAAGATTCCATGGACTTTCACAGGTTTTGTATATGACCCACAATGGTTTTATAATGAAAAATACATAATACAATGAATAAATAAAGCTAACTGCAAATGAATAATATGCTAAAATAATATATTACGTTTGTACACTTAGAGCTGGTCAGATAATTCATAACATCTAGGTAAAGGGGGTTCTCTCTTCCTAAAGTGTCTGCAAACTAATTGAAGAATTCTTGAAGTTAAATTGTTGTACAGAAATACTCACCAGATAATTTTTGATCTGGAGGCCTTACAAACCTTCTTTGTGAATCGCTATATTTTAAAATTTGTGCTGTGTTGGATTAGTTGCACAAATCACATAGTAATGTTTCTGTTACATGACTGGATAACTTGCCCATACATAGCCAACTGTGCAAATTTTAAACTTTTGAATATTTATATTTATTTTGAATATAAAATCTGATAGTCCATTTAAAATCCACACAAACAGTTTTATGGCTTCAACAAAAAAACATGAGTATTGAAGCTTATATTGCTATTCAACCTCATCCTTAGTAGGAAAGCTTGTTTACTAAAAGATAATGGAAACAAAACACCAAGCACATGAACAAATAAAATAAATAAATAAATAGAAGTGAATTAGTTTAAAACAAAACAACCCCCCACACACATATATTGTGTGCATGTGAGAGATATTTTGGGGGGATCCACCCAGGGCAGTAAGGGTTCTGGCCCTGCCTGCCTTGTAACTTTGGGGATATTTGTGCTGTGCAGCTATGGTTCAATGCTCTGACACCAGTAGTTTGCCCTCAAGCATAAGGTGCCAATCTGGCACTCAATACTTCTATCAGGGTGACACCAACAACTCTTCTAGTCTACGATCTACGAGTTCTTAATTACGAGACTCCTGGAATATCTCCCCTTTGGTTCAT
This sequence comes from Dermochelys coriacea, assembly GCF_009764565.3. Lineage (NCBI taxonomy): Eukaryota > Metazoa > Chordata > Testudines > Dermochelyidae > Dermochelys > Dermochelys coriacea. Next base: position 87,820,062 of record NC_050068.2, on the reverse strand, counting down.
TACTCCCATAGACATGAAACCAGCTCCACATTTATCAGCTCATTTTGGCATATACCCCCCCATACAGTTTGCAGCCAGAGAACAATTGGCAGGAAAATAAACAATAAGTTTATTTAGCACAAAAACCACAGATTCAGAGATGAAATAATGGGAAAGCAAATATAAGCGGGGAAATAGTCCCACTATTGTGGGGAACTTTCTGGCTTCTGTACTACCCCGGTGAAGTAGGCTAGCGAAAGGATCTGAGTCCTCGCTCCCACTTCCTTTAACCAGAGGCCTCCCTGCCCTTGAGGACTCCCCTTCACTCTCCTGTCTGGCAAAGTCCTCCTAACCCCAACAAGGGTGAGCCCAGGATTCCTGGGGGGCTCGACCCCAAACCCTGCTGTGGTCACGTAGGACCGGGCTAGGGATTCTCCACTCCGGGGTACTCCCTCTGCACTGGGCACTTCTCTGACCCACTGCTCATTACACACAATTTAAAGCAAATGCAAGTTACTTAATCAACAATTAATTTAAAAAAGAGTAAGGAAAAATGTGAAAGGTTAAAGGAAACACATCATCCCATTCTGTGGCAGGGAACATCACAAACAGTGTCTCTGGAATGTCAGGGCAGTTCACAGTCTGTTCCTTGTAAGTCCCAAGCCTCCTTCTCAGGCTCTAGCTCTGCTGCAGGGATGCTGTGGGATGGACACTCGCTCGGTGGTAGCCACATGCTCTCAGGCTCTAGGTGGTAGGGCCCTGCTTCCCAGCATTGCCAGTCCTTGTCAGGGTTACCAATCCCCCTCCGAGTCTGTCCTGCAGAGCTTCCTGGCTGAGGTGTTTCCTTGTGCTGGGCCCGCTGCCCAGAGTCCCCCTCGCTCTCTGCACCTGCTCACTGCACCCAGTTCCCGAATGCTCGAGCCCTAGCTCCCTGGGCTGCTTCTTTGGTCCCTCTGGCTCTGGTTGCTGCAGCTCTGCTCCCAGGACAGGTCTGCTCTGCAGGCTGCTTCTGTGACTCTGCTCCCAGCACTGACCTGCTTCGTGGGCTGTTTTTCTGGACCCTCTGGCTCTGGTTGCTGCAGCTCTGCTCCCAGCACAGGGTCTGCTCTCTCTTGGCTGCTTTTCTGGTCTCTCTGGATCTGGCACAGCTTTGCTCCCCAGCTCAGCTGGGCCCCTGCTTTCTCCTTAGCTCAGCCCCACTCTGTCTGACCCAGGCAATTCCAGCTCACACAAAGGACGGGACCTCCCTGGCCTCCTGACTCCCTGATTAGCCTGCCCACCCTGTCATTCAGGCTGACCTGGAGCATTGGCATCTCTCCCCATTGCTCCTAGGGACTGGCAGTCTCAGGGTCCTGATTCTCCATCGACCCTTCCCCTTTTTAGTACTGGAAGCTAGCAACTAAAACACCCCCACTGAATGTTAGTAAGGGGGCAACAATCCTCTTACACAAATATATATAAGTTACACAGAAAAAACAAACACACACACAAACTCAGGCTTTACACTTTCAAATTAGATAGAATCCCTTTTCTAATAAGAGTTACTTATTGCCTTAGAACAGTTTTCCACTGTATCCCCTAGTTATCTGGTAGGGATCCAGCATTCATGGACAGCTTCCTGCCTCCAGACCATCCTCCAAATTCTGGATGGTCTTCAGTTTGAACTCCATTCATTTTAAAAGTGTTTGCGGGGTTTATTTCCTTCAGTCACCATTGATATTCAGAATGGTGAAAACACCCTCCTTTCTTAGCCCAAGTGTCCACTACAGACCTATATCAGTATAATTATGTTGCTCAAAGGTGTGAAAAAGCCACATCCCTGAGGAATGTAGTTATAACCAACCTCTCCCACACACCCATGTGTAGACAGTAAGAAGCTCTACCATCAATGCAGGATCATCTTTGTAGTGCTGTATCTTAAATCCTTCTCTACAATACAAAATTAAGTCACCTTAAGTCAACATAGAGCAACCACAGTAATTTAAGTAGTGATACACAGGCATACTATGCTCCTTCTGTTGGCAGTGCACATCCTCACCAGGAGCGTTTCCAGTGACTGAAGCGAGGCACTGACAGCTAGAGCCTTCCCTAACCCGGTTCTGACAGCCTGAGCTCACAGCTGGACATACCCTCTGCCCTTTGCTCCCAAGGCTCATGAAGCCTTACAATGGGAACTAGATAGCAGCAAGGAGTGATTCAACAACAGGCTCAGCAGGTGCTGAATGACAGTTGATTGTGCCTTTGATGGATTAAAAGGTTGCCGATGCTCCCTTTGTGGCAGGCTAGACCTCAATGAGGATAATGTTCAGATTGTCATTGCAGCCTGCTATACTCTGTATAACATTTGTGAAGCAAAGGGGCAGAGGTGGATTAGGGGTTTGTGGTGCCCAGGACCAGAGCAAGTTTTCGTAGGAGTGGGTGGGTGAGATTCTGTGGCCTGTGTTGTGCAGGAGGTTGGACTAGATGATCAGAATGGTCCCTTCTGACCTTAGTACCTATGAATCTATGAATCTAAGTTGGGGCCCCTCCCCAACCTCTCACATGCAGTTCCCCTCCCCACCCCACCACCTGGCACTCCTGCTGGGGAGCTAGGTCGGGGTGCAAGGGCTTGCCCTTCCCGCCCAGTGCTCCTGACAGGGAGTGTAATCAGGGTGCAAGGGCTTGCCATCCCCACTCCCCGGCAGGAGTACTGGATGGGCACAGTGGGACAAGCCCCAGCACCCTGACTCTGCTCCCTAGCAAAAGCACTGGGCAGAGTGGTTCAGGCACGGGGCACCCATTGGGGCGGGGGGGTGGAGGCGCTAATTGGCCCTGGGCATGGGCCTCCTTGGCCCTATGGCAAATCTGCCACTGCAAAGGTGAAAAAGTTTCCCCAGGGTTGGAGAGCTGAAGTTGATTGGCTGGCTGCTGATTCTGAGCAGCCAAATAACGGGCACAGCAGGGTGTTATTGAAATCAGGGAGGCTTTGAAGGACCATTTTGACAATGATTCCCAGTAATGTGTCTTTGGTGATGCATTCTGCCAGGCAATGTTTACTTGCTGCATTGGATGACCCCTATAGTGCTTGCTTCCTGAGCGTTAATTGTGCTGAGCAAATATTCCTGCCTATAGCCAATGTGTTTGAATGTTAGCACCAACTAACGTGTGTATGACACAAATAAAAACTCATTTTATTTCATAGAGTAAAGTTTAATAATAGGACAAAAAAAATTTTTGTCAAACAGTGGACATGGCAATGAGGAACAGTCTCTCTCTTATGGCTCTCACAGCTGTGCATAACTCCAACATTCACTGTGAAACTAATCCCTAGGAGTGGACTGCAAGGGGTACTGGAAGGAACTGGGAACATGGGATGAATGTGGCTGGGGAATTTGGGGAGGGCATGGAAGGGAATTCTGTATTGCCTACATGGGGAGTCATGCATGGATGTACTCAGACTGCAGCATAATGAGGGACTTGAGCATGTCCCTTATCTCAGGGACAGAGACAGCAGGCTGTCCCGCTGCATCTCTAAGAGCCCAATGACATCTTGTCCATCTTGTCAACTCCGCTGTCCAATTAGTGCTTCTCCCCACATGCTTGTGGATAGCTGGACCTCAACACATGAAGCAATTGGAGATTCCTTCTTTTCTGTCCTGAAAGCACAGGGTTGGAGCTCAGAGCAAACTGGGAAGCAGTGGTCCCCCCGCCCCCAGACATGGGAGAACGGATGCATATTAATTGTCAGGGGTGTGTTTGTGTGGGATATCAATGGTGGAGGTCTGTGTGTTTATTTATTTCTGAGTGTGGGGATCTGCAATGTGTGCATAGCCTATCAGACATGTGAGGTCTACATCAATTGTGTTTTGTAGTTCTGTGTGTGAGGGCCCTGTATCAATTATGAAGCTCTGCATTGTGTAGAAGTCTGCCCCAACTCCCTTTCATCTCTAAGCTTATTGAACATATTGTTCCTCTCCTCCAATTCCATCCTAGACTCTTTCCAACCCAGCTTTCAGCCTTTACCCTGAAACAGTTCTTGCCAAAGTCCCTAATGATCTCTTCCTCAACAAATTAAGAACCAGTACTCCATCCTCATTGTCCTTGACTTGTCAGTCACCTTCAATACAATCAGGCACACTCTTTCTTAAAGTTTGTCTTCCCTTGGCTTCTGTGACCTTAACCTCTCCTGGTTCACCTCTAACCTTTCTAACAGATCTTTCAATGTATCCGGCAGAGCATTCTCCTACTCATCCCTCCAGGTTTCTGTGGGGTTCTTCAGGGCTCTGCTCTTGGTCACATTTATACCTTATCTCTGGGAAATCTCAACATCAAATACAACTCCAGCTCCTTGTCTTTTTCTGACAAAAGTAAAATCTCAGCCTGACTCTCCAACTTCTCCCAATTGATATGTAACATTGAGCTCAAGCTCAATGTGCCCAAGATAAAACTTTTAATCTCCCCTCTACCCTGCAATCCCTTCCTTCTTCCTCCTTTCTCAGTCACTGTAGACAGTACCACCTTTCTACCTGGCATTCAGGCTCATGACACTTTTTGGTTATCTTCGACTTGGACTTCTATTACTTCACATCAAGTTATGTCCAAGTCTTCAAGCGTCTTTCTGCAGAAAAGCTTTAAGATATGGTCTTTCCTATCCATTCACTCAACTAAAACTCATCCAAGGTCTCATCATTTCACATCTCAATTACTGCAACATCATTCTCTCCAACAGAGAAAAGGTTGATGAACCCAACCTTTCTTCACTCATATGTATGCAGAATGTTGCTGCAAAGATTATTTTCCTAGACCATCAGTTTGAATATATCAGCTCTCTCTGTGCTTCCTTCTGCTGGCTCGCTTTTCTATACCTTATCAAACATAAACCACTTGTCTTTACTTTCAAGGTCTTTTGTGCCTATTCCTACCGACCTATCATCTCTCATTCACTATAGAGATGTCTGATTCAGCCTCCATCGCCCACTTGTCAAATTTTCAAATCTCAGTCTTTGTGCTTCCTCCCCTACTGCCCCTCACACTTGGGAGTATCTCCCCTTAAACATAACTAAAACATTATATTCCTTCCAAATTCTACTCAAAATTCTCCTTTTCCATGATACCTCTAAAAAACTTGACCACAACTAGACTGCTGGTATGCTGAGACTACTGCCTATCATACTAGTCAATATTGTCTCCTTGTACTTTCCCATTTATCTGTAAGCATCCCTCTGTTATCTCCACTCTTATTATCAGATTTTAAGCTCTTTGGGGCTGTTATTGTTCTGTTTGCATAGTGTCCAAGCACAATGGGGTTCTTCTCCATGACTGGGACTCTTAGGGACTACAGTAATACAAACAAGAAATAAATAATAAATAATCATAACAAACAACAACAACTAATTTAAACTATCTGTTTAAACATTTCAGAATCAGGAAGATTAAAAAAATCAACACAATGTACATTGTAGATCAGAAAGCACAAAAGAATACTGTAACCAGCTGCCACTGTATGGAGCATTAGACCAATCCTCTAATGTCCTTTGTTGCTACTTTGAATGAGCACGTCCTAATATTTGAATCAAGTGGGTAACAAGTTCACAGGGAGTAGTACTTTACCCATGAAAAAGCCATTTATCTTTTAGGAAGTACCCAAATTGTTTTGAGGTCCTTTTGTGCCTGAGTGAGAAGAAATAATAAAATTACATTTTTCATTTTTAAAGTTTCATTTTGCATTGCCAGCCAAACACTTTTAAAGAACATATTTCCAGCATCCATTTGTATCTCCTTAGGGTTTAAATACTGTGCACCTTTAAACCTTATCCTGAGGCAGAAGGTTTTCATCCTGAGGCTTCCCGCAGCTCCCATTGGTTGGGAACGGCGAACTGCAGCCACTGGGAGCTGAGAGCAGCTGTACCTGTGGATGCTCAAGTAAACAAAGAGTCTCATGGCCCACCAGGGCCTTACTGTGAACAAGTTGCAAACCAAGTTTGGGAACCCCTGCTCTAGACAATTGGGCCCTTACACAGCAAAGCAGCCAACAACTAGCCCAAAGACTGGGAAGAACAGAGTGGCCAACTGTGAACATCACAGGACATGAGCCAGGAGGAGCACCATACTAGGAAGGAATCACCTGAGGAGGACAAACCAGAGCCAGATCCAGTATCACCATCACCCAGAACTGTATGGGATCGTGAGCACTGCGGCTTGTTACTTTGCATTGGGAGCAAGGAGGGAGGTTGTAGCTAGTTGAGTGGAGAGATGTTTGTTCTGTGTGGGTTTGTGGGGAACAGCAGAAGAGGGCACCAGAAGGGGCAACTTTACTGGCACTAAAGATGATCAGGAGCACCCAAGAATCTCTACTGGACTGGAACTCAGCCCAGGATTCCCAAACTCTGAACCTAGATGCATTCCTCTGCATTTATCCTTTTATATTGTGGTACCACTGGACCGATGGGTCTTCATATAGGACGTGACTCTCTTTTACTGCTCCCTCTATTTTTTCCCTACTATGTTTCTCCACTCATCCCTCTAAAAATAACTACTTCCCTTTCCTATATTCATTGTACTATTCTGGTGGGTGTGTGTTTGTGTTTAGTCTGGAGGGACTAGAAGGAAATTTCCCGGTTGTGTTCCTGTGCATACATTTTCTTGGCTGGAGCCACCCTACAGAGCAGACTCCATCTTTGCCACAAGGGCACTATAGTTACATATTTATAACACTTTGTACAGACATCACACAAAGATTTTAGAGACCAGCATATTACCAGTTTGCATATAATAATTTACACAACATCTTTTCAATACAGATTATGACAACAGTGTGTTGGGGCAATAAGTGGGTCATTGTATGGGGTCTCCTTTGCCAGGTGGTATTGAGGGGCTCCAAGGATCACAAGAACGCAGTGACAAAGGGCAGACATAGAGAACAAATTATAGCTCCCTAATCATCACCTACTTGTCCCTAACCTAAATTAAAGCTGCAGGTTTAACCAGATGTTACTCTGGACATTGCAGAGCTCTGCTTCTCTCTGGTCCCATCCCATCCCATCCTGTGCACCTTCTCCCAGGTGAGAGATGCCTCTGACATCTTATTTCCAGCAATGTTCCCCAGTGCTTAGAAATTCTCCAGCAGTTAGAACTGGTGTTAGTAAATAACAGAATCTGGCCTGTATGGATTTCATTTATACTTTAAAATTGTATTTGATTTTACAAAAAGAAGATATAGAAGACAGCAAATTTCTAGAAAGTGCTAATGAATGCTATTAGAATTAAGATAGCATGAGAAGGGAAATGAGACAAGGAGAGATTAAAAAGACAATTTTTGGTTTTGAAATGAGAAGAGTAAGAAGAGATTATAACACATATATAAAACAATTCATGTTTTAAGGAAAACCTATTTTGTGCTCCTTTTAAACTTTTCCATAATAAAAAAAAAAGTCAGTGGATGAAATTAAAAGGCAGTAGATTTCACATAGATAAAAGATAATACTATTTTTATGCAATACTGTTAACCTACAGACCTCAGTGCCACAGGACATTACTCAACCAAATGGCTTATTGTTTTCAATTTCAGAAAGTGTCAGCATTTATATCAAATAAGAAGAAGGGAGGCTGCAATTTTACTAATAAGGAGACAATTAAAAGAGATTCTTATCCAGACCCCTCCGAATGCTGACTACTGGGATCACAAAAATATATTTACCCAGGGAAATATAGGAGCATTATGATGTTTTTACATCTGCTCTTGAAGTATTCAGCATTGGTATTGGTATTCTGATATTAGAGAGGACACTGTTCTAGATAATGTGTACATATGAAGGAGATAGACACACAAAAAATACCATGGATAGATGGATGGACCATTGAACTGATGCAGCAATCCTTGTGTTACTATGTAATTAAATTGGTTCTAACTTCAGTTTCCTATTTTTTCTTACATTTTCAACAGGATTCATTTAAAAACAAAAATCCCTATGATAAGTTCACATATAATCAAAATATTACACACACACTTCCATGCAGTGACCCTGTCAATGTCTCCCTTATTTTTCTCGCCCGCACTATTCATTTGTTAATTGTTTCTATCTTTTAGGGCTACATCTCTTTGAGTAACCTGGATAACATCACAGGCTCCTTTTGTTGTCTTAAAAATTATCACATCTTCCTCCTGCCTCCGTGTGTTTTTCTTAAACTGTGCCTATTTTTCTTTCTTTCTATTATTCTTGTCCTGAATTTCCACTAATTAAACACAGCTGTCTTGTTTCTTTGGAGTTTGTTGAATTCTTTGAGCTAAGTTTATCTTGGATGCAACATTTTCGAGTCGTAGAGAATGGTATAATTCTATCCTGCTACAACTCAGGACTCTACGTATTTTCTCAGAGAAAGTGTTTTATTCTAGCTACAACAGTGACCATTTTTCATATAAAAAAAAACAAATAAAAATATCAAAGCTATTTTACAAAATGTTTCAATTTTCATTAAATTACCAATACCACTAGACAAAAGTGTGACACGGACATCCCCAGACAGGTATAATATCCCTGTGTCTGACCATGATCAATATTTCATTGAAGGGAGCGATGTGTGGCCTCTGTCAAAAGCTAAGAAACTAACTGATTGTCACAGTCATTGTGAGATGTTTGTACAGGAAACAATGTTAGAGTTTTGGAACACATTATCCTACTTGTTACTGTTGGAAATGAAACTTATCACCTTAGGTAGGGAATCTCGGAGCTGATTCAATCAAAATTGAGAACAATGAACATTCATGGAGCCAGCCTTCCATTTATTGTCTGGATCAGGTGCAGGCTTGAGCATTTACAAAGATAAAAGAATCCCAAGAAAAGTATCTGAATAGAGGATCCTCCCAGGGCTAAGAGCCAATAGTCTATAACTGTACAAAGGAAGAAGAAAGGCCACAAAATGTCATCTATTACAGAGGAAGAGACTGCCAGCAGAGCTGTCTCATGAAAGGTGGATCCCAGCTTTCTCATTTGGAGAAATACTCTAAAGACGGACCACTGTGTGATAAATATCTTATTAGACAGGGAAATAACTTATTGATAAGGACAGGCTATAGATTGCATTATTTTCTTCTTTTACTTGTAACCTTATGCTTCCAAATCCTTATTCTTGTTTTTATTTGAGTCTGTCTCAAGCTTCGATAAATAAACTTCAATTTTGTTTTTACTATAAATATGTCTAAGTGCCTTGTGTTAAGGAGAGTGTGGAACTGAGGTGAGGTTAGTAAGCTAGGGTGCATTGCTTCTATGGTGGGAGAGAACTGGTGTACATTGCAAGTGTCCAGAAGATAAAGGACTAGGCACTCAAATGCAACAAAGTTAGGTGTGTAAATTGCTAGTCTGCATCGGAAAAGAGTGGGGCTTGTGGAGCCCAGAGCAGAATGTCTGTATTTCCAACAACGGGTAACTCAAGAGGGCTTCCCCTGGTGGACACAGATGAGGCTCTACCATGCAGGTGGTAGTGCTTTATCTAGGACACGTTGGGTAACCTCAAAGTGTGTCACAGTTTCAAGAGTGACTACTGGCTTTGGGTATCATAGTTTTTGGGTGCTTGTAGCACCATATCTGCCACTCACCTCAGTGTCCCCTTCCTCAGGGTACTCTGAAGAACTCAAAGTTTCCAGTTGTCTTCTCAGTCCAAAATCATTTAATTCACTATGCACTGGTCTTGCAACAGAACTTGTCAACAATAGAACTCAAAAGTACCAAAACAAACACAAACAATCTTTCAGCAGTTTCAGCTCAACAAAGTCTCCTGTCCTGGGTTTCCCTAAATTATTGCCGGGCCTCTGGCAATCAAAGCTACTTCTCTCAGCTACACCCCTTCCCTACTGTTTCCTGCTGACTTTTATATTGAAATCCCTGACTCCTCTCAGCTGGGGCTCACCTGGCAATCAGGATTGGCTTAGACCCAGGCTGTATAGCCCAAGGGCAAGGCCAGCCTGTTACAGTGCCTAACTTGAACAACTTACATGGGGCTGGTGTTCAGAAGGTGGTTGCCTAGTCCTTTCAGCAATCAGACCCCAGTAGGATGTCAATTTAGGTACCTCAGACTTGAAGTACACAAAATCAATAGTCACTTTTAAAAAATCTTGGACATAATTTTTACTTTTGCTAGTCCATCAAACATTTGGACACATCAACCAGTATCTTTACTAATGTATCAAATAAGGGATCTGAGCATGTAATAGTTTTCTCTAACATAAATCACCGACTATCATTAAATGCCGTTTATATATATTATTATGCCAGTTCCTATGCGGAATCTAACAGATTAAAGTCTTTTTTGTCTACATATGCTGACATTTTGATTTTTTCTGCATTCTGTTGTACACTATATTGTTTAAAGAGGAGATTATCAGAGTTGCCATATTTCAGTGACTTAATCTCTCATGAAAAGATAAAATTGTATTAGAGTTAGAAAGAATGATAAAAGAAGTTCTATTTTGTGGGTGATTTTTCTGGTAATAAGCAGTGGCCACAATTGCATCAGACAATGGGTTTATTTTAGTTCTGATTTCAGCTAACAGTGTCTAGCAGCATTTTGCATAGACTCTCGTTCCTAATTGTGCTACAACTGTGACTCCGCTTTTGTCCCATCAGGCATGATATTGATATATTTTAAATGTCTCAGTAATTACATTAATGACCTTGGGCCACGGCTAATTTCAAATCCTGCTTTAATCCAAGTGCACTTAATTATAAAAATAGCAACCAAGTACAGCTTCCAATGGTTTCTCAACTTAAAACCATTTTAAACATCAATCCATAAAACATTGCCTTTCATATCCTAATCTGTAAAGTTCATATTAAAGGCAGCATGTAAATAGTTTTTCATCAATGCCATTTCTCAACAGTGCAACTCAAAATAGATTACTTGAAACTAAAATATTATATGTGACTATAGTTAAAGTATACTCAACATTATCTTCTGTCAGCTTCTCTCCACTTTGGCTACAAGAATAAATCAATGGGTGTAAATATGACCTTGGAATTTAGTTCTCTGTAGTAGGATACTGGAAATTATAATCCATTTTGTGACTCTGGGAATAGATAACCCAAGACTAATAGCTTCTGCATAATGTCACACATGGCTTGAACATACAGGCCAAGATTTTCAAAAGTGACTTACAAATTTGAATGCCCAACTTAAAACACCCTAAAGGGGCTCAATTTTCAAAAAGTACTGATCATCCACCCACTGGAAAACGCAGCGTCTTTTATTGTGTTTGAAGCTGGGGATCCAAAAATCCATTAGTGACCTTGAAAAGCCTTGCTGGCCATGAAAAATACATGAGACAGAGTAATACTTTCCTCCTCCTCTCCCCATTTATTAGAGGAAGCAATGTTTGTTTGCTAAAGCTATTTAACAAATTCCAAAGCCTTTTTAAACTCTAGAACTTTACAAAAACAAAAAGCTTGAATACCCTGTTCCAATTAACTTAGAAAGCAGAAGCAATGAACTTGGTTGGGGTTTGTAAAAACACAATGAACGATTATTTTTGGGCAGCCCAACATGTATCGGTGCCAATAGTGTTTGCTTTGATTTCTTATAATAATTTAATTGCTTTTTGCCCTGATGGTCTTGTTGACTGTCAGGTGCACTTATTCATAATAAAGCAAAAAGAGATCTGCTACATTTCTGGGAAACTGTAAGAGTTTGTATTTTATTTATTATAAATTCAATATGTTGTAAATTTGAGTCTGGCATCCTCTGATTTTTCTCTCTAAATAATAAAAGAAACAGATGTAGAAAAGTGTTATTTGCTGTTCCACACATGTAAATACCAGCTGTGGATTTCTATTCTGAATTACAAAGAAATGAAGTGAGACAAGGTGGGTGAGGTAGTATCTTTTATTGAACCAACATCTGTTGGTGAGAGAGAGAGAAGCTTTTGAATTTACACAGAGCTTTTCTTCAGGTCCTTTCTCTTCCACCAACAGAAGTTGGTTCAATAAAAGATATTACCACACCCAGCTTGTGTCTATAATATCCTGGGACCAACACAGCTACAACAACATTGCATCCAAAAAAATTGAGGATAGATGTTATGCTGCATGCCTTTAATCTGTGATCACTTCCTATGTGAAAACTGTGTTCTATACAGATAAAGACATCATGAGTTTATGTAGTAACTACCACGTGACGTTTTATCTCTTTCTTTTGACATAAGTACTATACTTCAAATTCTAAACTTCAGTGTGGCCAAAAGCACCTTGCAGTCTCCTCTATAGCAGCTTAAAAGACACATTGAAGAGGAGGAGTGCAGAGGGTGGATTCAGTGATATGCTGATAGGGGAGACCTCAAGGAGCGAGAGCAACAAAAAAATCTGGGATCTTTTGGAAAGGAAGGATTGAATCACTAAAGACTTACTTCATAGAACCTTGCTAGACTCTGCAAGTGAGTTGGTCAGTGAAAACAAAAGACTGCAGACAGATCTAAATTAATCAGCATGAACACTTTTTGGTGGAAAACAGAGGAATTAACTCTGATCCTCCCCCCTTCTAAACTTAGGGTATTTCTACACTACCTGCCGGATCGGCAGGCAGCAATCGATCCAGCAATCGATTTATTGCGTCTAGTCTAGAAGCGATAAATTGACCCTCAAGCACCATCCCATTGACTGCTGTACTCCAGCTCCGTGAGAGGCACAGGCAGGGTCAACAGGGGAGAGGCAGCAGTCGACTCACTGCGGTGAAGACACCACAGTAAGTCGATCTAAGTACGTTGACTTCAGCTATGTTATTCACGTAGCTGAAGTTGCGTAACTTAGATCGATCCCCCCACCCTGGTGTATACCAGGACTAAGTCTACTTTGAATCTTCAAGTGTGTTTAGTATCTGAGAAACTTCTTAAATGCCTCTCAAACATCTGCAGCTGCAAAATTTCCAATACAAACCAATCTGGCACTATGCCTCACAGAGCTCACAGAGGACACAACCATCAAGTGGTGGATGTCATCAGACATATACAACTTGCAGTCCTGCCATGTCATTCCTTAAAGCTCGACCTAGCAGTGTCCCCTTTGAGAGAGAATATACCTTTGTGGAGAATGTTCTACATGACAGATACCATTTGCTCCCTGTAGCGAAGTGGACACCCACTTGGGCCCAGAGGAGTTTAAAACAGTCCTGAGAGATGGCTGTTGCAGGAGAAAGGCAGCGGGGCTGATTGGGGAAGCAGCCTCAGCTTGGGGCCATTTCCCAATCAGGGCCCAGCTGGCTCTATAAAGGCTGTGAGCCAGAAGCCCAGAGAAAGTCTCTCTCTCAAGGCAAAGGGCCTGGCTGCAGGGGCTTAACTAAGTATCTGTAGGGGAGTAGGGCTGGGGACAGGCCTAGAGAGCCGGGAAGCTCCACCCTAGGAAAGTACCAGGCTGCAGGCCTGGTAAGGCCTATTAGATACTGGGGTTGCAGGGGGCAGCCTATGGTAGCCAAAGGCAGAGGGTCCAAACCCAGCCTTACCTGTGATGAGTGGCTCATACTGCAGTCTGCCCCAGGGCACGGGGGCTAGCTGGTGACTGGCAGGAGCCTATGACTGAGGTGAGGTAGGGATAGTGGGTGGGAGGTTCCTCTAGGAGGGGGAGACCCAGAACTGTGGGCATACTGCCAGGGGGCTGCACACAGTTAAAGGGGCACTGGGGTCCTAGGAGGGACATGGGAGCCAGCAGTAAGGTGGGACACTGGCCGACAAAGGGCGCTTCAGAGGTTGGAATGCTAATTCCCTGAGATGACCAGCAGGAGGCACCGCTGGTGAGTCTGTGCCTGGTTACACTCCCCCAGAACACTAAGAGGCTTGCCTACCCATAACTGGCAACATGCAAATGACTTTCAGTTTTAGTTCCAAGCAGATTGCTTTTATTGTAATACACATACTCATACACAGATTAAAATATCTCTAGTCTTCTCCAATCTTTCAAAGTATCTAGAGGGTCTTATCCTGAACCATTGAATGTTTTGCAATGTATGTCAATGGACATTGGATCAGGCTGTATAGCATGAGTGTAATTTTCCTCGTGTAAGTAATGCCATTGAAGCAAAAGAACCCTTGGGATACGCAGGTTAACTGGATGTTTCAGCTACAGTGATCAGAAGTGAAATAGTTGACAATATTGATATTTACAACTCAGTAACACCACCTGGGGAAAATATACATGCATAACTAAGTGCTTTGTAATATATGTCCCATAGTGAATATCTCTGAAATAGAATGGCATTTTTGACTAGCTATTTGCAATTCAAGTAATCCAATATATGTATGCTATTGTAGTACTTGCATGCACAAATGTAGAGATAGTATTGTGGGTACATTTGCATCTCAATATCAGACCTCTTTGCTTTACCCTCTACCTGAAGTCTTAGCCTGAGGCCTTGTCTACACTTACTGGGGGTTTGACACGCAGCATCTCCAGTCAACACCATGTAGTATGGACCCTGTGCAGTGGCTACATATAAGGACCATGATCCTACCAGTGAAGGGACCACTCACATGCTTAAACGCATGCTTAAATCTTTGCAGGATCATGATCATAATGTTAGCCCTTGTAGTTAAAATAGAAAAGAGTAGACCAATTGTAAACTAATGTAATGATGTCTTCTAGAGCCTACACAGAGCTTGAAGTGATAGCTGTCTTTCATCTCAAGGAACCATTAACTCTGAAAATTAAATCTGGCACACTAAGAATCAACATTGTTAATTATTTCTCTCCTGAAATGTGCGCAAAAACATCCATCTACTGTACTTATCCCACAATCCCAAATTGCTTCTCCATCCTCCCAGGTTCCAAATGCCTCACTGATATTTAAAATTCAGTTATGCAGTGCCATTATTCAAATGTGTTATATCAATAACTGAAAATGTGGTCATATTAGACTAAGTTAAATAGAGAATTAAACATAAGATTTGCCTACCGAGGATGTTTAGTTTGCACTTAGAGGATGAACAGTAGTTTGTGTGCAGCATACAAGCCTCAGTAAGAGTACTCAGGACAGCTGAGCCCTCTTTCAATCTGCATCATTGTGTACACACAGAGGGGGGCATGATGCGCATTAAGCATACAGTTTATTGGGCAGTATCACATAGTCCTTTGCTTCACCGCAGAGCTCTGTGCATTCTGGGATTTTTCTAGCTGTGCATTGTGGGATGCATAGAGGAAGCCAGGCTGAAGCCAATGTAATTCTGGGACTTGGGAGTCAAAATCCCATGATTCCACTCTGTCTTGTGAGTCTTTTCTTTCTGGGCAAGCTAGGACCATTTTTGAATTGCTGTCAGCCAGCAAAAATTCTTTGAACCACTATGCTGGCATCTCTGAATACATGAGGTTGTTTGCACTTTATATGAGGTCTCAGCACTGGGGGTGGCTTTGATTTTGGACTTCAACTGCCACATCATTGAGCAGACGATGTTTCTACAATAGCAGCTCCTAAAGCAGCAGCAGTGGATGAGGAGGAGAAGGATGACAAAGAGGAACTGCTACTATATGAAGCATTTTCACATATTGCAATGGCATCATTTGCCATTGATTGTTGAAAGAGAAATTTCCTGTAGACTTGGTATGAGCAGCGGTTGTGACAGGATGGTGAAAGTAACTTTTTTCCCCAAAATCTGCACTGAATTAGCCTGGGAGCTGCAGCATGGCAACATGCAGAGTCCCATACCTGTTGAGAAGTGAGTCATCATTGTTATCTGGAAACTGGCCACCCCTCTGTTACTGGTCCACTGTCAACCAATTTAGCATGGGGAGATAGATTATTAGCGACATTGTCATGTAGGTGCAAAAAGAAAAGGAGTACTTGTGGCACCTTAGAGACTAACAAATTTATTTGAGCATAAGCTTTCGTGAGCTCCATCGGATGAAGTACTCCTTTTCTTTTTGCGAATACAGACTAACACGGCTGCTACTCTGAAACCTGTCATGTAGGTGTGAGCTACCATGATGAAGGTACTGTTAAGCAGCATTCTAAAGCTTGGTAATGCTCAGGAAATAATTGATGGCTTTGCATGCATGGGGTTCCCAAACCATATTGGGGCAATTGATGGGATCCATGTATCTAACATTTGTCCCTGGGTCAGGCATCAGAATTTATACACAGACGGGGACATTTCTGCATGGTGCTCCAAGACCTGATCAGACACCAGGTTTAGACATAAGTTCACATTTAAAAACATAAATGCAGGGTGGGTCTGGACAGGTCCATGATTTGGATCTCACACCTCTTTACTTAATCAATAATGGAGAGTTTGCCCCCAGGATCACTATGAACATTAATGGTGAGGAGGTTGGTCTGGTTATTTGAGGGGACCCATTTTATCTACTGCTTCCTTGGCTATCAAGCCATTTACACAGAAAAAAAGACTAATTAACTGTTGCCTCAATAGCTGCAAAATAACAGTGGAGTGTACATTAGGCCATCTGAAAACAAGATGGAACTTTCTCATAACTAGGTTTGAACCTGCAGAAGAAAACTTTCCTAGGATTATAGCTTTGTGGTTTGTTTTGTACTGTATTTGTGAGAGTAAGTATAGCCCATAGCACTAGCTTAGCTTTTATTATGTTCAGCTGTAACACAAGAAGCCTACAGGCCTGTATCCTGTAAGACAGTGGTGGTCAACCTGTGGCCTGTGGGCCGCACGCAGCCTGACAGGATAATCCTCTGGTGGGCTGCTAGATAATTTGTTGACATTTGCATGGCCACCCGCAGCTCCCATGGGCCGCGGTTCGCCATTCCCAGGAAGTGGGAAGCGGTGGCTAGAGGTGGCCAGCCTCCCCACTGCTGTAAGGTCAGCTTAAGCAAGTTAACAAAAATATAGTAGGCCTGTAACCTTTGGCATAGATAAGTGGTCTGACAGTTACCCTCAGATTTTGGGGAACTAGGGCTAGATTGCTCAACGGCAGAAGCTGGAACTTAAAAGTAAACGGCAACAGCAGGAACACAGAAGTAAGAACTGTAAACCAGCTTAAGCAATGAGTGACTGGTATGATAATGAGCTAAAATGGCATTAATTTGTATTAATAAATATTATGTGGGTGAGGAAGGCTGAGCCTTAGCATGAATATTCATGATGGTGCTTAGGCCCTGTAATAAGGCAAACCTCTCCTTGGAGTTAGCATTTAAGCTTCGAGCTGCTTTTCATCATTGTTAGCTTTCCATCATTTGACCCTTCAACTCATTGAGGAATCCGGACCATCAGATTTTTTTTGGCATTCCAGAGACAGGGTTGGTCCTTTGTCTTTTACCACCGGGCCCTCAAGGAAGGGTGCAGGTATGTAAACGGAAGAGCTTATAGAAATAATAGCACAGATATCCCCAATACCATATTACTTTTATTTGTTCATGTGGCTTGGAACTTTTCTGGCTTTTTCACTGATTTTAATAAGTCTCTAAGGCTTTACTTTGTCCTCAGTGTGAGTGTCCTTGTCATACACCCCGCGGCTCCTGACAGCATATTGAACTCCTCAGTTTTAGTTCTGTGCAGCCTGATTCTGGGACAAATACCTTATTACCTTCTGATAAATTGGCAATCTATACAAATATTATTAAAATTTAAAAGGGTCAGGCAACATAAGGGAGAAAGTCTTAATAATGCATGGGAAGCTGAGGTGCAAAGACTTGCTCAGGGGTATGAGCAGCCATCAGGGGATCCACTGAAAAGTGCAAACCACCTGGGCAATGCTGTCAGGGATGCTTTTGTTCTTTCTTTGACTCTGGGGCCTGAAAGTACATACCTACAGAAGTGATTTTAGTATTTGATTTTAATTCACTTAACATCTAAACAGGGTCCTCAACTTGTGTAAATGAAGCTGGCAGATAATGTTTCAATTTAATTAAATTAAATGATCCTAAAGAATACAGGGATCTCCCCATAAAATTTAGATGCAGTAGCCAAAGTATGAATTGTGCATTTGCGCTAGTATAGAAAGCATACATGTTTATTTTCTTGTCCTTTTCTGTAGTGATTACTCATTGTATTCTAAACTATTGTTGCAGTTCTGACTTCATAAGTCCTGAAACCACACTCCTCTCAGTACTTCTGTTATATCTTTTACTTATTAAACTCTGGATAATGGCTACCATTCTTATTCTGCCAAGGGAGATGTATCTGCTTCTCAGGTACCTCATAACAAAAAATGTAATAACTACAATCAGCAGCAGCATTTTATGTTTTCATGTATTAAAGAAGCGATTCTGCAGCTTTTACCACCTTTGGCAGAATTACAAGATGCTGTTACTAAGATAGGGATGAATAGACATACAGAAAATCATAATTTGGGTTTTTAAGGGGCATGTCAAGATATTAAACATAGTTTGTTATTATCACATTCCAGTCAGCTAACTCATAAAGAATTTCTACCAGCTTTTCAGGATGTAGAATGCTGTAAAACATCCCATTGAATGAAGAGCCTGACTTAATTCATTTCAACAATCATAAACAAAATGAAGGAGGGAAGGATTGGGTTACTTTACGATATTACTTTTCAACTATCATTTGAGGGTCCACATATTTCATTATTATATTGTACCTATATAATCTCACTGAGCCTATTCCATAAGTAAGACTGTTAGTGCTATCAATAAATCATATAGTGCAAATATAGAAGACATCAACTAACCATGATCAGTTCTGCCCAGGAAAAATATAAACCTAACAACTAGACTTCTTCTTTCAGGAGAGAACTAGAACTATGTAAACCTTTGGTTTGGAAATCACCAAATCATGCTATATGTCTTTGGTTTCAAACAGAGAAATGTAGCTAGCCAGGTTAAACATAAAAGATTTTTTTTGATCTTCAAAAATTTTGATGAATATGGAAGCAAAGTTTTCTGCTGAATTAGGAGTGACACATTTAGAATGTGATTTTCATAATATTTTAATTCTGTTATGAAACACGGTAGATGTCACCTAAGTCTTTTATTGTCCTTGAATGGTTGATTTTGCCCCCATTTGATTGAGATGGACAGTTATGCCACTTGTGCTCAATTTCCCACAAAAGAGGCTATTTTAAATTGACATCTGTAATTCCAATATTAATAGGTATGAAAAAATAGCATCTCCGTGTCAGCAGTGAGGCAGGGACAAGCTTTTAGCTTCAGTTTTATTTTTGGCAAAAAATCCAACATGAACCCCTTAAAATTCCTTACAAGATCATTGTGGACAAAAAAGCTAAGGATAAAATAATAAAGTTAAGCACCTAAATCCATATTTGTGCACATGAATTATTGGTGTGACTTCTAGAGATGCCAAATACCTGCATAACACCTTTCCTTGCCATGCACACAAGTATTTTGTCCAGCCTTCATGATTTTGACTAGTGCAACCTCTTTCTCTCTTACCTTGACAAAATGTAATATTGCCCATTATATCTATTCAAAACGCCGCTGTAAAGATAATTTTCTTGGCTCATCACTTTGATCATGTCACCCCCTCTTCACATCCTTCCACTAGCTCCCCCTGCTCCATAACATCAAACACAAGCTACATGCAAGGCCTGTCATGGGTTATCCCCATGCCTTATCTATCATTTCATCTATACTATCAAGATAAGTTTCAGAGTAGCAGCCATCTTAGTCTGTATCCGTAAAAAGAAAAGGAGTACTTGTGGAACATTAGAGACTAATATTTATTAGAGCATAAACTTTTGTGAGCTACAGCTCACTTCATTGGATGCATATAGTGGAAAATTTTCCCCTGTATGCATTCGATGAAGTGAGCTGTAGCTCACGAAAGCTTATGCTCTAATAAATTTGTTAGTCTTTAAGGTGCCACAAGT
Source organism: Dermochelys coriacea (assembly GCF_009764565.3). Classification (NCBI taxonomy): domain Eukaryota; kingdom Metazoa; phylum Chordata; order Testudines; family Dermochelyidae; genus Dermochelys; species Dermochelys coriacea. Next base: position 87,800,320 of record NC_050068.2, on the reverse strand, counting down.
ACTATCAAGATATCAACTCACCCACCTCTGTTCTGCCTTCATCACCCCTGAGTTAAATTTTCAGACCTTTGAGCTTTCTTCCATACTGCTCCTCATGCTTACAAAAATTTCCACAACATTTAGGCGGTTGGTGTGCATTTTCATGGTGACCAATTTTGTCTCACTGTTACCTTCTTACTCTCCTGTCTGTTTTGTCCACTTGTTGTCTCTTGTCTTGTATGAAAATTGTCAGCTTTTCAGGGAAGGGGCCATCACTTTGTTCTGTGTTTGCACAAAATCTAGCACAACGGCACCCTATTCCATGATTGGAGTGTATAGGCACTAACAAAGTACATGTGCAATATGTCTGTAAATCCCTGTGAAGTCAATGCAAGTTAAGTTAGTTGGGCATTTCTGAAAAAAAAAAATTCAGGCAACTTGATCCAGTGCCTCAATATGGGGTTATGTGCCTAAGTTTCAAGGTTTTGGCATGAATTATTGGTAGGCCTCGACCCATGCAACCAATACAAGCTTTCAATTTTATTATTTCCGCATGGATATATTGTTTTCATCTATAGCTATTAAATGGTGAAAAGAGCCAGAAACAGCAGAAACTGAGGTGACTGCTCATGAAGAAGACTTCAAAGGATTATTGAGAAAGAGGTAGCATTTTGAGACAATCTTGAAAGATAGTCCAACGGGACTGGGAAAACAGAGATTATTGAGCTTCAGCATTGATGTCTCGTTCCAAAACAGGCAACTAAATTTCTGATAACTACAAAAATGTCAGATAGCTGCATCTGTCAAAGTTCATGCTAATCTGAAAGCCCTGATAGGAACAAAGGATACATCAGGAGTCAACAGTGAATTGATGTAGTTCTGTGGTGCAGAAAGATATTAGTGGTGCTGATTCTGGCCATGATAATAGCAGTGTCACATAGGACCAGAATCTTTCTGGCTCTTATGCAGTGTTGAGCCAAAAGAAACAAGATAAGGAAAGACTTCTGGGCGTGTTAGAGGTAAAATTATACCAACCAGTCTGACTTTCACATGGGAGTTTTTGCAACTCAAAATGAAACTCCCATGAAGACACACTTAAAAACACAAATCATAAAAAATGGTGTTAACACACCTCAAAAAAACAAAATCCACCATGCTTCTCACATCACTAATATCTATTTATACAAGCGGGGAGGAATCCAAAATTGCAAAGAGATTTAGGAGCACAGGTCCTATTGACTTTCAGTGGGATTCGTGCTCCTAGATCCTGTCAAAAGAAAAGGAGTACTTGTGGCACCTTAGAGACTAATAAATTTATTTGAGCATAAGCTTTCGTGACCTACAGTAGCTCACGAAAGCTTATGCTCAAATTTGTTAGTCTCTAAGGTGCCACAAGTATTCCTTTTCTTTTTGCAAATACAGACTAACACGGCTGTTACTCTGAAATAGATCCTGTCAATTTCCCTGAGAGCTTCAAAACAGATTTTTTAAAAAATTCAGCAAATATATAATGCAGAAGAAAATAAAATCACTAGTAAGAGACGTCTGTCTTACAAAGGTTTAAGCTGTCTATTGAAAGAATTTTCTTTGTGCTATCATTTAAATGTGTTCCTTTCTTTGCTATAAGTAATACAAATGTAAGCCACTGATCCTCATATATGTGCATTTTTGTGCTCAAAGCAGAGGAAGTAGTAACAAGATTCCCTTTGTCTTCAGAACAGCATAGTTGTAGCTGCAAATCTGGGAGGAAATTGATCATCAGTTACAGGGACAGAGTTATAAAGGCTCATGCATATATGTGGTTAAATTTAAACAAGTTGAGATTATGACATTGGGTCTTTTTGATGTGTAAATCAAAAAGACAGAGTGGGACAAATAGATCAGTCAGCAACCTCAGCTGACCCAATCAGAATTTTCTATGTTCAGTATTGGGCAGATGCCTGTTGATATTTCTGTTTTGTGATCAGCACTTTAGAATGTAATATCACTACATTCTACCACATACTACAGAAACATCTTATTAGGATGAAAGAATGATTTTGTTCTGCAAAATTTTTGGTGAAGTGCAGATCCTCCATGTCACCTGTTCAAATGCAGCCAAAGTTGTTCGTAATCAAACTTGTTACAAATACAATGTTGTGGTCTCAATCCAGTCCCTAGTGGACAAATGACTACATCACAATAGCTATTTTACCTTTTCAACTAGCACTATTTTGCAAACTTGTTGGTAATCTTAACACAGAGATCAAAGGAAATGAAGACTGAACCAGTCTCATCTCTGCATATTACCCCAGCAGATCAGGTTTGAGACACATGAGGTAGGAAAATTTAAGGAAGCTTATACTACCCATGCCTATGCTGCACCTCTTCAGTTAACAGAATCAAGAAGTCTTCAGTCTCTAAGACCATCAATCCAACACCTTTAATGATCATTAAGTATATAATAAAAACCTTACATAAAAAAATCACAACCTCTCTGACACAGCGACCTCTATGTGATACGTAGCTATGTACTTCATTTTATTACAATATAATACAGAAATATTCTCTCGGTAATCTGGAATCAAACGTTTACTGTTTATTATTCATAAATAGGTTTCTAATTATCAGAAGGTGGCAAAGCGTGGCATGCGAATGATACAAACCAAATCAAGCCAGAAAGGAATTTGACAGGAGTCACAACTAGAGTACAGATTCACAACTCAAGTAAAATGTCTCCTTGATTTCTTCCTTCCCACACCTCCAAAATTTCCACCCTGATTAACCTGATATAAAGTCAGTGCTGCTGATTATCTGAATCTCTGAACCCAGGAAAAAGTTCATTAGATTGTGTATAAACATTAACGTTAGCTAGCAGGTTTTCCAAGCTAATATTTCAATTCCCTAGTTTTCCATCGTATTTACTGATATTGGGAGACCAAATACCGAAGAACTACCCATCCACATCCTAACTTACATTTATTACCTCAGCTCAGCTTTTCCAATAAGACAGGGAACCATGTTAAATGTCAACCATCACCAGTTGCCTGCTCTATTTCCCTGTGACAAAAGTCCCTCTTTATCTGCAGAATGGTCTTATCCAGAAAGAATGTACTTATCAATCACTGACAAGGAACATTGTCTCAGCAGTGCAAGTTCAGAAAAATCACAGTGAGCAGTGGAGTAAGACTAGTATTTTAGACCCTCTGTCTCATCTATCTCCTTTGGAGTCATCCATCTATAGCAATGGTGGGCAACTTGCGGCCTGCAGGATGCACGCAGGCCATCACGGTAATCCGCTGGTGGGCCACCAGACAGTTTACATTTGCACAGCTGCCCGCAGCTCCCAGTGGCTGTGGTTTGTTGTTCCCAGCCAATGGGAGCTGCAGGAAGCCATGGCCAGCATGTCCCTGCAGCCTGCGCTGCTCCCATTGGTTGGGAATGCCGAACTGTGGCTACTGGGAGCTGCGGGTGGCTGTGAAAATGTAAACAAACTGTCTGGCGGCCCTCTAGCCAATTACCCTAATGGACTGCAGGTTGCCCACCATTGTCTACAGCCATGCATTTCTACATAGGGCTGTGTATGTGTGTTAATACTGCAATCTTGTGTTCCCCTCCACCCATCTCACAAGCCATAACAGGTCTGGTAGTTCCAAAATGGTGCTGGGCTATGAACTGAGTGCATTGATCAACAGTCAGCTGGTCCTTGCCTTGTATGGATCACCGGAGATGAATACAAATCAGTTTATTCAGCATTTAGACAGGTTGACCTGCAGTCATGCAAGCTGCTTTCTCTCACAGGGAAGGTTAGCAGATATTTTAATGCAATTTGTCACATTGTAAAATTCCACAGCCTTTCCAAACATGGGAGTGGGAGTCTGTGCTCCAAAGGACTGAAAAAGTGAGGTGCTTAAATCTCATTAGTAGTCAACCTTTATTCTGCAATTTGCATACAGTTATGAAAGTGAAATTTCTATAGATCTACTTCTCTGAGGGTACAAAGTCCAACTTAAAATAAAAAGACGAGTGAGTTTGGGTGTCTTGATTTTTGGGTGCTCAATTTGAGCCGCCTTATTTTCAGAAGTGGCTGCTCAGTACTCTGAGAAATCAGGCTGCTTTAAAGAGTCTCAGATTAGGCACCCAAAGTCAGTAGTCACTTCTAAAATTTAGACCAGCATTCTCTTAATCAGAGGGATTTTACAATGAATTATTTGGTGAATTTTGTAGTCCTTACTATTTTGTTTTCAGTGGGAATTTTGGCTGAGTGATGAGTGTAGAATTTAGCTCATTATTTTTTAATCTCTCACCTTCAAGAATCTCCTTTTAAAATGAATGATTCATTATCATACAACACACTAATATCATCATAATGAAAAGTTATTACACTTTATTATTTGAAAATAATTCAGATTGCTTTGGAAGTGTCTCAGACGAGTCCACTGGGAAGTTTGAAACCTTTGGACAGGTTTAAATTAATAGTGGATATGTTGGCTGGATGCAATCCAGCCGGACCATTAACAGGGAAACAGATGCTGCTGTGAACAGAGAGTCTGAGTTAGAGTTAGGGATTTCAGCATTTCTATTCTTTAAAGCCTTTTGTCTGTTTCCCTTTTTCAAGTTACAACGACTGCTCTTGATCCAGTCTCAAAACCAATCTTGATACCACTTCCCTGGCCTCAAGCATAAAAGATTACTAGTCGAATTGTATCTCTACACATGAATGCAGCATTTTTTAAATATGTGGATGTAAACTGACCCCAAAAAGATCAAACAGAGAGATTTTATAATGAAGATTTTTTTTCTGTGGCAAAAAGGGTAACTGAAAAAGTTTGTTGTTATTAAGCGTTTAATTAAATGTTATTAAAAAATGGCCTGCAAATGTTCCCCAGTTAGTTGCTTTCATGAAGATGCTTAACATATGTATAGTTAGCATCTTCAAGAAAGCAACTAACTGTTGCACATTGCATATATTGCACTATATATATTGCTTTTTAAATAAGACTCCAAATTATTAAAGTTATCAGTAATAATTTTAAATGTGAACCAGTGGTCATGAATATTATGGTTTCATTAGCCTGTGTATACCAAAAAAGTTCCACAGACAAATTTAAATTCAGACAACAAGCTTTGGAAAAGTACCACAACTTTTCCCAGCAGCCTGTCTAATCAAAATCTCATCCTTTTCACAAAGCAAAATTTGCAGCAGTGGATCAGACTTGTTATTCTGTAAGCTCCTTACCTAGAACTGTGGAAGTCTGAAGATGCCCATGCATGCACCAATCTTACCATATGCAGGTATAACTCAATGCCTACCTGCTTTAGTGATTAAGTGCAAATGGTTTGCCAAAGGTATCAAATTACAGTAAGAAACTATTGAATCTATGACTGCTTGTTTAGTTTTGGGATAGACGCTTTAAAGCATATATATAAGCTTTTTGGTTCCACTTTGTTAACTATTACTGTATAACTTTTTCTACCATAAATCGGTTGCATGACTGCCTGATTGTCATTATCAGTTATTAACAGTAACTCAAGCAAAAAGCAAATATAAGATGGAGAAGACATTCATTGAGTGATCCCATCTGAAACAAACTTAGACAAACTCCTAGCTGAGCCTCCCTAGACGCAGTGGTGCCAATGCCGTATACCAGAGTAGCTTCTGAGTAGACCTATTGAAGTGAGCAGGACTATCGACATGAGAAGAGTATCTGACTTGTGTTAAGTGTTTGTAAAATATGCATCCGAGCTCAAATCTCAGATATTCTAATAATATCCAGAACACATACAGCAAATCCAGCCACTAGATAAGGGCCTCTGTTAATTTATGTTCACTGTAGCATCTGGCCACCAGCTAATAGACACAGCAACCTTTCCCTTCAGCCTGCAGCCTCTCAGAAAACAGAAGTTCACAAAAAGTTTAAAAGTAAAGCCAGTCTGGTAACACTGCCTTGGAGGAGACTCAGCTTCCATACCCACACTCTCTCATCTCCCAGCTGGAAGTGCTGTGGAGGAAGCAGTTCAGTGTCAGCCTCCTATGAGTGGGGGCAGATGGGGGGGGCTTCACACACTGTCCCTGCAGCTCCCGTTGCCTGGCAATGGTGGCCAATGGGAGCTGCATGGGCAGTGCCTGTGGATGGGGCAGCACACAGAGCCTCCTGGCTGCACCTCTGCTTAGGAGCTGAAGGAGAGACATGTCAGTACTTCTGGGAACTGTTTGAAGTAAATGCCACCCAGAGCCTGCACCCCTGACCACCTCCTGCATCCCAACCCCATGCCCCAGCCCTGATTCCCCTCCCACCCTCAGTCCCAGCCCAGAGCACCCTCCTGCACCCCAAAACCCTCATCCCTAGCCCCACCCCAGAACCCACGCCCACATCTGAAGCCTTCACCACCTTCCCAACTCCAACTCACAATTTCATGAGCATTCATGGCCCGCCATAAAATTTCCATCTGGAGATGTGGCCCTCGGGCCAAAAAGTTTGCCCACCCCTGAAATATATTAATATTATCATTTATTAATTAAGTGCTGACAGTGTTCTGAGTACAGCTGGGCACATTTTTTTCAGGCAAATATTTCTTGTTTTGTTGTGTTTTTTTTTTTTGTGAACAAAAGATGTTTTGATTGTCTCAGAACTATTACAAAAACTGATCTGATGGTTTCAGCTGGGGAAAAGTTTTTCCAGGGCCAGGAAACTGTGGAGATCAGGGAGAAAGTAGCTCTGCATTCACATTTCCTATCCCCCAGGTGAATGCCTTAGTCACTAGACTACAGAGCTGTTGCACTTGCTCTCTCGCCCTCTCTGTCAGAATGACTATTTCAATATTAATACAAAGTACAGATTGAGTACAAACTCTCCCTGAATAACCTATAGCCTGCTGGTAAAAGCACTCACTTTGAAAGGAAAATGATCTGAGTTCAAGTTCCTGCCTCAGAGTGGGGGAACAGCTGGAAGCGGCGGCCAGTATGTCCCTCGGCCCTCACTGCTTCCAGCTGCTCCCATTGGCCTGAAGCAGCGAACCGCAGCCACTGGGAGCTGCGATCGGCCGAACCTGTGGACCCAGCAGGTAAACCAACTGGTGCGGCCCACCAGGGGCTTTCCCTGCACAAGTGGCAGAACAAGTTTGGGAACCACTGCTCTACAGTATGATGTACTTAAATAGCAATCTCATTCAAGTTTGGCTCAGTTCGTTTGTGCATCACAGAAGTTGAAATCATGTTCCTAGAATGATTTCACCACAGCTCCTGAATGTGTGACTTTAGTTCATTTATACTCACAATCTCTTGTTGAATCTCTTGTTGAATTACCTTTGTCTCCTCCCCACTTCCATTGAATTGAAGGGAAACAGTAATACCATTTACTTTTAATGCAATAGTGCCTAAAAGTTCCAGTAAGGATCACAACTCCATTGTGCTAGGCATAAAACAAAACTACAGGAAGACATAGGACTTGTGCTGAAGAGCTCACTGTCTAAAGTCCTGATTATCCAATGAGCTGAGCACTAGCCCTAATAAGCAAGAGTTATTAGAATTCTTGCTTTCTTTTTTTAACAGTGATCCGAAACCAAGGATTCTGAAAATCTGACTTAAAGTAAGATGACTAGCCTTAGTACATAGCTGTCAGTATGCTAAATTAGTGTCTCCATTTCTTCCACAAATTGCAAGAGAAGGTAATAACTCCCTAAATGGACATCTTCTTTCATCAATTTAAAATTATATTGCCCTTTCAGTCATAAGAAGGAAAATATCATTTTTTTAATCTACAGCTCATATAACTATGTTCTTTTCCACCATGTCAAAGCTAATTCCGCACTCTGGCACTTCAGGTGCAGAAGGTGGGGGCCCGCAAGGGTTCTAAAAATTAATACTGGCTTTTATGAAACTCCCACGGTAACAGGTTTTTTCTGCCCTTGGATGCGTAGATGCTGCCACCACTCAAGTGCGAAAACCTCTTTGAGAACCCAAGAAGGCGCACTTGGAAATTGCTTCCTGTGGGGTACCCTCAAGCCCTTTCAGGCTTGAGGGTGGTGGGATGAGAAGGCATCTGGGGTTTCTCTGGGCTGTGTGGAGGGCTCTTCCTTGTGAGGTGGGGCCTTGGCCTGACTCTGATGGTGGGGTGTATATATATAATACATACACACACACACCCCACATGGAAGTTGATAATAATGAAAATAAATTAGAAGTTACAAATTATAGAACATTGATAAGGGACACAAGCAGAAAGGACACTCTGGGTAGCAGAGTTAAGGATGACAAGGTGGGTTTTTTTTTTTACAGTATATTAGGAACCTAAAAGTTCTAAAAAGAATCCTGACAGTGGTATTTGTCCATTACTAAATGGAAATGGTAGAATTATCAAGAATAATGCAGAAAAGGCAGAAGTATATGTTTCTGTTCTATAATTAGGGGAACAAAAACAAGATGAAGTAATCATATCATATGACAACACTCTTTCTATTCCACTAGTATCTCAGAAGGATGTTAAACAGCAGCTCCTAAAGTTAAACATTTTTAAATCAGTAGGTCCAGTTAACTTGCATCCAACAGTTTTAAAAGAGCTGTCTCAAGAGTTCACTAGACAATTAATGTTGATTTTCAATAAGTCTTGGTATACCGGGAAGTACCAGAAGAAAGCTAATGCTGTGCCAATATTTAGAGAGTATAAATGGGATGACTAGGTAATTATAAGTCTGTTAATTTGACATTGGTCCTGGGCAAGGTTGTCAAGCTGCTGATATTGGACTCAACTAATGAAGTCAACTGAGGGAGCTGGGATTGTTTAGTCTGCAGAAGAGAAGAATGAGGGGGGATTTGATAGCTGCTTTCAACTACCTGAGAGGGGGTTTCAAAGAGGATGGCTCTAGACTGTTCTCAATGGTAGCAGATGACAGAACGAGGAGTAATGGTCTCAAGTTGCAATGGGGGAGGTTTAGATTGGATATTAGGAAAAACTTTTTCACTAAGAGGGTGGTGAAACACTGGAATGCGTTACCTAGGGAGGTGGTAGAATCTCCTTCCTTAGAGGTTTTTAAGGTCAGGCTTGACAAAGCCCTGGCTAGGATGATTTAACTGGGACTTGGTCCTGCTTTGAGCAGGGGGTTGGACTAGATGACCTTCTGGGGTCCCTTCCAACCCTGATATTCTATGATTCTATGATTCTAAGTCTTAAAAGAGGATAATATAATTAACTCCAATCAACATGGGTTTATGGAAAATATATCCTGTAAAACTAAATTTTTTTTAGTTTGGTTGGTAAAGGTAATAGTGTTGGTATAATGTACTTCGACTTCTATACTGTATTTGACTTAGTACTGTATGACATTTTTATTAAAAAAACTACAAAGATATATTAAAAAAAAGCTGGCTAACTGGTAGCTCACAAAATGTAATTGTAAATAGGGAATCATCACTGAACTTATTTCTGGTGAGGTCCCACCGGCATTGATTCTTGGCTCTACACTGTTTAACTTCTTTATTAGAAACCTGGAAGAAATAAGACATAAAATCAGCACTGACGTATTTATGAACAAAGAATGTGGACCACACATACATGATGGAGGACTCTATCTTGGGAAGCAGCAACTCTGAAAAAAGATTTGGAGGTCATTGTGGATAATCAGTCAAACATGAACTCCCACTGTGAAGCTATGGTCCCAAGGACTAATGCAATTCTTGGAAACATAACAGGGGAATCTCAAGTAGGAGTAAAGAAGTTATTTTACTATATTTGGCACTGGTGTGACTGCTGTTGGAGTACCGTATCCTGTTCTGGTATCCACAATTTGAGAAAGACATTGATAAATTGGAGAAGGTTCAGAGAAAAGTCATGAGAATGATTAAAGGTTTAAAACCATGCCTTATAATGATACACTCATGAAGCTCAATGTATTTAGCTTAATAAAAAGGAGGTTAAGTGGTGACCTTTTTACTGTCTAAGTATCTATATGAGAAAAAAATACATAATAATGGACTCTTCAATCTAGCAGAGACAGGTGCAACATGATCCAACAGCTGGAAGTTGAAGGTAGACATATCCAGACTGGAAATAAGGCATACATTTTTAACAATGAGAGTAATTAACCATTGGATCAATTTACCAGGTTGGAGTCTCTATCATGGACAATTTTAAAATCAAGATTGGATGTTTTTCTTAATAATATGCTCTAAGAATTATTTTGGGGCAGATCTCTGGCCTATGTTATTCAGGAGGTCAGACTAGCTGTTCACAGTGGTCTTTTCTGACCTTGTAATCTATGAATCCATGGAAAACAGGCTAATTTTACAAAACTCCAAGTTCCTCACCAACATGACTGATTGAAAACATCTATATTTTATGCATTTTCCAGGATTGTTTCAATTTTTTTAAAATAAGAAATAGTGCCACATTAAGGATATAATCAGCCCATCCTTCTTTGTATTGTGTCTGTACACATTTCAGTGCTAAACTCATGAAGGAGGTTTTGCATGTAGCTGGGAATACATTGGCAAAATGCTTTAAAAACAATCATGCCTGTTTAAAATGAAGATGAAACAAAATGGATATTTTCAGGGGGAAGAAAGGAGAGATTTCTTACTTCCTTACTGTAGAGCCTACCCCCTTGTCTCAGGTAATTAAGCTCAAAATGCTGGGTATCTGCATAACAAGCTTTGGAATTTTGCATTAATTAATCCCTAATGATTCTAGATTCCACCAGAAACTCCCCCAGTGTGCCAGGAACACACAAGTACATAACACTTATTGATGCAAAGGCCTATGAATATTTTGTGGGCCCATATCATCTGGCCTATCTCAGTATTATATACTTTGAAGATTTCGTACTTTCAAGGACTGGCTCAAACATATAAACAAATTTAAATATAATCTCAAGATATGCTTGTGTGCATTCTATCTGTCACAGATAGGTCTCCCAAATCCTAGTCCCCAAACCAAATGCCCATCCTTCTTCTTAGTGTGTCCCAATACACTTCAGTGCATGCAGAACTCATGAAGAAGGTTTTGAATTTAGCCAGGAACTACATGGTCAAAATGCTTTAAAAACCAATGATGTCTGTTTAAAATGAATGGGGCACTATAGCCAGCCAATGTAAAAAGGATGCAAAGATGTCTATTATGTAATATTCAAACAATGAGCATTGGTTAGCTACATTAGAATCTGAAGGGAGAATTTGGCCAATTAACATTCACATTTCTGCAGGGCAAACACTATCAAATGCAGCTTTTTTTTTGATATGTAAATAAAATGGTGCTCCAAGAGCAGAGGTCTAGAAACCTGTGTAATGATGTGACTGTGGTTGTGCATGTGAGCAGGAAATAGGAACAGGATGTCAATACCCTGACCTCTACTTTGAAAACCACAAATAGAAAAACTAAAAGTAAAACAAGCTGCCAAATTGGTGATAAAAAAAGTTGACATGGAAACAGAAGTTATTTTTCTCTATCTAAGGTGTTTTTTAGAAACAAAGCAAACTAAAAAAAAAAAAAGAGAAAAACATGTTAAGGTTAACACTGTCCCTCGAAGCAAGAAGCGCCCTCAATCTAAAACATCTAAGCTCAGCCATCAAAACATAGTATTTCAAAAATTCTGCACAGAAAAATTATTTGTCAGTTTTTGCAAAACTGTCAGCCTGATGAAAGTGTTTTTTTGTTTTCCCCAAAAATAGTCAGACAGCATTATTCAAGTTGTTTAAGACACGAGTATTGTCCAAAGCTTAAACAGCATGAAAAGAGTCTATTTTAAAAGTACAAGTCATCCAACTTACTAAATGAGTTTTCTCTCTGCACTGTGTACTCTGAGCAGTGGAGGAAAATTATGCAGACATACACTCAAAGAAAAGGTGCATTTGTGTACCTTTGTCTCCACATCCCCTCCTATAACCTCTTTCTGTACCACAAGTACATTACTGCATGTCATATTCTCAGCTCCATGCATTTTGAAGGTCTTCCCAAAGTTGTTCCAATAACAATGATAATGAAGAGCAATAGATTGTGTCATGCTTGTGCCCCTTTACTTAAGCACTCTTAGGTATGTGGTTTATCTTTTACATTGCAGGAGAAAGAGAAGGCAATAAGACTTAGTGCTGCAAATTCTTTAAAATAATGTGCCTCGTGAGCCAAGAAGTTTCTTGCTTCTTAGTTTTCTGATCCTTTGAATATTTCCTAGTCCAATTTATAGATCAGCAAGGTAGATAGGATGAATGGCCAAGATGAAGGACTATTTGTTTTGCCTGCATCACTGTTATATCTTTTCTATTCAAGTCAATCTGTTATATTTCTGAAGAAGACTGAATTGTTTCCATTTGAACTGTAAACACATATTATTAGTAGAATGGACAAAAGCTGATATATGCAGCCACATGCTCATTGCAGAATATGCTCCAAGGAGAAAGTCCTCATACCTTAACACAGCTAAAACCACCTTCACCAAACAAGGGCACTCTATCAGAAAAGTAGATTGCATCATGGAATGGGACATCCAGATACCCACTGAGAACCAGCTTCAAGAGAGGCAGGAAAAAGAAAAAAACACTGGACCACATACCCCTAGTTTCAGAGTAGCAGCCGTGTTAGTCTGTATTCGCAAAAAGAAAAGGAGTACTTGTGGCACCTTAGAGACTAACAAATTTATTAGAGCATAAGCTTTCGTGAGCTACAGCTCACTTCATCGGATGCATTTGGTGGAAAAAACAGAGGAGAGATTTATATACACACACACAGAGAACATGAAACAATGGGTTTATCATACACACTGTAAGGAGAGTGATCACTTAAGATAAGCCATCACCAACAGCAGGGGGGGGGGAAGGAGGAAAACCTTTCATGGTGACAAGCAGGTAGGCTAATTCCAGCAGTTAACAAGAATATCAGAGGAACAGTGGGAGGTGGGGTGGGAGGGAGAAATACCATGGGGAAATAGTTTTACTTTGTGTAATGACTCATCCATTCCCAGTCTCTATTCAAGCCTAAGTTAATTGTATCCAGTTTGCAAATTAATTCCAATTCAGCAGTCTCTCGTTGGAGTCTGTTTTTGAAGCTTTTTTGTTGAAGTATAGCCACTCTTAGGTCTGTGATCGAGTGACCAGAGAGATTGAAGTGTTGTCCAACTGGTTTTTGAATGTTATAATTCTTGACGTCTGATTTGTGTCCATTCATTCTTTTAAGTAGAGACTGTCCAGTTTGGCCAATGTACATGGCAGAGGGGCATTGCTGGCACATGATGGCATATATCACATTGGTAGATGCGCAGGTGAACGAGCCTCTGATAGTGTGGCTGATGTGATTAGGCCCTATGATGGTATCCCCTGAATAGATATGTGGACAGAGTTGGCAATGGGCTTTGTTGCAAGGATAGGTTCCTGGGTTAGTGGTTCTGTTGTGTGTCATCTATCACTCCATACAAGAACCCATAGGGTGTATTATCAAACAATTAAACTCATACTTAATAGAGATCACATCCTAAAATATTTTATTCCTCAATCCCCTCTTTTGGCCTTCAACAACTCTCTCTCCCCCAACTCTCTTCACCAAGCTCATCATCGGAAGCAAGCTCCTCACAGACCAAGACATATGAACTCAAAGTGGCATGGGACCCTGCCAGAAAAAACAGATGAAAAACCTGCAGACATATTTCTTCCGCTATGATGATCAATACGTCCCACGACACACCTTTCAAGATCCAGGTGTACCTCATCCAGTCCATCAAATATCTCAACAACAACGTGGGTGAAACTAGACAATCTCTATGCTCTCAAATGAATTCACACAGAAAAATGAAAATGACAATAAACACCCTATCATCAGCGGGCAAACATTTTCCACAAAGTGAACACTCCATATCAGACCTATCAGTCTTTCTCCTCAAAGGAAACCTGCAAGACACCTTCAAAAAATGAGCATGGACATTTAAATTCATAGCTTTGCTAGACACTAAAAAACATGGTCTCAACAAAGACAATGGTTTTAGGGATCATTGCAACAATTTGTAATCTACTAACCCTCCTCTGGCCTATGACTGCAAAGGTGTTAATTGCACTCTTCATTTTCAGTGGTTTCTTGCTATATGTGTTAACCCCTTATGCCAGTGGTTCCCAAACTTGTTCCGCTGCTTGTGCAGGGAAAGCCCCTGGTGGGTCAGGCTGGTTTGTTTACCTGCCGTGTCTGCTTCGGCTGATCATGGCTCCCAATGGCTGCGGTTCGCTCCTCCAGGCCAATGGGAGCTGCTAGAAGCGGCACGGGCTGAGGGATGTACTGGCCACCGCTTCCAGCAGCTCCCATTGGCCTGGAACAGCGAACCGCGGCCACTGGGAGCCATGATTGGCCGAACCTACGGATGCGGCGGGGAAAAACCATCCCGGCCAGGCGGGGGCTTTCCTTGCACAAGCGGCGGAACAAGTTTGGGAACCACTGTCTTATGCTTTACAATCTATCCCATCTTGTATTTATCTGCTGCACTCCGGTTACATTTTCCAAACCTGAAGAAGAGCTCTGTGAAGTTTGAAAGCTTGTCTCTTCCACCAGTAGAAGTTAGTCCAGTAAAAGATATTTTCCCATCCACCTTGTCTCTCATTAAACAAAGGAAATGTTATTTGTAGTTAGTGAATTGAACTGATTATTTTTGGTCACTATGCACTTCAAGATTTTAGACCTAGAAGATCTCATCCTTTCAACCCTGGAGTTTATTCAGAGACTGGAAGAGGAAAATAAGTGTTCTTGCTTGTTCTGCTCCTAATGTTTTTGTTTGTTCGTTTTTTAATTTTCAATGAACTAGTCATTGAACTAAACTAGATCAATAAACTGAAATGAAGAAAATATTCTCTCTACACCTGAAGAAGAGTCTACGAATGCCAAAAAATTGTTTAGTGCTTCAAAAAACCCGGTTCCAGTTGCTTATCCAGTTACTTCCACCTACACAGTGGTTGCACTTTCCTTAAAGTTCGATAGCAAACATGTACTACTGTCTACTACTTTTTAAAGTTAATTTAAATTATTTTAATAGCTAATAGTAAAATTAGGCCTTAACATAGGTTTGTTTTTTTAAAAAACCCATATTTAATTTCAACTCATCAAAAAATCTGATTGAAAATCAAAAATCTATTTTTAAATTGATTTTTTTCCATCCTGATGAGTGATACCATGGGTATATAAGCCACAAACACATGCAAATTCACTGATTCTCCAATTAAGCAATATAATATTATGCAGTATTTAAAGGAGTAGGGGGAAAACAAGAAGAATGTGATCAAATATGCTTTATAATTTCTGCTGCTCATTTTTTACCATCCCGTCAGCTTCCCTTCAGGCCTGTAGAAATACTAATGAATACACCTGTAATCCAATGTTAGAATTCATTTCCTTTGCTTGAATTTCCTGAAAATCCCCAGGTTGAAATGAATACGTAAGAGATCTGCAGTCAGGATTTGGTGTTTAAATTAAATCTGAGGACACAGTAGGTAGAATCCTGCATTAGCCCTCTGATTTGTGGCTAAATATGTAAAATGTGCTTTGTTTAGATGGTCACACTTCAAATTAATTATTGTACATAAGGATGTGAATGTAGAGGGAAATTATTATATCTGATATTACATTAAGGGTTAGATTGTCACCACCTTTACTTGGCTATGCAGGCGAGTAATCTACTTCATCATTATTTATTCTATTGTTTGGCTGAGTAAACAGTACTCAGATGGCAATTCTGGCCAGCCAGGGTGGGGGTCAAGAGGTGAAACAAAAGCTGTTCATCCAGTATTCAAGCAATTAGAGGGTGATGATGGGCAGGTATTGGGGGGAACATTGGATCCTGTCACTGAACCTTTCACTGGCTGGCTGGAGTTGAAAGGGAGAGGAAAGTACACTGCTCCGCAGCAAGAGGTGTAACCCATTATTCCCTTTCATCCCTCAGAGCAAAGGACTGTTACCAAGTCATAATTAATTCTCTGCTATGCTCCTGGGAGAGTGCAGAAGCACATTAACCCTTGCTTTGGGCAGACCATCATTTTACAATCTAGTCCTAAATAATCTCATGTCATGTGTTTTTGATACTCAGTTTGCATATGGTAAAAACCTACTATAACTTCTGGATTTAATAAAGCAGTTATTTCAACATATCAAATAATTGATCTCTCTCCAATTCTTTTTTTAAAATAAATAATATGTTGAAAATGCTCACAGTTCAGCTGGTATATTGCAGAAATCCTTTAATCTTCTTCCTTCAATCTTGGTTGTGTCCTGATCATACAAGCTAAAAATCCGATACTTTAAATATACCCAGTTAAGAAATAAGTTGTCTGACTGCCAGGCAAGGTCTATTTTTAAGTAGATGGGGGCGGGGGGGAATCAATGCTCTATTTGATGTTAAAAATACATGTCTTGTATGTGGCAAAATCAAAGTGAAACTAGCGTTAGCAGGTTTTTCTCTGAAAAGCCTACTGAGAAATGAGGAAATGTATTGTCCGTAGGACTAGAAACAATAAATAAGAGGTGAGACAGCAAGAGGTCTTCTTCCTATTAAACGTCACTAAAAATGTACAAGGCCATTTTTTTCTAAATGTCATGAATTAGTTCAAATTACAGCCCTTCTATTTCTTCATGCTTTTGGAATCAGCAGCACTTCACCAAGTTGAAGGTATTTTTTATTTAATAAAAATAAAACAAAGTTTCAAAAACTGCTTATGAGCTTTGATTCTGCAGATCAAAAGCAAATTAGTTGCCCTGGTACCAGATATGAAATATTTAAAAAAAAAAAAAGAAAGCACTGGTTCAAAACCTTGTAGTCAACTCAGTCCTTCATTATTTTGTGGTTGAAGAATTGAGTTCCAAGCAGTTTATTGTATATGGGTTCTTTTTCCTGATAAATATCTTTAAAATCCAATACCTTGAAGTTCCTGTCTACAGGTTCCATTTCTCACCATGTTGTGTGGTGAAACATATGCTCCTCACAACATCTGCCTGATTGCTGCCCTTCCCTTTGGAAGTACCTACATGGTGCTGGGTGAATTATTATTATAATCAGCAATTACTATAGTTAAAGTTGAAATGTGACCATTTCCCACTGTTTATTACATTCTAAAAATAATCAGGTAGCTAATTGCAGTGACTTAATGCAAAACAGCTTTCTATATAATGGCATCTGTATATTTTGACTCAAGGTTCACTGTGGAAGAGACAATCCGTCTCAGAACAAGTTGACCTACCTGTCAGATGATGAACACTCTCCAGATCTGCAGCTGGTATAAAATGTCATAGCTCCACTGAGTTCAGTGAAGCTATGTTGACTTACATTAGCTGAAGATCTGGTCCTATATGAGTAAATGAACCCCATGGGTCAGGGAGAAGTGAGGTTAGTACTGTGGTAGCACCCAGGAAGATTCCACAGGGTACACGTACAATTTCCAAAAGTCACATGTTGGGCCAAACTAATTCCTAGTATAACTCCGACTGTGCAGTAACATTAGGAGAAAAAATGGCCTACTTTGTGTAATCTGTTGTTGAAGGAATGATTGTCCAGCTTCTCTCCTTTGGGATTATAGCCTCAGATGATGGGCTAATGAAGCACATGTTGTAAAAGGTTTCCAAGATGTATTCAACATGCAACTATTAAGTGATTTGATCAAGAACCCTGATACAGTGGACTAGGCAGGAGACCTGGATTCTAATTTCTGTCTCTGATGGCTTGCTGTGTGACCTTGGGCCAGTCACTAAACCTTTATTTACTCATCTATACATTGTGAGTACTCATCTATACATCCCCACCCATATTTGGGCTTCATTAGCCCTCTACCAAACAGGCAGATGTTGTTTTGTGTCATTGCAAACACTCCATCGATAGACTTTCCACCACAGTAGGTCCTATGGTTAGATCACACCAGTATAAACAGGGATCAATCTATCTTTTAGACTTCATCCTGGGAAAAGTAGTAGAGTTTAGGTCAGGATTAGCTGGCTTTTGTTAGCTGACTGCGATCTAAATATGACCACGTTTCCTAATCAGGATTAAACCTTAGGGTGAAAATCTCGTGTGGGCAGAAGTCCTGCCCAAGGCCCTTCTGCATCAATAGTAGCATTTTGCTTCCATAGATCTCAAAACTCTTTACAAAGATGGGCAACTATCATTATCCACATTTAACAGATAGGGAAATTCAGGCCCAGGGTCATACAGCAGGTCAGTAACAGCACTGATAATGGAACTACCACTTCTTGATCTCTGCCAGTCCCATTCTCTATCCACTGACCACAATGCCTCCTTCTGGGGATTAAATGACACAGAAGAGTCTTGTGTAGGCCCCCTGCATAGCAATACATTTCTCTCTTAATTGCTTCAACAGCAAGTTTTCTCCAGTTACAAGGCAAAAGGATATTTTAATTTCCAGAACTGCAAATCTGATCTGGGGTATGCCAAAGCAAATTGAGGGGTTTTTTTTGTTTTTGTTTTTTGCCTCTTACATCCTTAGTATCGATGCTGCATTAGTACTCTCATTACTCAACACTAGGAGAATGAGGAAGGGAGTTATCTTGAGTTTATCCCCTCCCAGACTGTTCAGGAGCTATGAAAAAAGGACATGTTTTTTAAGCCATTCAACTCCTTTGGTAGCAAGAATGTAATATAGCCAGATAAGTGACAACAGCTCATGTTAGTGCTGATTTCCCTCACCACTGGGCCCAACTCCTATATATGATCGTCCTACGTATTACCAAAAATGATAACTCACCGGGAATATTAAAGGTGTCCATATTTTTTAAATAGGGTAAAGCCTTTGCAGCTCAGGAAATTACTGGACCTTCTGTTGAACAGCACCCACAGAGCTATAGGGCCTTTTGTGAGGCTTTCTCAGGACATCCAGAAATGTAGATCACCACGTTACTCCCCTCACCTGAGAGAGAGAGAGACTTGATGGTTCTAAACTGTGTGTCAGTTCCCTGATAGTTAGTTAGCCACCTAAACCAATTCCTCAGGACTCTGCCAGACCTTGTTTTGCCTTGCAGGTTAATCCTTGGGGTACACTAGTCCCCCAAACCCTTTATAGAGTGCTCCCCTGTAGCATCCAGTCCCTGGACACTCACAGTAATTACCAGGTAAACTGTCCTCAAAGAGACAATGTATACACTGCAGGAAAGGTACAATTCAGGATCACGTCCTTTATAACACAACACTGTAACTATTTATGGTGGAAACTAATATAAGCTATTAACAATAACAGAGATTCACAGATTCAAGTGAGTATAAAGTAAAATAATGGACACAGAAATGGTTTCAAATAAATAAAAAAAATACTCTTTCTAGAGACTAAAACTTAACATTCTACAACCCTTATCAAATGCAGTTTTTCACCCTCAAAGTCTTTCTGTAGCACTTGCTGGTTTTCAGTCAATCAAGGATCCATTACTTCATTAATCACCCCCCTCTGCCAAGGGGATAAAATGGAAAACAGGGTATTGTTTTGGAGAATAGCTCTCTTCCAGATCCAATGCTTCCCCTTGTGGTGTCTCAACCCATTGTGCTTTCTTTCACTCTGAGACCCCTCTCCTCTTTGTAACTCGGCCCTTTGGCCAGGTCACTATAGGGTTTCTCCTTCTGGGGCACACTGAGAGAAAACTGGACTTGACATAACTGCAGCCATTTTGTGTACTCAGACTCCATTATTTGGAATTGAAAATACCATGTAGTCAGAAATAATTTGGCCTTGCTTGCATAGACAAAACAGCTGCACAGCTACAGTGTTGCTAATAAGAATACATAAAGTGACAGATTCATGAGAATGGGAGAAAGTGTGAATAGCTGACCAGGGATCTGTGTGTCTACAACCATGAGTTTCTTGCTGGGAATTGCTTTGCTGCTAACAAAACATCTTTGCTGTTGCTAGGGAAATTGTTAGCCCATTAGTGGTTACTATAAATTATATGCTTTCTTCTGAGCAATTTATACAAAAAATAGTGAGAATGTTCAATTTGGATAAGTTCAGAGAAGTTTTCGATGAGCTAGGAGACGGACATCCAACTCCCTAGCGGCTAGGAGAAAGACTGGCCACTGGAACCCCGCTGCTGGCCACTTGATACCATCTCAGACTTTGGGTAACTCTATCTGGGGTGATCTAGACTATCGTTATTTTAGCTGTGTGCTTTAGATTCAATAAAAACAAGGATTTGGGGGCAAAAGCACTCTGGTGAGTACCAGTCATTTATGAGAAAAGGAGCTCAGTGCCCTTTGACTTATGTCCTGAAAACAAAGGCTAGTTACCATAGTTTCAGGATCAGAAAACCCCAGGTAACAAGAGAGTCTCACTGGACCAACTGTCCAATCAATGCTACTCTATTCATGACTGGAATGCTCACTACACCAGGTTCCAGCCCAGCTCAATCCCCAACTTTGCCACTCTCTCCTTGGTCTACTTCCTACTCTGCCTCCCCCAGGATTTCTTCTCCATCTTTCTCGCTTCTAGATATGCTGTTACCTAAGGGCCAGGCTACAACCCATTCCATGAGTTCCTTAGGTCCATTTCCCCCCACTCTAATACATAGAGAAGGGCTACAGACTTCCTCACTGCAGCCATTTCTGTTGGCAGCTTCCTTGCTTTATACTGGCCCACCCCACACCTGCTCAGCTGAGCTTCATCTTCCACCAGGAGTTATTTCTCCAGCCTAAGCCCCTCATGTGAGGCCTATCACACTAATTAGCCCTTTCTCAGCTTCCTTAAGTCTTTCAGAGCCAGGTGTGGGATGAACATGCCATCATACTTCCCTCCTGTCTAGAAGGAACCTGTTTCTCTTTCTTTGGTTACAGATTTTAAAGCCTCATATTAGTAGGTATACATAATTCCACACATACACTTGACAATGATATTAATGACCAGTTTCAGAGTAGCAGCCGTGTTAGTCTGTATTCGCAAAAAGAAAAGGAGTACTTGTGGCACCTTAGAGACTAACAAATTTATTAGAGCATAAGCTTTCGTGAGCTACAGCTCACTTCATCGGATGTGAGCTGTAGCTCACGAAAGCTTATGCTCTAATAAATTTGTTAGTCTCTAAGGTGCCACAAGTACTCCTTTTCTTTTTATTAATGACCAGTGCGTCAACAGTTTTTACTTGTTACCTTACATTGTATTTTTTTATAGATAAGTACTATGACAGCAATGTGCTCGGGTACTGAATTTGTCAGGAGTTACTGACAGACAGCGAACATTTAGCCAATTGGCATTGAGTGGTTCTTAGGGTCACACATTTATTACTGCAGTATGAAGACAGACCACAGCTTGTGTTCACCCCTAAGGAAATTTTGAGTACAGTGCGATATATATTAATCTTAGAAATATTTGTAAGAGTGTGAGGTTACTGATGAAATTCAGTCACTGTAACTGAACAATAATGTCATTTCTCTAGCTTACATATATGCTAGAAATTTACAAATTACAGTATAGTATGGTCTTACAAAATATGGTAACTACAAAAAAGTCAAATGTTTCTTTGAGGTTATGTTGATTTTCATTCACAAATGATCTTTTACAAATATATGGACATTATGTAGTCTTAGAAAAAATGTGATCATTGTTTTATGATCTACACAGAGCAGTGGCACATAGTTTGCATAAACCCCAAACAATATTCCAAAACACAAAAAGAGGAAGGATATTCAAAATATGGCAGCAGTTAACTTAACTAGTGACTTTCAAAACATGTCTGTATTGAAAGGAAGCTGGAATTTTTCAAGCTAAACACCTGCTCCTGGAAAGACTGAAGTACATGCATAATTTTATGCTTATTAGTAGTCCTTTTACTTCCATTGGACTCATGTTGTCTTCAGTGGAGCATTTCAAACACATAAAGTCACAAATGCCTATGTCTTTGCAGTATTGTGGTATCTATTTTGGTTCATCTCTAACAGTATCTTATTAAAAGACTAATGATTTTCTGATTTTTTCACAGTTATAGATCCACCTGCATACATGTTATTGATGGGAGTGTTTTTTTTAAAACCACACAAACCATATTTACATAGTGTAGCTAGTTCTATCAGTGTATCATTGATCAAGTTGCATATTTTATTAGATGGTTTTTCATAGAACTTGATGAATGACCTGCATTTTACTAGCAGAGCTTTGTTACACTTCAGCTGTTGAATTTTTACCTACTATAATATTGATCAATATACACATTTATTAGCACAATCATAATTTTTAAAAGTTAGATACAGTACTAGTCAATATGTAAAGCATGATTTGGCAACTCTTACACATACTGAATATCACTTATGCAAGTTAAATTAGGCTATTCACAAAAATACTGTGCAACATAACTAAAGATAGCAGAATTGGGCCTTTAGTGTTGTTTTAAAATGTTACGCTTCATATTTCTGTTACATATTTACTCTTGATTCCTTTATCTGGTTTGTATTAGTACTGATGGGCATAATGCCTTCAATTCAATTACAGTTTATTTTTTGTTATTTTATGTCTGCATATTTTCCCTCTAAAGTAGATATTTCTTCCCATATACAAGTGAAAAGATCACTCAGAACTACTGACATCAAATTATTGCAAAGGAAGAGGGGAAATAAGATGTATTTTATGACTGGTTTCTGCTTCCCTAGAAGCCATGGAAATACTCCCACTGCATGAATCCGATGAAGTGAGCTGTAGCCCATGAAAGCTTATGCTCATATAAATTTGTTAGTCTCTAAGGTGCCACAAGTACTCCTGTTCTTTTTGTAGATACAGACTAACATGGCTGCTACTCTGAAACCATTTATTAGAAGGATACATGATACTATGTTTAATAGAGATTGTTAGAGCTAGTTGATAAATAGCTTAGCACATGTTGCAGTTTTAATATTTAAATTATGGGAAGGAGAATTTTTTAATTCTGAAAGGTTAGACTGGATTAAAAAGTCTGATTATTAGGTAAATGTTTCATCTGGCATAATTTTGCTACTTTAAAGAGAAATTTTTCACACAACAGAAGATGTAGGGATTGGAAGTTTACTATCATATCTAGATCATTAGTAGCAGAAGAATCTACTAATTCTGAAACAGCGGATTTGTTTTTATTTAAATTATATGACAACCTTATTAATATTAAACATTATGTACACCTGAAATTTGGGAGCTGTGGATGATCAATGTAAACAAACTGTCTTGCAGCCCTCCAGTTGGCGTACTGTTGGTGTACAACAAATCTGAAGCAAAGTCCTTAATGCAATGGTTAAAACACGGATTTCTTTATTGTATAGATCAGCTCCCATTGTGGAATTCAGGGAAAATGCACACTTTTGCTGGCCTTTCTAGACCTTTTGATAGGACCATTAAAGACCAGGCAGGAGATCACAAGTGGCCAAGGGCTGCTCAATGAGTAGCAAGTCTCTACTCAAATAAATAAAAGATCCATGGTGGCAAAAGATCTTGCCTTTAGAATACATGTAATTAACCTTGCCACCAAGGCCTTGAATAAAACACTTAGAGGTGGCTGATTGCTCTCCTGAGGCTGAAGTCCCAGATGTCAGAGTGATGAAGACTTATTATCTGAGCTAGTGGAAGGGGTTGCCAGACACAGACATAAGGTGATGTCCTTGCTGTCATCTGTGTTAGAACAATCCTGGATGACTGATCTGTGAAGCAGCATTAGTTTGGAACAAGGTAAGTGATAGGTTTTATTAAACAAGACAGTACATCAGGTTGATAATCAAGAAATTAGGTTTAAAATTAAGAAGAGATGTGACCATATCTGAAATTATTTCTTACTCTTCCTAATATGTTAGCAGGGAGAGGCACCCAATCAAGGATCAGGGCCCCATTGTGTGGTACTGTATACACATATCATAAATAATAACAATAAAAACAGTGCCTGCCACAAAGAGACTACCAGTGATGAAGTTAAGGTTTCCCTACAAGTCCCTTTATAAGATCATGTTTTCATTTGCTTATAACATTGTCATTTTAAAACCATTTAAGATGGAATTTTCCATGCAGTGTGTCTGAATAAGGTAGATTTTTGGAGAAAGTTTCAGCTAAAATGTTTCTGTCGTTTCAGAGAATGATAACTATTCAGTGAGCACCTTCCACCCTGGGCACTGAATGAGGTAAGTGTCTTTTGGGGAAAAAATAAAATGTTTGTGAGCATGTAATTAAGGATTATATCATAATGCATACACATAAATGATGCTGATTTAAGGTTGTATGGGCAAACTTAATTCTGTAATTTCTTATAGAATACAAACCTTTGCAACACTGTAAATCTTTACAGTTTACAAACCTTTGCAAAAATGACATAATTTTAACATAATTAAATACAAATAGAGATGTAATGAGATAAAAAGTAGCTAAAAAAGATGGGGTAAATAGTGAAACAATCAGCTTAATAAGAAGTTCAGCACTGTCACTGCCTTGCCATTTGCAATGGATAATTCTAGGAAGGCAATCTAGAGCAGAGCACTGCGTGGGAAGCATACTTAGTTACCTGGGTTACCCATGCAACAAATGCATGGAAATACAAGGTTGCTTTGTTTTAGAGACTTTCACAAAAAAACTGTTTTACAGAATGTAATGGTCTCCACTCAGTGTCTGGTTGGGAAGCATGATCTAGTGGTCACAGCCAGAACCCCAGACTGCCAAGGAGGTTGTGGGGAGGGGATCCTGGACCCTCCCACTCTACCAGGCTCCGATCCAGGGCCCTTTTAGCTACCAGGAACCTGGCAATCATGACTACTTAAGGTTGTTCTCCGTGGGCTTCTTCCTCTCATCTCCCCCCAAGTCAGTCCAAGACCTTCACCTGATGGGAAAATCCAAATCCCAAGGAAGCAAGAGGGAGTCACCACTGTCCAGGGCCACAGAACACTTCCGTCTCTCCTTGTCTCTGCGGCGGGTCCTCCTTTCCTAACAGAGGACTCCTTTGGGCAGATGCATCAGAGCCTTTAGGTTTTGCTCTGCTGGAGCTGTGGGCTGCAGGTTTGCTCACCTTCAGTGCTACCCCCCAACTGGGGTAATTTGCTACCTTTTAATTCCTCCAGGAGATGGAGCATTTGCTGCAGGTGTGGTGGAGTGGCGCTGGCTGAGCCCAAAATGAGCCCTTGTTTCTCAGTGTGGTGTTTGTATACCCCATCGCACAGAACTAAATAGTTACAAAGTTAAAATACAAATAGAGGGGGAAATAAGATAAGGAGGACAGCAAAATATACTTTGAGATGAGATTTGGAAAGAAATGAAGATTTTGTGGTGGCAAGAAGACTGTAGAAGATGACTAGAAACTACAGAGGAGAAAGCTCTTGCAGCAATAGTGATGAGATCATGTGAAGGGACAAATGGGAAGCCAGTGCTAGAGAACTGGAAGGAGCATGTAAGAGAATAGGGCCTGAACTAACTCCTATTGAGTTCAGTTGAGATTGAATTGGGCTCAAAGCAAGAAGTAGACTGACGTTCATGGAGGATTTTAAAAACAAGAACTGGATCTTGAATGGAATGGGGAGCCCATAGCACAAGAGGAGTCTGTGATCTTTCCTTTATATATATATATATATATATGAGAAGATGAGAAGTGACACTCAGGAACTTGAGTTGGAGGTAATAGAAAAAGGAGATGCAATTTCTGAGTGGAGATGAGAAAAGGGCTGAGGATTTGATCAAAAAAGTAGTCCAGACCATTTCATGTATTTCTTCCAAATATTTATGGTGAAAACTACAGCCCAGATGCTCATGCACATCAGAGTTCCATTCAGTGCACAGGAGCAAAGCTGGTTTATAATCATTTTAACATTTCCCCCCAGTGAAAGCCAGAGGCCAATGCAGTCCCTGGCACAACCTAAGGCTGCTTTAGGATTACTCTAAATTGCACCTACCTTAGGGCCCTTTATACAAGTAAAGATTGCAGCACACTCATGCCCCATCCTCTTCTTTATTTATCATCACCCCATGATATACCCTATTCAGGGAGGAATGTTCCTTAAATCCATCTTTACAGTCCTTTTTCATCTTTCAGAGACCATAATCTGTACCAAGATCTGGGCATGTTTTTGATATATTTCTATGTATGTGTATTAAAGGTTAACATCTTTAAACTAGAGTTTCAGATTTACTGCTCAGTTTTGAGGCTCTGATCTAACATTTAAACATTGGTAATAATGATATGTCCTGAAAATAGAGAACAATGAATAACTATAGTGGCTTCTGGTATAATATCAATCTTATGATATCAATCAAGAATCAATTATCTCAGCTTTTTTGACATAACAAATAGATTTTGCTAAAACAAAAACGATGTAGCTGAGAATTTATGACAAGGTCATAATCAAAAGTGTCAGAAACTTTCCAGTCCTGCATAGGACATTGGTAGAACTCTGATGTGCACGTTTCCTTTGTTTGTGCCATTTACAGCCTGTGGAATAGGAAGAGGGGGGAGGTAGAAAATTGAAGTGTAGGACAAATGTCACAGCTAACAATCCCCTAGTGTATGATTTTGTCAGATCAATTTCTAGGAAAAGCGATGAAGTGAAAAGGGTCATAGTGTAAAGGTCAGAAGAAGTGAAAGTATAATACAAAATTCAGTTAAAACAGGGAATATTTTGTAACAAGAATCACTTAATATATTAACTTGATCTAAATAAAGAAGAAGAATACATGTGCTATCAGAAGTGTTTTCAGTAGCTCTACCTCTGCCAATGGCTGTAAACCTAATTTGGTTCTCCAAAATGGCTTGCACCGAAGAACCATATTGCACTGAAAGAGTCTACCTTATACAGATTCAGAATACCACTGAAAACAGTAAGTTTTTTTTAAGATAGTAGCATTTTGTAAGTAGACTCTTTCTAAAGAAAAATAAAAGAGTGCCAATACTGTCTGTTTTGGCCACTACAGGGACTCCATCTTCTCTTGGCCAATTTGAAATCCTTTGACTGCAATTACATCACCATCTTTTCCTGAAACCACATGATTTCAGGGACAGGACCTCTTAGATTACTGAAAACTTTAGGTGAATACACCTATGACAGAAAATAGGGTAATAGAGTTTAATCTGTATCCATAGTAGACACGCATCAGAGCAATGAAAAGAAATAGACTCTCCCATTCATCTCTAGGGTGATCACACCTGGAATGCCGAATAGTATTTCAGTCTTTCAGATTACAATGCAATTAAAAACCTGGAAGTAGTTCAGAGAAGAGACATAATTTTTATAACTATGGGGCCGGTAGAATTGATTTATGGTTGGAGGAAGAATAAAAGAGCCAAAGAAGTATAGTTTGGCTAAGTGAGAAAGATGGTGGTGAAGGGGCAGAAAATCATAATAACCATCTATAAACATTTAAAGGAAGTAAATACCAAGAAGTGAGAGGAATTATTTGGGATAATTCTTTGCCCGGGGGGGGTGGGGTGGAGAATAGTGAGTATTAGGAAAACATCCTGATTGCAACATCTAGTAGGCTATAGATTAGTTTCCCTAGGGAATTGATGGAAACACAATTGCTGGACTTCAGAAAATTGTACTTAAGTACTTAATGTACTATAAATAACAAAAATAAATCAGTCCTGCCTTGGCAGGAAGATGTACTGGATGAACTTATAGAATATAAAGAAGGAAAAGATCTATGGGCTTGAGGAGATATGCCGATTTATACCAGAAAAGGGTGTGACTATGACCTGTATTCCTCAGTGTCGGTATTCAAAATTTTGCTCTCATACAAGGGACATGAAAGAGATACCATCTGAGGTCACACTTTGCTGCACAAAGTACGAGAGAGACAATGAAAGAGTATGGAATAGCATGCCACTCCAAGTACATTGTTGTTCCATTTTTTGATATTTTTAGATAGATAGTTAGATTACTGTGAAAGTCTATATTAGCAAACAATCCTTTAGTAAGTTAACTAGTATTCTTTGGGTCATATTGTTAGGGTTTTTCCCCACCTTTTAGATAGAAATGTGCCAGACGGAAATTTAAGTTATCGTTGTATCAAGCTGTTCACCAAGTTCATAAGTCATACTAAACTCGCTGTTGTTCAATGGTTAGGCTGTAATTGCTGGCACAGTCATCACCAGCCCTCGATGCATGCCTTGTTGAAACTGAAGCAGCTTCTGTCAGAAATTAAATACATAGAGTTTTTTAAAGGTTTTTTATAAACACTCTAGACCCCAAATATGCTTGTTCTTATTGTTGTCAGAGTCTGAAAATTCTCTGGCTTCTAAATACTTTTGAAAAAAGATAGGGAATTCATCATTCTGTCATAAAGAATTATTTTAAATACTCTTTTTAATACATGACTGCAATATTTTTTACTCTGATGATTCAATACCAGCCATCCAGTTAATAAAGGGAACAAAATTCCCTTCACAGAACTCTGCTGATACATTTTTATCAATATATGGGGGAAAAAACCAACCAAAAAAGAAAATAAAAACCTAAAAATCAATCAATTAGAGCCAGGTTGACCTGTGGACTCAAGACTTGGGAAAATAAATCACCACAAGGCCCAACTCAGCAGGAAAGGAGTATAATTTCAAAACCTCTCTGAGTTCCACGTGAAACTAAGAGAAACTAAGAATCAGCAGTGTTTAGTACACAAACTAAGATATGGGGTTGCACATAGCAATCTACATCCTAACCCTGCAAGTTGATCTGATTTTCAAAGGAAAGAACTGGGATGCAGTGCTCAGAGGTGGAACAGGAAAGTGTCTTTGTGGCAGTAAGGCAAGTTGCTGGGGAAGCGAGAAAAAACACTTTCCTCTCTCATATACCCTCCCCCTTTCAGAGTGGAAACCTGGGAACCTTACAGCAAAGGGCAAGGTGAAACAAAACAGTATTTCTTTCTCCTAGTCCCAACCTCTCCCACTCCATGTGGTGTCAGTTCACTAAAAGCCCCCATTTCCCCTGAATTCCACTCTGCCAGCACAACCCATCCTCTTCCCAACTCACCCTCCCTAACTGCCACATATGCATCTATCTTTCGGAAAGAGGACTCCTCCTCTTCCTACTTACAATTCTTCAGAGTTTTACTCCCCACTGCCTGAAACCTCTCTTGAGCTGACGGTCCCAGGCTCAGAATAGACAAGTTGAGACTCAAATTCCTTTCCCTCTACCTGTAACATCCACCGCTACAAGACACAGAACCTTCCTCTGTAGCTCAGACACTGCAGCCCTGCCCCATTATTCTTTAACAGATGTAGCAGGGAATATGTGCAGACAGTTCTACCATATATACAGCTAGGGTCACCAGATGTCCCGAATTTATAGGGACAGTCCCGATATTTGGGGCTTTCCTTATATAGGTGCCAATTACTCCCTATCCCCATCCCAATTTTTCACACTTACTATCTGGTCACCCTATATACAGCGTCTGAGGATATGTCTACAATTATACACCCACAGCAGGGCTGTTTAATTGCAGTGTAGACTTCCAGGCTTGGGCTGCAAAGTGGGAGGATCCCAGAGCTTTCCCTGCAGCTCGAGCTGGAATGTCTACAATGCACTTAAACAGTCGTATACCACCTGAGTCCGGAGAACCCAAGTCAGCTAGCATGGACCAGTGGTGGGGGTCTAATTGCAGTGTAGATGTACCCTTTGGAACTAGCCCCACTCCTGCCTGTATTCCCTTTTACATACCTGCTTTCTTCTGCTTGAAGCCCATCTGCTGCAGAACCAGAATACCCTGGTCGCAGCTAGTAGTATTGCAGTCTCCAGGGTCTCTGCAGCTCTAGCTCCAGCAGGGGTTGACAGTCATTGGAATTGCAACCTGCAGAACATCAGCCACATAACATAGTTGTGATATTAATGACTCCTAGTAATCAGCTACATGTGTTAAGAATTGTATTCAGGTTTTGAGTTAAGTGTCAGAGAACTGTGTGTTCAACTTTCCCTGCTTAGGTCTGCTGTTGAAACTCACTCCTGAACTGCAACACTTGCAATTTCTGCCCTGGGCCTCTCTTAAACAGACTGCCTATCGCGTTAAACTGTGTGGTGGGTTGTGCTGGGGGTAGCATTGCCAATTTTGGTTGTCATGTGATGAAACCTCCAGGAATATGTCCAGTCTTTAATCCCAGAGACTCCAGGACAATCCTGGAGGGTTGGCAAATCTAGTTGTGGGTGAACAGGAGAAGTATGAGATTCATGTTCTCTTTGTGCATCAATTTAACACACCATGCTCTCTCCTTCAACTTACTGCTGCTGCTCAGCCACATCATAACTCTCATCAATAGCATATCAATTACTTACTACTTTATTCAAAGCTCATTTGGAATTGGATCAAAGCTTAGAATATGCTTTTTAACTTCAGAGGCTTGGTACGTCCAATAATATACTCCATTTCCTCCTGTTCATTTGTTTTCTAAAGGTAAACCAGAAAATGTTCTAGTTACAGACCTGATCTTAAAACTTGTCTATGCTGTCCACTTGTGCTGCAGGCTCACTGGATGATGTCTTCACTATCATAGAAGCTAAAGAAAATTTGTGTAAAAGGAACTGACTAAGGAATCTAGAAGTGACACATTGCACATTTATATGACCTTTCTAGAGAGGTATTTGAAACATTTGCATCCAAGGTCATTTATATCACCAGCTGGCCAGGATCAAGGAAAGATTACCAAGATTTTAAAAGGCTGTATTTCTGAAAAGTGATTAAAATGGCTTCTTGGGGTTCTATGTGTATTGTCCTTGAAGTTTGCTCAGTTTAATGATAAAAGAATTATTTTCTTAAGAGCCAATCTTGCAAACTCACTATGAGAACTGTAAGTCAAGCTGGGCTCTTTCAGTTTTATACATCAACACCAGTAATAATGAATTTGTAATAGGAACTTGGTTAACAATTCTGTTGGTGCATGAGCCAGAAAGGAGCCCAATACATTCACCCCAATTACACAATATTGGCCCTGCAATAGTAGCAGGATTGTTGTTAGGAAAGGTAGCACTTACGTTTCTGGATATACAGAAGGAACAGATCAGACGAATAAGGGGTGCCCTCTTTACCTAGCTACCTTTCTGACCATAAGTGATCTTTAATATTTGAAGGTATAAATTAATATTCTCCTTTTATTATCTGATCTTCAATTATAGGCCAACAAATATGAATTTCAAGAAGTTAAAAAAATACATATCATATCATGCAATACATAAGTTAGGCTAGCAAGTAGGCAAATACTTACCCAACCCTGATGAGTATACTCTTCTCATAAGTCATGTGCTCCAGCCCCCTAATCATTTTTGTTGCCCTCTGCTGGACTCTTTCCAATAATCAAAGTATAAGCCAGGGTTGGGTAAGTATTTGCCTTCTTGCTAGGCAAACTATATGCAATAACCAAAGTTTGGGGTAGTTAGTAGCAGATGCTTACCATATGTGAACTAGCAAACCAAACAGTTACAATGAAGCATTTTGAATCAATTAAGGAAAATACCTTGCTTGGGAAATGACCTTGTATTTTATGACTTGAATATCATATCTGTAGAGTTGACAGTATATATTTTGCCATGGCATTTGCAGAAAATTATTTAGGAAGCAAAATGTTTACTCCATGTAGAATAAAGGATATTCCACAATGTTCCTCTTGAGTAATTTCCTAATGATTATTCCCTCTGGAGAAGAGGAAATGTTTGCTCCCTGCATAACCAATTTGGAGATAAGGAGTGTTCTACACACAAAAATACCAGAGGCCAGGACAATACAAGGGAAGTTCCTATACCTCTAAAGTGCCTCCATCCCCAGCTTTTTCTTTGCCCCCTATGGAAACAATCATTCATTCTACTAGGGGCTCCTCCAGTCCTGACATTGACTTAGAAATCCCCTCAGGTAGACTCAGATGTAAAACCCAAGCAAGTTATTAAATTATGAATTTTCTGAATGTGTGTGTGTGTGTGTGTTGGGGGGGGGAATGGATTAGTCATCACATGGAGTGGCTATCCCTTCCTCCCATACTCAACTCACTCCTTATAAACTACGGCGGGCAGTGTCCATAGAGAGATATCCATGGGACTGGGAGAAGGGGGAAAATAAATGATGAAGTGGAGGTGGCTCACCTGTTTTCTGGATTCCCAAATGGATATGCTGGATCCCAATCACCTTACTGGAGTATGGGAAACAATATGACCCTAAAACATTAGCAGGTAATGTTTTGGATCAGAACCAAATCCACCACAATACAGGATAAGTAATGGAGTCTGAAATGCATATGTAGTAGCATAGCAGAGGTTTAATTAGTACATAGTACTCTTTTGATTTATACTGCCTTGTGAATCAGGACACATTATTTCTCTGCAGTCAACTTAATTATCCTCATTTCTCTAAGTAAAAGCAGAAACATTTGACTTACTGCATTATATAAAGTCTCAGGCTAGTTTTGGCACTGGGGATTATTTGTTCACTTCCCCCCCTCCCCCCCCCCCATCAGACACAGCATGTACATTCTTTGCTCAAACTTATGTAGCTAAAGCTCCTAAAGCTGAAACCATCTATGCGAGGCAACTTTTGAGGAAACAGCTGGAATCAACTGATTGTTTCAATGGGATGTACTCCATATGGTTTGGCTAAGAAATTAGTCATATTAAGACACCCTTTCATGTAAAAAATGAACTGGAATTCAGTGTTCAGTATAGCTCTCTTGTTTCATTTTTAAATATTGTGTTTCTGATTCTCAGTTGGTGCAAGTAAAGAGTTATCAATCTGAGGCACTTATATGGACCCCGTTACCTTAATATCTGAGCATCTCATAATATTTAATATATTTACTCTCACATCACTCCTGGATGTGGAGGGGTGTGGGAAGAGTAAGTACTATTACACACACACACCTTTGTAAAATAGGGGAAAGAAGCACAGAAAAGCGAAGTGAAAGGCTGAAGACGCACAGGAAATTTGTTACAGAGCCGTCAATTAAACACAGCTCTGCTGAGCTCGAGGCTAGCACCCTAACCACCAACTCATCCTCCTGATTGACTTCTGGGGGGTTATGACAATTTACAAAACCTGAAGTGGGGGCAAATGTTGATCAGATGTGAAATCATTTAATTTTTTTCTCATACTATTTTCAGAAAGTGGAAAGCGACATAATTTCATTAGGGTTTAGGTTGCATGCAGGAAAGGACAAGAGTTGTTTAAAAAAAAAAAGAGAGAATAAAAGGCCACCTGAAGGTACTATTTCAGTCCTGTCTGTCCTAGTCTGTGCCTGCTTAGGAGTTTCTTGCCATTGTATGGTAGTCATGACGAGCTGTGGAAATGAAATGCTGGAAAGACTTGCTGAAATTAAGAACAAAAACTAGAATACAATTATTACTGAGCAAAAATCAAGAGACAAGCTTGAATACATGACCCATATCTTATGGTGCTGTCATGGCAAGTATGTTCAGGATGGTTTGGTTTTAAATCAATCCTTCTGTGAAAGTGCTATAGCTAATTGATTTGTTAGTTATATTACATTCTAATAGAGCTGTGCATAGGTTCTGGGTCCCCTTGTGTGGAACTCTTTACTGAACTGAGGCCTATGGAACAAATTATGCAGTCATAGGTGTCTAAAAGCCCATTGGCTTTTTCTAAATGTCCAGAATTCCCATTGGCTTCAAAACTCAGGCACTTTTTAATTGTTGTTATTATCAAATAGAATAAAAATAGCAAGTATTTTGTTTCCACAGGCCATACAGTTCCCTACCAACACTGATAATTTCTTCAATCTGATATTCAAGTCACCTTAGTACCTAACATAGGTATTACAGAGTGAAATACCAACATCTGCTAAAATACTGACAATTAAAAGTGAGAATTATTCTGTATGCCAACATGAAGGCTTGGAGAAAGTTTTTGAAAATCTCTTTGCTGTGACCTCTGCCTTGCTTCATTAAAGTTTCATTTTATTGTACCAAAAGACAGTTGCTTTATTCTTATTAAGAGTTAGGCCCAGTCATACCCACAGCCAAGTTAACATTTTTTTCCTCCAATTAATCATAGAATTTGTCTCTTACCTACCTTTTTGTTAATTCTGTCAAGTATTTCATATTGAAGAGACAAAATTACCAGAAGGACTTAGAAGAAACAGAACTATGCAGTTTTACAAGTTGAAGATATAAAAGCACATCATTTTTGTTTCTTTAAATCCTAAAGTACAATAAGACCTTCTTCAAGGGAGTTCATCTTGGCAGGCACCTTCACCATTCATCTTTGGGCACTTATAAAATCTATCAAGTGTTTTAACAAGTTTATGGAAAGGTTTTGCTTGGTGTGATAGCAATTTCCACTTGCAAAGAGGATAATTAATTCAGAGGGAAGTAGAGTAAGAAATATTCAAAATAATTATTTGAACCAAAGCACAGGTAATGCTTTTTGTGAATGAATGGATTCCTTTCTACTTCAAGAATTAGAGGTTCCCCAGGGGAAAGTGCAGATATTATCTTTCCTATTCTCCCCTTAGCAATCAGTCAAACAAGAACCATTTTGGAGGAGACAGTCTACCCTTCTGCCCTAAAAAGATCATTGCAGTAATACAGTTGTTTATATCCTTACTATAGATGGGGATGGAATTATAAATTTGAAAATAAATTTCTCTGAAATAGGCAAGTGGCCTATCTTAACAGCTAGAGGTATCTATTTATCAATCCATAATATATTACACTGGACTCATCCTATGGTATCTGAGCACCCAATAAACATCCTTAAAGAAGACAGGGCCCACTATACAAATATGAACACCTCCCCAAAAATATGTTTAGGGTTATATCTGCTACATTTACATACATTGAGTCAATGCACTCATAGTTCCATGTACCCCTTCACCAAAGAAGGGCAGAATCTGGATCACAGACTTTATAAAAATGTAACTCTCTCACTCTCTCTTATTGTTTTTGGTGCCCTAAAAAGGAGAATATTTTCAAATATTCAGCATATATATACAGCATTTTAAGGGAATATTCTTTGTCAATGAAAGCCCAAATTGTCCAGGGATCTGTACATGGGTAATATTTAATTGTCATCCACTTAGGGAACTCAAGCAAACTGTGAAATGGAAGTAATTTGAAACAGGACAGGAAACGTGTAGGTTTTGTTGTTGCTGTTGTTGTATGAAGGGCTCACACTACTGTTGTTTATCTGCAGAGAATGGAATTAGAGAATGTCTGAAGAGCATTGTTTATATTGCTGTTGTAAGAACACATTCCAAGTTTGTCATCAACAGTGACATTTTGTGTCGGCTATCCATTTTAGGATATTTAATTCAAAATTCAATACTGGTAGAATGATTGCATGCCACTGCTACATAAATGACATAACTGAACCTTCTAATGTAATTACTCTCATTGATCCTTATACTTTGTGAAAAGCATCTTTGTGAAATATATATTCAAAATATAACATTGATAAATGGAATATCTGTGTATGCCCAAAGAAGGATAACATTTGAAAGATACACAGGGTTTGTAGTTAGTTCTAATATGTGCCTACTTCAACTAAATATAAACTAGTAAACAAAACCTACCTCTAGTGGCAGTTAAGTTTGTGGCTGAAAAAACTCCATCCACTCAAAACTTTAAAACACCCTGTAAGGGAACTCAGCTGGGGCTCGTCCCTTGGCGGGGTGGTGGGGCACCACACCATCTCACTACGCTCTCAGCTGGGTTGGGGAATACCCAGTCTATGGCCCAGACCTTCACGCTGGGTCCTGCAAGTAGTTTGATATAAGCCCAGGCCCTGGGTTTGGGTGGTCCAGCAAAGAAACAGTCAGGGGGCTCTGGCCCTCAGGCAGGGGCTGAGCCAATAGTTCAGTATAAGCCCAGGCCCTAGCTTTAGCAACCAGGGGGAGGGGGAGACTGCCACCGATGAGGTGTGGCATGGGGGATGCAGGCCCACCCACTCCACTGCTTCCCAGCCCTGGGCCCTAGCAGCGGTCAAAGACCAGCTGCTGTATCAGTGGGGATCCTGGCCGCAACACACTGATATTGGCTCTGGCAGTGCTGCAGCCAGACTGCAGTCGGCTGCCCCCAGGCTACTCCTGGACTCCCCCTCATAGGGTACCAGGGTCAGGGTGGTGTCCTCAGAGGTTTCCAGCACCATGGGCACCTCTGGGTGGCTAGCAAGGGGTAGACTTTTTGATATGGCTGTGAAAAAAGCTAATGCGGTTTTGGGATGCATCAGGATAGCATTTCCAGTAGGGATAAGGAGGTTTTAGTACCGTTATACAAGGCACTGGTGAGACCTCACCTAGAATACTGTGTGCAGTTCTGGTCTCCCATGTTTAAAAAGGATGAATTCAAACTGGAGCAGGTACAGAGAAGGGCTACTAGGATGATCCAAGGAATGGAAAACTTGTCTTATGAAAGGAGACTTAAGGAGCTTGGCTTGTTTAGCCTAACTAAAAGAAGGTTGAGGGGAGATATGATTGCTCTCTATAAATATATCAGAGGGATAAATACAGGAGAGGGAGAGGAATTATTTAAGCTCAGCACCAATGTGGACACAAGAACAAATGGGTATAAACTGGCCACCAGGAAGTTTAGACTTGAAATCAGACGAAGGTTTTTAACCATCAGAGGAGTGAAGTTTTGGAATAGCCTTCCAAGGGAAGCAGTGGGGGCAAAAGATCTATCTGGCTTTAAGATTCTACTCGATAAGTTTATGGAGGAGATGGTATGATGGGATAATGGGATTTTGGTAAGTAATTGATCTTTAAATATTCAGGGTAAATAGGCCAAATCCCCTGAGATGGAATATTAGATGGATGGGATCTGAGTTACTATAGAAAATTCTTTCCTGGGTATCTGGCTGGTGAATCTTGCTATGCTCAGGGTTTAGCTGATTGCCATATTTGGGGTCGGGAAGGAATTTTCCTCCAGGGCAGATTGGAGAGGCCCTGGAGGTTTTTCGCCTTCCTCTGTAGCATGGGGCATGGTTGACTTGAGGGAGGCTTCTCTGCTCCTTGAAGTCTTTGAACCATGATTTAAGGACTTCAATAGCTCAGACATGGGTGAGGTTTTTCATAGGAGTGGGTGGGTGAGATTCTGTGGCCTGCGCTGTGCAGGAGGTCGGACTAGATGATCAGAATGGTCCCTTCTGACCTTAGTATCTATGAATCTATGAATCTATGACTTGGCAACTCCTCTGGGTAGTTGACGAGGGGTAGGCTCTGCAGCTCCTCTGGGCGTCGGTCAGCATCAGGCATTGGCCGGTCCAGCAGGTCCTCAGGTCGGCCACGGCTTGCCGGGGTCTCCAAAGCAGGAGCCAGATCACTGGTCTCTGGCCTCTCCGGCTGCTGTCTCCCCACTGACCTCCGGGGTTGGGCTTTTCTACTTCCTGTCCTGTGCCTTGACCTCTGAGGGGCAGGCTCAGAATCCACTGGCTCCACCCACTTTGGTGTCTGGGGATGTTCTTCCCTCGGCGGGGTGGTGGGGCACCATACCACCTCACTACACACACTTAAAACATCTTCCCACCTTTAGAAAGTCTACTACTGTGGTACTCTCCAATGCTCTGTAACATTTTCACTTCCATCTCTGACAAATACCACATAGCATATGTACCCCCAACTTTATAAAAATAGCATCTAATGCAAAGCCTGATGACCCCCCCACCCATATATCAGTGTTCTTCAGAGCTGGAAGTATAAGTCTTTAAAGCTTGTGCAAATAACCCAGGTTCTCAAGCTAAGCATTGTCAGACTCACATGCTCTGTAGGTTATACACAAAGGGAGAAATGTAACACACTCTGACCAGTGGGTTAGACAAACAAAATGTGTCAAAGAAGAAGACTCCACAAAGGAAAAACTAGTCGTCTGTTCTAGACCCTGTCACTGGCCATCCATCATCACTTCTGCTTCCCCAGCTGCCGGTACTATGATCCTGGGGTAACTTCAGCCAGTTCTCACTGGATCCCTGCTGGTCACCCTAGGGACGCCCCCAATCCCGGATGGGGGTCTCCCCTGTGGTCATGTATAACCATGGAACATTCCTCTTTTCACCCCCTGATCCAGCAGTGATAGCAAGCTTTTTTGGGCAGGTGAGGGTATGTATACCCTCCCTGTGGTCTGCAGGGGGCCAATGGTTTACCTGAGACCCTCCAGACAATCCCCAGTTCAGATGAAACCCTCCCCTTCCTGCCCTGCTCCCAAACTGAAGGAAGGAATCCTTAAAGGAGCCACTCCTCATGCTTGGCCAAACAAAGCCTTTGGATATGTCTATATGGCAATGTAAGCTCAGGATCAGACTCAGGCTGATGGCCAAACCCAGCTTCCATCTACATACAAATCTCTCACACTCAGGCTTGGACCTAGGGCCCTAGGACTCTGCAGGGCTGGAGGGTTAGAGCCTGAGTCAACCCAGAACTCAAGCCCTATTGCTTTGCAGAATAGACACAGCTCCCTGCCCTACCCCAGACTCGGGACCTAGGAAACCCAAGAATTGCCAATTGGCTCCAGGGAAATGGAAGCAATCCCTCTTGTTATACTGCAGCAGCTCAGTATTTAACTCTTCCATTGGTTTCCGAATACCAGCCTGCAAAGACACCTTTGGAGAACCTTCTGTGTTTGTAATGGAGACTGCTTTATAGATATGGAAGCACAGCCGCATTTTGGTGACTCTCTGGCTTGAGACCAGCAAAATAGTAAATATTAATAAGAGTACCATGAAATAATGAAAAAGCTGTTAGTGTTGCAAATTTACCAGACTGTTAACCAGTGCAGGGAGTGGATTAAACAGCTGAAGACCAAGTATCAGAAAATCAGGGACCAGAACTGCACTTTGGACAACTCAACAATGTCATGCCCATTTTATGAGGCGTTTGACTGGGTACTGTGCTGAGTATGGAGCCAACTGTAGTGCATGATGACCTGGTCAGCTGGGATGATGACCTGCTGCCCCCAGAATTCAGCCTGGGAG